>NC_090232.1:12565106-12907606 GCF_024489055.1 Chanodichthys erythropterus | reverse complement strand
TGCATAATTAGTGATGTGGTTGACTGGTTATGGAAATGTGTGCGTTAGTGAACATTGTAAGTAAACTTGTTCTGGTTAGTATACTTTAAATTTTTTTATTTTTTTTTATTTTTTTTATAAAGTCTAGGGGGCCAAAAGTACCCATATCCTGTCAGTATTTCAGAGTATTCCGTGAGAAATGTAGTCTGGGACATGATTTTACCCACCAGGAATTGTTTCCATCTTGAAAAGTGGCCATAATACCAGAGTGGATCCAGACTTGAATGAGTCTACTAAAACAACGTCAAAATAGCCGTTTTGTCTATTGTTTACGTGATGGCTGGCGGAAAAGAAAAGTTGTCATTTTAAAATAGCGATACTTGCCTTAGGAAACACCAAATATATATACAAACATGGGGTCAGTTTACATTTTGCTCTTGATTTGACCACCGAGAGAGAATCAAAGACGCCCATAGAGGTCCACAAATTCCTTAGAGGGCTCGATTCTCAAATGTCTGCTTCTGCTTAACAGTCATAGGCTGTTTCACATTTCTGAATGAGTCCTCAACTAAACTCCTCCCAGGGAACCACAGAGCTACATGAGAGGAAAAAAAGACACTCTGAAAAAAGCCAGATAAACTGTTGAAACAGACACGAAGAGACTATGAGAAACAAACAGCGTTAGACAGAGAAATACCATTGGATAATGAAGAGGTAGAAACAATCCAGAATCCTTTTTTAAGCAGGATTTGCGAAATAGGACACAAACGGAATGCTTGATGTCCCCTGGGCCTGTATTTATAAGAATCACAACAACGGGACAAAAATGGCGACCAGAATGCACACGAGGGACAGAATGTTCAAACTCTACCAAAACACACATTCATCTACATACACGCACACACTAGGGACGTTGTGTAGGAACACCATCAAACACACTCTCTTCCATAACATACTAATCATCCATTACTATGAAAAGGAGAGACGAGAGCGATTTGCATAAAGCCGTGAAGCCACAAAGTGAAATGAAGGATGGCTTGGAAATGAGACGGTGTGCCAGAGGTAGTATATTTACATTTAAAGCATTTAGTTTGCCACTTAGCACACAAGCGTCGCCTGTCAAGACTCTTAACGCTGACGGATAACCGCCGCCGTTTGACGCAGGACGTGCGTCAGATATGAATATCCATGCTGATGCAGCAGAAGCGCTAGGAATATTTAGGCCTGTGCAAAGTGACGTTCGTTTGGCACGGATTATCAACTAGCGTCCAAACGATTATATACATGTTCCTCAGCCTAAAGAGAGATGTCATACAGATGATTTCATAAACATCAATCAAGGTGCAAATTGAAATAGACTCTAGGTAATAAAGCATGGAGCAGCCACATTTCCACTTCTCTCCAATTTATCCTTTTGTGGCTAATACTGCACACTTATAATATATGTATCTGTTTTCAGACAATATTATGAAGATTGATTGAACGAGCGAATGAGCACTGGATATATATCTGCCAAGATTGGATATTTAATTGTTTGCTCATTTTCTCTATTTTTACATTTAGATTGTTTGCTGTCATTTAATGCTAATAGTTAATCTTTAAAGAGGTGGTTAAGTGTTTTTTTTTTTCTTTCTTTTTTATCTAGGCTTGATTGTGTTCTTGGGGCACAGTTTAACATGTCTTAAAGGGATAGTTCACCCAAAAATTAAAAAAATTGATGTTAATCTGCTTACCCCCAGTGCATCCAAGATGTAGGTGACTTTTTTTCTTCAGTCGAATGCAAATTATGATTTTTAACTGCAACCGCTGCCGTCTGTCAGTCAAATAATAGCAGTAGATGGGAACTTCAACTATAACAGTAAATAAAACTTGCTTAGACAAATCAAAATTAAAACCTGCGGCTCGTGACGACACATTAATGTCCTAAGGCACGAAATGATCGGTTTATATATTATTTATATAATTTTTACCTCTAATACACCACTATGTCCAACTTCGTTCAGCTTCCTGTTAGTGAGGTCAAAAAACGCGTTCTAATGACGGAAGTGATGTCTCGCCCATATACTTCAATGAGCGCGAGACATCACTTCCGCTGTCAGAGCGCGATCAGACCTCACTAGCCGGAAGCTGAACGAAGTTGGACATAGTGGTGTATTAGAGGTAAAATTTATATAAATACTGTTCGGTTTCTCGCACAAACCGATCGTTTCGTGTCTTAGGACATTAATGTGTCGTCACGACTCTTATTGTTCAAGTTCCCAATCACTGCTATTATTTGACTGACAGACGGCAGCGATTGCAGTTAAAAATCATAATTTGCGTTCGACTGAAGAAAAAAAGTCATCTACATCTTGGATGCCTGGGGGTAAGCAGATAAACATCAAATTTTCATTTTTGGGTGAACTATCCCTTTAATGCTTTGTTTTTTTGAAAACGCTGTATTTTTCATATATTTTATCTTTATTCTACACCTCTGTTTCCACTCTCATATGAACGGCTAGTTTGACTTCCTGCTTCTATGAAGCCACTCCCTCCAAATTACGCAATGTGCTCAGATTGGTCAGCAGGTTGGTAGCTGGCCCAGTGTATCGTGATTCGCTGAAGCGTCCGGAAACGACACGCCCCTTACCATCCGTTGCTTCAGTCAAAACGTAAATAATGGCGTCTATTATTGCTGTATTAAATTGAGCCCGAATTAGACCAAGATGAAGAGGGTCAATCGCAATCGCTGCTTTTAAAGGACGTTTATGAATGGTATTTCATTTTGTATTTGTGTCTAAGTGTTTAGATGAGCTGTCACTGCTGTTTGTTAGCTTTCAATATACAGTTTTATCCTGATTAAAGCATTACTGTAGCCGAATACATGACTGAGTAGTCGAATTTTTGTAAAGGTAGCTTTTAATTTATAGAATGAACAACTGTTTGTCTATGAACATAGAAGTTTGTTGGTGTTTGTAGAATTTAGCTAACTGGCTGTGTCCTTGATGTAACCAAAAAAAGCAGCAGAACTATAGGTTTAAAAGACTTGTACAAACAATAAAATGTGCTTACAGTTTGAAGCCAATAAACAGCAGCTTCTGCTTTTAAAGTGGGAATTGCTTCATCTTTCAGTAATAGCCTTTGTGCATTCAGTAATAGCCATCCAGCATTGAACTCGTGTAGATTCTGGAATCTGTCTTCAGTGCTGCATCCAGTGTAAAAAATATCACAGATTATAATGGGTTCTATTATCTTTTGACGCGTCGCGTCGCGCAGCTCGCTTTCGGTGTAAACAACTCTTCTGCTTTCATTATGCTGCGCCACATGGCCTCGCCCACTTTGTTGCGTGTTCCCAGAGGTGTGTTTTGCAGGGTTTATGATGTCTCCAACCCGTTGTAGTCCAAAACCAGCCGTGTCTGTAGGCATTAAACTTTAAAAGACAATATCTCTGTTTGCATTGAACTGTCAGCACTGTAACTTTGCAGATACTGTTTATGCTCAAGCAGCAACATTACACACTAACTAAAGTTGAAATCTAAAAACTAAAAAAAGTGAAATCGCATTAAACCACCCCTTTAAACACACAGAATGAACACTTTCTTTTTTCTTTATAATCTTTAGCAAATCTTAACATAAATATCCATTTTGTCATAAATTCATTAGCTTTTTAAGCAATTTGTTTTAGTTTTTAGTGCAATTTTGTGCATTTTAGAGAAATAATGTTTTTATTTTGTGTAATTTTGGCCATTTATTGGTTATCGACCATAACATTAAAATAATTGTTGTAATCGATTAACATTTAATATTGGCGCATCCCAAGTATATTTTCAACCAGTTTTATTTTAGTATTATTTATATACTATTATAGTATAATTCGTTTATTTAAGTTAACGAAAATGATTTGTAATTGTTTACAATAACAATCATTAAATTAAATAGTTCATAATTTGATAGTTGACAAGAACAACACTGGTTGCATCAAACTTGAATAGGCCTTAAAGGTACAGTTCACCAAAAAATGAAAATGTTGTCATAATTTACTCACCTTCATATTGTTCCAAACCTGTATGAATTTCTTTCTTCTGTTGAACACCAAAGAAGATATTTTGAAGAATGTCGGTAACCAAACAGTTGACTTCCATAGTTTGTTCGTTTTTTTCCCCTACAAGTACATCAAGTGTTTGGTTACCGACATTCTTCAAAATGCCTTCTTTTGTGTTCAACAGAAATTCATACAGATTTGGAATAACTTGAGGGTGAATAAATGATGACAGAATTTTCATTTTTGGGTGAACTAACCATTTCAATGGACTGTTAATATATTCTATTTATAGATGTTGGTTAATGTTACAATAACCTGAGTCAAGTGTTTTTGATAAGATGGTGTGTGTAGTTTGGTCCACTGCCCTCTCTCTGACCTCTGCTACAATGGTTCTTTGTACTGTGGGTTGTAGATTGAGTATATTGAACACGGAAGTGTCCATTAATGTCTGAAGAGCTGAGAGGGTTGTGTTTATGTGTTCGAGACAGCTTACTTTACAATTGTGAAGGGTTTCAGATAGAAGCAAAGGTGAATATATATGTGCAGTCTTTACCGAATGACCAGTGGTTTAAAAAGGCCATTCATACAATCATGTTAAAGTGATGAGGTGATGAAATGGCTGGACTAATTGCCATCCTGAAGAGGGAAAAAAAGAGACAAGAAGCCCTTTCATAAGGCTAAAGAGTTATATTACAGCTTCTGACATTGTGCTTACAAAAATCAATCTCTCTCTCGTTTTTTTTTTTTTTTTTTTTCCTCATGCTTTCTCACACCCCCACACACATGCTGGTGGTAATTCTGCTTGACATACTTAGGGCCATATGCTTTACATCACCGAGAGCCTCTGTGATTGTGGCCTCTCAGTGGTTTTCATTGCTACAAGAACATTTGAAACCCATCAGTGAGACACTAACAAGGCATGCCTTGTCTGTTTAGATTAGGTTTGAAGTGACATACGATTTAAGACCATCTTTCTTTCATAATTCTCAGTCTTATACTCAGAGACATTGATACTGGTCTAAGATCAGCCCATACTCAACCCACACTGTCACATGCTGTTCATCAGCCGCTGTCAAAAAAAAAAACAAAAAAAAAAAAACATGGATTACAAGGCTTTAATGCATGATCGCAAGGACAGAATTTCCATATGATATCAAACCCAGTGGCATCCTTTGGATCAGATAAGGATCACAGATCATATGGGAATTTCTGTCATGTTTCATTATAAGAACATGTGTGCTGTCATTACACCTTCCCTTTTGTGAACACACACTGTATACTGATCTACTACAGTTTTTTTTTTTCTTTTCCCTTCTTAAGGAACTTTTCTTTACATTCCAGATGGGGAAACTAGAAATGTACAGCTGTTGGGAAAGCACATGCAAACTGGAATTTACATAGTGCAAAATAAAGCAAAACATATATTTGCAGAGCAATCATTTTATGTAACTTTTAATGTAACATTTCACTTCCATTCAACAGTCTGCAGTCTCCAAGGTTGCATTTATTTGATAAAAATACAGTTAAAATAGTAATTTTTCAAGGATTCTTTTATGAACAGCATTTATTTGAAATAAAAATCTTTTGTAAAATAAAAAGTCTTTTTACTGTCACTTTAGCTCAGTTTAATGCATCCTTGCTGAGTAGAAGTTTTTTTAAGAAGATCTTACCCAAACTGTAGTTTAATTTGGAATTAGTTAGTATTACTTTACTGAAATACGGAAATAATGACCACATGGGTTCCTATAAAACTGGAGCTGTTAGTTTCATGAGTTAATATTGTGTAATTACTTAGAACATTATAATGTGATTAAAAATAAATAATTCTTCCTGATCTGTGTATTACAATGTGTTAATATAACATATGCATGTTTTCACATACTTGAAGTAGAAAAAAAAATGTTTCCGTTACAGTAGTGTGTTGATGTTGCACATGACTTTCATTTCCATCCTGTCCTGTATCAGTTTTAGAAGATTATTATATTCGACACGAACACATGTAACTACTTTTGCTATTAGTGGTCACCTACTCAGAAAACAATCCAGTGTTTCAGAAAGTGCACTAATATAATCATTTCCAATGCGCCATGCTTGAATGAACACACTGTGAACTTAAACTCTTGTCCTGCACAAAGACACTCTGTTACCTTGTTTTTTCTATTTCCCAGCATTCCATGCTTCATTGAATCTGTGTGTGTGTGTGTGTGTGTGTTAGAGTGGACTGTGGATCCCCTGTCCTGAAGGAGACAGTCTATAATTAGTTTAATGGTTTTAATGGGGAGCTCATTGGCTGTAATCAAAGTTAAACTGTTTGCACATTTTTAGCTTAAACTCTGCTCTGTAATCTGCTGACCTGGAGAATGCTTCACAGGTCAATGAGTTGTGTCGGTGTCATTTTTTTTTTTTTTTTTTTTTTAAAGATTTGACTCTATACAGCATTTCCTTACTCACTCATGAAAATTCATTAAACATTAGGTTGCACTGGTATTGGAATTCTGGCTGATACCAATAAACAATTATTTTCATTTAATGACATTAATGACATTAAATGATATTAAAATTCTGTACTTTTCTGTACAAAATGAGTTTAGGCACCACAACATTACACAATAATGTACAGTATAAAAAATCATAGTCATTTTAAAAAGTGAAAAGCTACACATATGCTTGTTTTGTTTATAAGATCTGGAATGGGCTTGCTCTACAGTACCTCCTTTAAATGAATTTGTAAAACGGGTTGGGGTATATTGGTACTACATGTAGGTCTTTCAATAGAGGGGATTGTGAGGTGCCAGTCTTTTGGACAGAAAGTTTTGTCTGTAATAGGGAGTAAATATTGGAATTGACAGTAAGACAATGTTCTACTTATCTCACTTTTAAAGAGCATCTTAAAAAGTGGCTTATGATGAATCAGTTGTGTAAACATTTTGCTTGGAAATTTTAAATAATGTGTCTAGGGTATTTGTCTTTTATGTAGTGTTGTATGTATATTTGATTATGTGTCTTTGTGTGTATTTCCTTAGGGACTGCGGATGTGAATTAGCAATGTTGCTATAATCCAGCTTAACATTTTGTATTTTATACTACAGTTCATTAACATGCATTGTCCCTAAACAAGTAAAATAAATGTAACTACATGTAATAATAGAAATGAGCAATTAAAGGCCTCAATATCCGAAATCAAAGAGCGACCTGGTGTGACATAATTTTTAACAACATCAGGTCAAAATAAAGGTGGAGTTTTTTTCAGGAGTTCGAAACAGCTTACCAAAGCAAACTTTCTGGAAAAGTTCACTCCAGCTGGTAAAAACCTTTGAACTACCATTGGTCCATGGCAATTGTGTTAAGGCAAGAACACAACAAGCCGACGCCGATGAACTAGTGGCGATGAAAGCAGACTGTGGGGTTGGCTCACGTCGGCAGCGTCTGTGTCCAAAGTTGCCCTGCCACACCAAACCGACGCTAAAACAGCCGACGGCCAAGCAGCACGTCAGTTCTGTGCCTGCGTGAAATGAAATGCCTTTCCGAAACAGCAGGCGGCAGTAGCTGAACAGCCGATCTGGGGTGCGTTTCCCAAAGCGAACTATGGTCGCAAGTTCCGTCGTTACCAATAGAGTTCAATGGGATTTACGACCATGGTTCACCAACGATGCTTTGGGGAAACGCACCCCAGAATGATCAGATGGCCCGATGGACTGACGAGCTCCAACACCGATTCAAAATTTCGAATCAGTCGAAAAAAGGCAGACGAGGACCAACTTCAGCCGACGGTGTGGAACACACTGAGGAAACTTAGTCGGCCGACCGTCGGCTTGGTGTGTTCCTGCCCTAATAGGTTGTTGAGTTCTGAAACTCTACTTTCTTTGATGTGGAAATCTTCTCCAGTTCATTTCTTCTGTTCAGTTCGTCGAGGTCAGACACAAGGAAAATCATGAAAACACTGGAGATTGAATGCATAGTAGAAGCTGAAGTTGTAATTCTAAGTGAAAGCAACATTGACACTATTTTTCCCCCTCATGTTTAAAGGGTGTTTTGATATCGGCCATCACTAGATATTGTTAAAAAGTCATTATTTTGGGACCCACTTTATATTAAGTGGCCTTAACTACTATGTACTTATATTTAAAATACTCATTTGATACAATGCACTTATTGTGTACATACATGTTTTTACATTGTAGTTATATTTTAAAAACACCTGCATGTAATTACATCTGTAATTAATTTCTGTAATTACATTTATAATTACACTCTTGACCCATCCCTTACACCTTACCCCTACCCTTAAACCTACCCGTACCACCAAAAGCTTTCCCTAACCTTACCCGTATCCCACCTCAATAGCTGCAAATTTGTTTTGCAATTCAATCTGAAACCATAAAGTACATTGTACTTATTTTTTGATGTAAGTACATAGTAGTTAAGGCCACTTTATATAAAGTGGGACCAAAAAAAAAAAAAAGACTTGACTTGGACTCGTAAACAAGTGACTTGAGACTTGCTGTGGACTTGAAGACAGAGACTTGTGAAAAACACAAGTCATTTTGGTATGACATTCCTGATTATATTCTCTTTACTACCCCATGTGACAGCATGCAACACAACATTTTACTATTCATTCTTAATTATTTCATTTCCTATCAATATGTGCTGAAGCAAACACACCAAGTCAACGATATTTTATACATGTGTGATGCATCTGAAGGCACGTATATTCATCACCCATTGGAAAAGTGCTGTAATATAAATGAACAATAAACAGTAACAATACAGTCAATTGATACATAGTGATGATCTTGTCATTTAATTGGAAAAGCAGTCAGTTAATCCAAAGGGGAGCTGTGCTGTTGCATAGCTGTCAAGAGGCTTGCTTGCTGTCCTTTTTCAAGAAGTACACGTTTCCATTTCCATTTTTTTTTTTTTTTTTTTTTTCCTGAAGTATTTGCTACCATATGCATATAATATCCAAATTTACCAATATGGACTCGATGGACATACACATTTTAAAATGAAAATAATGTTCTAAAAGTGGAAATGAACTGCCTAAGGAGTGTTTAATAATATTAAAAGTATATTTTGGGTAGGGTTAGGGGAAGGTGTAGGGAGTGTTTTTATTCTCCCAATAAGGCAGCATAATAATTTTAATAAATCATTTACACTCTGTGATATTATTGCATCCTGTTGATGTACAAAAATACTGAGGGGCAAATAGTATCTACCAATATAAAGTATAGATAGCATAATTACTATTTACTCTTATTGCAAAGAACTGATACTTTTACATGCTGTAAATAGAATCTATCGCTATTTTCACCTAGTGTAAATAGCATATAGCTAAGAAAATGCTGCTATTGTCACTTAGTGTAAATAGAGTATATCGCTACTTGCACTTAGTGTAAATAGCCACTGCCTATAAATAAATGTGACGTGACTTGAGTGTAAAGGCAAAGAAAGAGCTTTGCCTTAAAATTTTAAAGATCCAGTATCAAATGTATCAAAAATGTATGTGTATATATATATATATATATATATATATATATATATATATATATATATATATATATATATATATATATATATATATATATATATATATATATATATATATATATCCCATATTGATTACTCAAAACTGTCATATTGGCCAATAACCGATATATTACCAATATATTGTGCCATTTATGCAGCCACCACTGCAAGCATACCATATCAAATCACACTGGGCACATATCTTGTGGGTGTGTTTGTGTCATTGTCTGATTTGCATAATTCCTTTAGTGAACCGGGTGCTGAAACAACACAAACAAACTGCACTTTCATTTAGCATAATTGATTCTTAGTAACCCCCCAGCCCCATTGCTGCTATAATCTTTTTTTTTTTTTTTTTGTAAACTTGTAAATGATGTTCTTTATTATCAAATTCTGAAACAGTCTCTATTGATGTTTCCCTTAGATGCAGTTGAGGCCGTGAAGATCTGTTGCTCTCAGCGGGCGACATTTCACTCTCTCCTTTCATCATACATCATCATTAGTTGAGCTTAAATTGCTGGGATAATGAACCATCTAAGCAACATCTAATCTTTTTGGTGTCAGTAATAAAGATAAACATTCCTCGTATTAATTTCTAAGGTGGTTGTTCCAGTAAATGACCTATGATGAGGGTAAACATTAAGCACCGCAGTTTGTTATCTCTCTGTTACATACGCTACAATTCACCAGATGTTCCCTTTTTGGCTGCGATATATCATGTATGTGTCATGTGTCATATATACCACATTTTTTTATATGTTGCAATTGAATTAAGCAACTGTTTTTATTTAGCATATTCCTCTTTAGCTAAGCACTTCAAACAGGCTATTATACGAAAGATAATTCTGTTATATTCAACTCAACACTTGCTGTTTATGGATTTGTCAGTTCTCAACTCAATTCATCTCCTCTCTCTCCCACTTTTCTCTCTAGGTTTGCTATCCTATCGATCTCCATGTTTCCTTGTTGTAGCTCAATCAGTGGAAAAGGCATTAGGTGCGCTTAGGCTTTCAGATGCTCTTTGATTGTCACCAAGTGGCTTTTTCATCATAAAAACATCTCAAATTGTAGACTGGGTAATGAGCCAACGCACACTCACATACATACACACACAGCCATCAACTGTTGGCCTGATTCCACTTAAGCAATCTTGCTTCCTTTGAGCTCATTTCAATAATAAAGTGTGTTTGAATGAGAGATGCTTTTTGCTTGTTGCCATGCTTCGAGAGGATGAAAGCTATTATGAGAGCTTTTGATAGAAGCTCACCTTCTACAGAGTCTTCACATAAACATAAGATCACTACACTACGGATTATTCGCTCTGATATCAGTCCCTGTTTATAAAACCTTAAATATTCAATTTGTAATGACCTTCATGTAATAAAATCATGTTTTTGGCCATTTTACTCTACAGGATTTTGGCAGTAATGCTGCTAGAAATATCAAAGCCATTAATTTAACTATACACACTCTTTAACTATTTCTCAGTAGCAAGGTAACTATCACAGACACGCCAGGCTCTACCCTCACACAGACTCAGGCTGCGTCCGAAAACCTAGGTAGCTGTCTTGCTGCCTCGTTGTCTTATAAGAGAATGACTTGTACGGCAGCGTTTGTGCATGAAGGTACCTCACGAAACTGATTTCGGACAGATGAATAACAAGAGTTCAGTACATGGAAAAGACATACATTGAGTTTCAAAATCCATTGCTTTCTCTTTCTTATGTAAATCTCATTTGTTTAAAAGACTTCCGGAAAACACGCAGATCTCAACATAACACCGACTGTTACGTAACAGTCGGGGTGTACGACCCAATATTTGCATATGCCAGCCCATGTTCCCAACATTATGAAAGGCATTAGACAAGGGCAGCCAGTAATGTCTGGATGTACAGAGCTGAATCATCAGACTAAGTAAGCAAGATCAACAGCGAAAATGGCAGATGGAGCAATAATAACTGACATGATCCATGATAGTATGATATTTTTAGTGATATTTGTAAATTGTCTATCTAAATGTTTCGTTAGCATGTTGCTAATGTACTGTTAAATGTGGTTAAAGTTACCGTCGTTTATTACTGTATTCACAGAGACAAGAGCCGTCGCTATTTTCATTTTTAAACACTTGCAGTTTGTATAATTCATAAACAACTTCATTCTTTATAAATCTCTCCAACAGTGTAGCATTAGCAGTTAGCCACGGAGCACAGCCTCAAACTCATAGAGAAACAAATATAAACATCAAAATAAATACTTTACTCACATAATTCGAAGCATGCATGACGAACATCTTGTAAAGATCCATTTGAGGGTTATATTAGCTGTGTGAACTTTTTAAATGTGCTGTAATATAATCGAGAGCTCGTGTGGCAGGGAGCAGGTGAATTAAAGGGGCAGCGCGCTGAAAAAAATCAGTGCATAGTTAATGATGCCCCAAAATAGGCAGTTAAAACAATGAATTAAAAAAAAATCTATGAGGTATTTTGAGCTGAAACTTCACAGACACATTCAGGGGACACCTTAGACTTATATTACATCTTTTTTAAAAAAAAGTTCTAGGGCACCTTTAAAGGGATAGTTCACCCAAAAATGAAAATTCTGTCATCATTATTTTTACTCCCTCTCATATTGTTCCAAACCTGTATTCATTTCTTTCTTCTGCTGAACACAAAATAAAATAAGATATTTTGAAGAATGTGGGTGTATAACCAACCATTTGGTGGTTTTTTTTCAAAATATCTTATTTTATACTGTGTTCAGCAGAAGAAAGAAACTCATACAGGTTTGGAACAATATGAGTAAATGATGACAGAATTTTCAAAAAATGTGTATATTTTATTTATTTATATAACGTTCACTCTTGCTCCTTACAATACATACATGTATTTTTGTACAATTTTAATCAAATTTATTAATTTGTAAATGCGTAAATATTACATAAAACATAAAACTTTTTATTTAAATTAAAAATTATTTAACATTTTAATTAAAGCTGCAGTCCGTAACTTTTTGGGGTTAAAATGATCCAAAATCAATTTTTGAGCAAGTACATAACCAGCCAGTGTTCAAAACTATCTCCTTATCTTAGCTCGATTCACAACGCTAAGCTTGTAATAATGTTTTAAAATAAGAGTGATCTGGTGGATTTCTGAGGGAAATTCGAGCATGCAGCAGTTCGCCTTTGCGTCATTACGTCACGTCCGTAAACAGAAAAAAGGAGTCCAGGCAAGTCGGTTTTATCATGTGAGGATGCTGCTTGTAGCGGATCATTTATAGTCTGTTCTCACAGCAGCTGAACTAATTAAACGTCAATCTGATACTGTGACAATCATCAGTGACAACTGAAGATTTACCTGTAGTCAAAAAGCAAAAGACTTTGGACAGTGGAGTGGCTACAGGAATTGAAATCTACAGATAACACTAATATACACTAAATACACATAGCGTGCATCTCAATCAGCTCCCTAGTTCAGTAGTCAGGGCACTGATCAGGGAATCGGCCACATTCCTTTATATACTGATTCACGATCTAGGGAGCTAGGGAGCTGATTGAGACGCAGGGATAGTCACGCAATGCTGATGTTGTTAACATTAACAATTTGAGAACAACGTTTAACAGTAATAATAATTTGCACGGTTTGGCATTAGCAGCGCAATTTATTTTAGGCCTAATGCTTTTTTCCTCAGATGGTCAGAACAAAAGTGGCAGTAATGTTACTTACTTGTTCAGCTGATATTTTCCAGTGAAAATTCTTATATTGGTCATACTTTCGAGAAATTGAATCTGTGATTCTGAAGTACAGTATCCACACCGGTGTAGTGATTGACAGCAAACATTAGATTCATCCGCTGAGGAGTCGTGCCGATGCACAACCCACATAACGATAACTATTGCACATATGACTGCAATCGCATGTTTCAAACAGAGATGGCGACAAAGAGGAGAAATGGTGGACTGCAGCTTTAATTAAAATGATTATTTAAATTATTATTCTGGTCTAAATTACAATACATAAATCAAATGTAAATATTGTAAATATTTTAACTGAATATTTTTATAAATGTTAAATATTTGATTTGCTAAACTAATTTTTAAATGGCCAAATTCTACATTTTATTCCTACTGTAGTTTTACATTTAATTTGAGTTATTGACATTACACTGTAAAAAATATTTCCACAATTTAGTTATTTCAACTTGTTTTTTTGTGTAGAGATAACTAGATTGTCCAGACAACAAGAAATTTTAAGTTTTCTTGTCCTCAACTAGACTGAAAGTTGAATGAACAAGTAAAATGGTTATTTTAACTCAAAAATGTATGTTTAAACAACTGCAATAGACTTTCTGTTGAATTAACAAGTATAATTGTTATTTTAATTTATAAATGTAAGTTGAAACAACTGCACAACATTTTCTGCAGGTTTTACTTCAATTATAATGCTTTCATAGCAGTAAACTAAACAATTTACTGTGTAAACTAAACTTAATTTATCTATCTATCTCGCTGTCTGGTAGATTGCATTGTCTTAAACCCTGAACTTCAAGCTTTTAAAACCGCTGTAAACATACATCTTCAAACTTAACGACATTAAATATATTTCAAACTTTCTGCTCAGGTTTTCTCAAGCCAGTGTCAATGGTTGTCTTTTAGTTATCACTACTGTGGTATATATAGATTAATTACAGTGTATTTTATTTTAGTGTGTACATTAAAAATAGTTGTTTACAATTATGAGCACAGATTAATTAAATTACACCAAAAATTTGTCAAGCTGCTTCAGTTTTTATTCATGGTCAGATTCCAATTCATCATGGGCGGAATTGAGCGATTCATGAACAATGAACCGCTCAAGATGATTCGCTGAATCATTTTTTTTTCCTTTGAGAATTTTCGAGAAAAGCCAGCGGAAACCGGATGATTTTCCATGTTGGACAACACGTGTCTTCAGAAGAAACTGAGTGATACAGAGTAAGTGTGACATTTTATATTGTTAACGTGGATTGCTGCAAGTTTTTATTTCGTAATAAGCGTTTTATAGTATTGTGTTATCGAATAATATAGGATTTGTAAAGCAATTAAATGTTTGTTATAGTCGCAGTGTAAATATTGTCCACAAATCCGTCATTTCTGAAATCATACATTAAATTCATAAGTGCAAATGACCATTATTAAAAGCAGATTTTCAGAATTATATTATCCATTTCGAGTCAGAGTGTTTTGCAAATAGAAGATTCGCTCATTGTAACGTACTTCTTCGTGTTGACTCACAGGTTCAAAAGTTGATTAAATGCTGCTCGTTCTCCAACTGGACCAAACCGGATTTTTACCTCAGTCACTTCATCAGATGCAGAGCGCCAGATATAGGTACGTTTTCACCAAAATATTTGAATTAAAAAAAGTAACTGTCAAATTGAATCGATATGGGTGATATAAATAGCAAGTAATACGTCTGTGGTTTGAAAAGTCACGGTTTTCATTATTAACGTTACTATTCAGAGTTTGGATTTTGCGCGGCCTTGAGCCATTTCGTCGCGCTTTTCGCTCTTGTTTTAAGAAATCTAAATAATAGGGAGAATTACACACAATGTTGTCAAGAATGTAAGATTATATATGTGTATAGAAGATTCGCTCATTGTACTTCTTCGTGTTGACTCACAGGTAAAGTCAAGTTGATTAAAAGCTGCTCGTTCACCAACTGGACCAAACCGGATTTTTACCTCAGTCACTTCATCAGATGCAGAGCGCCAGATATAGGTAAGTTTTCACCACAATCTTTAAGTGACTGTCAAATTGAATCGATATGGGTGATATAAATAACAATTAATATGTTTGTGGTTTGAAATGTCACGGTTTTCATTACTACTCGGAGTTTGGATTCTGCGCGGCCTTGAGCCATTTCGTCGCGCTTTTGTTCTTGTTTTAAGAACTCTGAATAAAATAGGGAATATCACACAATGTTGTCACGAATGTACGATTATTGAGCGTATTTCTGCAAATAGAAGATCCGCTCATTGTAACGCATTTCTTCGTGTTGACTCTCAGGTTCAGTCAAGTTGATTAAAAGCTGCTCGTTCACTAACTGGACCAAACCGGATTTTTACCTCAGTCACTTCATCAGATGCATAGCGCCAGATATAGGTTTTCATCACAGTCTTTGAATTAAAAAAGTAACTGTCAAATTGAATCGATGGGTGATAGAAATGACAATTAATAAGTTAGTGGTTTGAAATGTCACGTTTTTTTCATTATTACTATTCAGAGTTTGGATTCTGTGCGGCCTTGGGCCATTTCGTCGCGCTTTTGTTCTTGTTTTAAGAAATCTTAATAATAGGGAGAATTACACGCGATGTTGTCACGAATGTACGATTATTGAGTGTATTTCTGCACATAGAAGATGAGCTCATTGTACTTTCTCATGTTGACTCACAGGTTCTGTCAAGTTGACTAAAAGCTTGTTCGCCAACCAAATTTTTTACCTCAGTCACTTCACTTCATCTCAGTTGCAGAGCACCAGATACAGGTCAGTTTTCACAGCAATCTTTGGAAATTCTTTAAATTAACTAAATTATCAATTTGTGATGCGGGTAACTTAAAGGGATGGTTTGGACTAAATTCAACCTAGGGTCATTTCCACCATGACCTCCAGCCAAACACCTTTGGCTCTTTTTAACCTTTTATTCATCAAATATATTAGACAGCAGAACTGTTTCCAACACTCATAATAAATCAGAATATTAGAATGATTTCTAAATGATCATGTGATAGACTGTATGTTACATGTGACACTGAAGACCGGAATAATGATGCCGAAAATTCAGCTTTGCATCACAGGAATAAATTATTTTTTAAAAGTATATTCAAATAGAAAACGTATTTTAAGTTGTAATAATATTTCACAATATTACTGTTTTTTCTGTATTTTTGATCAAATAAATGCAGGCTTGAGGAGCAGAAGAGACTTCTTTCAAAAACATTAAAAATAGTAATGTTTCCAAACTTTTGACCTGTACTGTATATACAAACAAAACACGTCCGTCAAGTGAACACATTTTTTTTGGCAGAGTTGTAACCAGAAGAAGAGGGGAGCAGTTATTTTGGGCCTTCCATACTACATGAGGGAGAAACCAGAAAACATCTTCAAAGTTTGTGAGGTAAACATTTTAGTACTTTTTTCCATTAACACTGGAATAAGGATGCACCAATATCACTTTAGTATGATAGTGATGCTTTTATTTGGTACTTTTTATATTTTGGTGATACCGATTATAGATACCTGTATTTTCATTGAAACCATAAGAATATGAATCATTATTTGGCTTTCCTTCAGTTATGTTATGCTTAATTATGCCTTTTAAAATGTATTGTATTGCTATATCATATTTTATCTTTCAAGTAGAGGTGGTCGCGTGATATAGCAAAAATATCACAGCACGATTATTTTCAGGAATATCACGATTATTTTTCATGTTGGTTTTACTATTTTTCATGTGACTGATCAGTACATCCAAACTCATTTCACAATATTAAAAACGCAAAATGCAGAATCGAATCATTAATTGTGAATCATCAGTTTTAATTGTGTATTGTGTTGAATTTTTCTGAATTTGCAAAAATTACTATTGAATCAAATCATTTCGCTGTAAATGAAGATAAAAAAGTACCAAGCAAACTGGATCTCATTCAACAAGTATGTGTACAAATGAATTTGCATATGAAATCTGCATGCTAACATTTTCACAAACAAATAATCCTTTATCAATAACTTCTATTCTAAAACTAAGGGGCTGTTTACACGAAAACTGAAGTGAGCACTGAACACGAAGTTTCAAAGCACAAGGTTTCGAAAATGATACCGTTACCTTCTTCATGTAAACAACAAAAACATGAATCTGAAAACGGTAACATAATGCGCGTATGTGTAGGTGTTTTTTGATGAAGTGACATCGCCAACTACTGACGTTTTCGCAGATCCGTGTGAACAAGGATCATTTTGACAATAGCCGCTTTTCCACTGTCGGGCCAGTGCGAGCCAGGGCTTAAAATGGGCGGGGCGGGGCTAATAGCCTCGGGCCTGTAGCACGAGGCCAGAATAGTGCAGCGTTTCCAGTCAGGCCTGAAGCTCCGCTGCTCGTCACTAAAACCCGCCCTTTACACGCCTCTCAGGAACAACGTCATGCAACCCCATCGTTTCACCAACAAAGAGAAGTTATTACAAAACTAAGAAATAAGTCACTGGAACTAGCGCGCTCACAAAACGAACACGATAACAGCGGCCTTATGTGTGCATGCTTTGTTACATATTCAAATTCAAAAGCATCAATGTTTTACTATAGAATAAATGATACATTGATCATAATGAATCAATTTATCAGGACTCAAAATTAATCACACAGAAATAAATGTATTTCTATTTTATTTATTTATTTTAAACACTTATGAAAATAGCCTGCTTATTCAGTCGAGACTGTTACTGTTTATTTGTAGCCACAGTAGCCTATATACGTCACATTTAGAATGAAGGATAACTCTATTTTCACTCCTCTAGCCCCAGCTGGCCCGCTTTGGCCCAAGGTTTTCGTCGGGCCAAAAACCCTGGCCGTTGGCCCCGAGAAAGCCCCGGCGAGGCATGATCAAGCCCCAGAAGTGACAGTGGAAATGCGACTGGCCCTGGCATGCACTAGCACGCCCGCTTTAAGCCCGACAGTGGAAACGCGGCTAATGTTGTTGTCTGTTTTTAGTACATCATTGTCATGTAAACGTACCCTTATTCTGAATTTTAAAACACAGCTGATTGTGCATAGTGCACACCTCCTTTTGACATTTTTCTGTGATTTTTATTTGATAAAAAAGTAGAAGAATATTCATCAGATTACTTGAATAGCTCTATTTGGAAAATCATTCTAGAAAAATTTGATTTGCATAGACAAACATTTTATTGGCATAGACAGTAAAAAAAAATACACGATCAAAATGTAAACTGGCGTAAAATGTATGTTTAATGTGGTAATGAAAGTTCTAGTCTACTGCTAAATCTTTAATCTCTCTCTTTTTTTTCAGCCAACTGACAATGAGGTCGATGTTGTTCAGAGTGTTAAGGTGGGCATCTTGTCAGTGAGCGAGGACACCAGACAAGATTGTGCCTTCCCAGGTAACGTCGTGAATATGGCTGTGATACTGGAGGGGGAGATTGTCATTGTGGATCTCCAAGACATTCCAAATGCCTTTGTCACATTGTTTGGACTGCTTTACGCTTTAAACATTAGCTATCCCAAAGAGCTGCGATACACCTTTGAGGTGATCCAGCGGATCTTCATGAACATTGATGGGGAAAGCTGCTCCGCTCAAGTTCATGGACTGAAAAACAAACTAATGCGGTGAAGTGCCTGCAACCATTGCTATTTCCTTTTTTTTTTTTTTCAAGAGTAATGTTCAATTTAATTGATGAATTTGTTAAAGCATCAGCTTAGTTGAGATTAAGGTGGTATGAAACCAATTCGTACGTCTTTTAATGTGTTAATGCTTTTCAACATTCCTTTCAAAAAGAAACTCTGTGAACAGGATTTTTCTATATTGTATGAGTTAATTGCAATAAACTTTGTACTGAAAATTGTATTAGTGATCGTTAATTTGCCATACATTTTTGTTTAAATCAAATGTAGCTTACAAATTAATGTTCAAGTAGTAATTCATTATTTGGTTCTGCTGCAGGTTTTAAAGTTTCAAAACACCACTTTAGTTGGCTGAACTTATTGGATGTAGTTTAGATAACTTAACTTTACTTGGCTGAACTTATTGGATGTAGTTTAGATAACTTTAACTTTAGTTGGCTGAACTTAAGTTTGAAGTTTAATTAACTAAATTAAATCAGTTCATTGTACTTTATAACTTGTCAGGTAAACCTTTCCAAATTTGTCAGGTACACTTTTCCAAATAAGTTAGTTTAACTCAAAAAAACCCATGCAAAAAGATAACAAAAAATAATGAGTTAAGTCAACAAATTTTTTTTTACAGTGTAGAGTTTGTCTACTACTTAGTTCAGTTAACTCTTTTGGTTCATAATGTGTAATGAAAATTCCCATGATATGTCCCCTTTTGACACTCTTGCCTGGTTCTCTCGTACATTACATCTATATATTTGAAGCTGATGCATTGTCACAATATCTTTTCTGTTCATAGCTCAGGAGAAGTCTGTCAGAGCACCGTGACATGATTGGAAAGATTTAATTCACACTGTGGGCACTTCCTCTGGCCACTGCCTTATGACCTCAAGCGAGGCACTTAACCCCTGTCTGCCGCGGGAGCATTCTGTGTCCACCCCTTTATCCTCTAATCAACCATCTCTGATAAAAGTCAGAGTAATACAGGAAGTGACTGAAAGGCATCTGTGCAGTGGATTCTGGGAACTAATGACTTATACACTTTCAAACTTTCTCTTATACACCACAGAGAGGAAAGTGCAAAATGCTAACCTTGACACCTAACTAAGAGAAATAGTTCTTTCGGTGTGTGATTAGATTGGACAGAAGCCAGCAGGAAGGAAGACCCCTGCCAATGTTGGCTATGAGAATCATGATTCTAAACCTTACGATTTAACACCGCCCTGAGCATTTGCTCACATATGCCACAGGCAGCCCCCTGTAAGCCCTTATTCTCCATTTAACAACTGTACGAACCCGTCAGAGACACTGTTGGAACAGAATGTGCTAAATGCGAGGGGAGATTTGGTACATTTAAGTGTTCAAAGTTAACACTGAATTACTGACTGTAAAACTAGTCAAACTCTTTGTACATGGCAGTGCTTGACATCCGTTTTCTCTGGAGACAGTGATTCTAAGAGTTTTTGAGTGGAATATTTGGTTTAGAGTTACAGGCCCAGGGTGAGTTTAGCATTTGTTACACAACTTACTGAGCTGTCTACCTGGACAGCATTTTAAGGCATCAAGGATGCATTTCAAAAAGATGCCTTCTGTTTTATTAATATTTTGAATTGGACATACTGCTCTTTTTTTTTTTTTTTTAGCCTACTCTCTTTCATCTTCTATATAGTAGAGGCGAATGCATATTTGGATGAAGCCAATGAGTCCAAAATGGTTGGTGTGAAAATCTTTTGAGTATTTTAACCATTATTTTTGTGTTTCTATGTTATGCTTATTGGGGTCCTTAGCTTAGCAACTCTTGCTTCATGTGAGGAGTGTTCTGTTTGAGTTGCTGTAGACATTTTCTGATCAGACACTTGTGAAGTTCTTTTTTTAATCAAGATGCTGTCGTAAAAAGTCAGCTGCCTAGGCTGTAGGTTTTGGACCAGAGCTAATATTTCTTTTCTTTCACTGATCTGGGCTGTGTTTCCTAAAGGCATTGTAAGCCTTTGTCTCAGTACTCTGATTAGAGTTGGATTGTGTTTTTGTGGAGCAAGCAGGTTGTGAGTGAGTGGAATGAAAATGGTGATTGAAGCAATCAAGAAGAGGAAATAAATCAAGCTCTTATTGACATAAACTAACACACCATAATGCATCTTCATACTAAAATCAAAACACTACATGTGGAAAGTTTATGAGATACTTAAAATATGAATGTTATATAAATATATAATATACCCCGAACAATTTGTCCCAGGGACTTTTTTCCCAGGAACTTTTTCTTTTCTTTTTTTTTTCCTCCCCCAGACCTGTTGCTTTCCGCATTTCCATCGCAGTCTAAAGTACTGTGAAGATAGCCCAGTGACGTAGGACTGTGCGCAACTTTCAAGTTCCCACTGGATTTCGTCCTCCGCATAAGCTTAAAAGCCTGAACCTCGTCGTCGGTGCATCGGACGTATTTTTTTTTTAAACTCAATTGTTTATTCGAATAGCAAACAACTCTTACTGCACGCACCACACAAACTTTTTAAAATGGTGGTTGAAATAAAATGCTGCGTGGATTCAACCAATCAAAAAGCTGCTTGAACTCAACCAATCAGCATGTTCAGCACTCAAGCCCCACCCCCGAAAGTTCCTGAATTTAGAAAAAGTACAACCTTGTGAGCAGGGACTTTCTGAGGGGGGAATTTTTACCCGGAACTTCATTTAGACCATGGTCCCTGCGGTCGAAACACACAGGGTACCACCCAAAGTTCTTAGTTCCTGGGGAAAGTTCCTGTGGTGGAAATATAGCTCAAGAGATAAAATCTCCGAATAAATCTCTAACATCTCAATTGTGTCTCCTAGAATTCAATTAGATTACATGAAGTGTAAATGGAGACTTTTGTGTAAATCGTCTGCTTCTCCTGAACCTGTATCTCCCATAGAATTTCAGTGGAGATCTCAATAATTGTCACACACTGTTCAGATTTGTCTGAATAACATTTGCTTTCGAGTTACACAGAGAACGTCTGTGATTTCATGTGCTGATTCACAAAGGATTGAGATTTCTGTCATTTCTACTAAGATCATAATGTCTGTTGTCTGGATGTGGGCGTTACAGAAGGTCATGTGGCTGTGCGCATCAATAAATGGCTCTTAGCATATGTGATATAATTATAACATTATGTGGCATTTAAATGAATACTTGAGCTATTTTTATAGTTAATATAGGCTCATTCTTGACACAGTTACTAGAGTGGTTGTTCTGAGCAGTCCATGATCATAATCTGTTTATTGATTTAACCAGCAACTATTATTTTACCCAGGTAGTTGGCAAATGCTCTAAATCCAGGCTTTTGAGACAAATTTACCTAGACAAAAAAAAAAAAACTTTGTCTGAAATCTGCAATGAAAAGTCATAGATTTCGATGTTAATAATTTAAACTATGGCACATTGATCTATATTTCTACTTATTGTATCTCGTGTCTCCTTTTTATCCTAAGGAATTTTATGATAAATGTCAGTAACCAAATTGATACTTGATTGCAAAACATACATGAGAACTCCATTAAGATGCCTGAGCTCTCAAAGCACAACATCTGAGCAATAACTTTTCCCTCAGAGAGGGCCCACGGGAGGATGATCTGATGTCACGGCCCTTGGAGACCGTTAGATTGACGTTAATTAGTGATGAAGACCCTGTGTGACACACACACATAAGTGTTTGATGCTGACCAATGCTTATGTCCCAGTCCTTCATTCGTCCTGTCTCTGAGCAGTCTGATGCATCGCACACGTACAGCTGACTCACAGGTCATTGCTGAGAGGCCGTTTGTGTTTGTGTGCACCCCTCTTCTAAACCAGGAATATGCACAGGCTTCATGTTCCATTGAAAACATAGGAAGAGAGCTCAGCCCTCTCCTGTGTAAGTCTCATGAGGCCAAATTACCAGTTAAACACGCTCTTAACTGACTTTATCAGTGATTCTGGATCTGAAATGCCTTGAGGCATAGTATTCCGTTTGTAACTGATGCGTTTGGTCGTAAATCTATATGGGTATTCGCAGTCAGCCGTCTCGGAGGATGTGCTGATGTTTGCATGAGAGAAAAGGCTCACCATCTGCTTCCATCTCAAGTGATTTCCCTTACGGATCCACGTGAAAATGAAATCCGACATTCACGAAGCACCAGTGTGCTTGTAAAAAGTGAGCCATTAAAGTTTTGAATCTTAGCCACACCCTCTTTTTTCCTCATATCTCTGAATAGTAAATTCACATATCTCCATCTGCTTCAGTCATTTGCTGACTTTTATTGGTGGAGTTTCATCCCTGTGTTCATAAAACGGCAAACTTGTATCCTTATAGGGGTTGTATAGCCTGGTGGTTAAAGGTATTTTTTCCCCCATTTAAACAACAGTGTGGCACCTATAGAACTAATTAAGATGACATCTGCAGTCGTATCAGTGGTCTAAACTATTATATATAAGGTATACAGTGAAGTCTTTACCTGTGTATGTATCTGTATTTGTTGCAATGACAATTTTTGTATCTTTCTGTATTCAGATAGAAGCAGGTGTAGGCTTAAACCAGAAATGTTTCAACTTAATGATAAGCCCATTTTTAGATGCAGTTCTGTTCCAATTACAGTATAGTTTCCATATGGCAAATGCCTTGAAGTTTCAAGTATAATTCAAGAAATTCTTCTTATTATTTATTTATTTATTACAACCTTAACCCTTAAATGCATGACTGTTTCGCCAGTCATTCTTACATATTCGGGTCTTTATCGACCCGGATCTATAACATGGAAGGATCTCTACCTGCCGCGATAATATAAAACTCCTCTGATATTAGAGTAACAATTACAGAAGAATAAAATAAATTGTATTTTGTTACCTTTTGGAGCTTGAAAGGGCTCCGTTTGAGCAGATGTTTTTTGCCATCATCACTGTCCTAGTCAGAGCTCATTTCCCAGTAAATTCAGCAAATAATAGGCTAGTTTTATGTTTGAGGTCACGAAAATGAGCCCATTCGTGATCTCAAACGTATTCTTAAAACTATATAATTTTCAACAGCTAACAGCTTCACCAGATCAATCCAGTAACAGTTACAGACATATCTGATTCAGTACTTGCTCTGCAGTAAATCACTGAGCCATTTCATGTTTTTCTTATTTTGTTTTCTGTCTGAATGAGTCGTCACTTCAGCATTGTGTATCAGTGCCACCTTGTGGAATAAAGGTGAATTGTACTTTTCCGTCATCTAAGATTCAATTATTGTTGTGCAGAAAAAATATACGTACACTCATACACACCTCCGGTCGTTTGCGAACCTATACAATTTTTACAAAAAATTAATACAAAAATAGGCATTCTTTTATAATTGTATGATTTTTTTCTCGTAATATTCTTTATAATGAATTAATTGAGGAATACCAAGAAGGTTGATGTCTAACTTTAAAAAATTAACGAGGACGAGGGTAGTGAATGACGTCCTGGGTCACTAAAGACCCGATGTATGCATTTAAGGGTTAATGCTAAGTAATGTATGTAAAATTGTTGTACTTATTTGTACTTATTTTGTATGTACTTATTTTTGTGCTGCAGTTCTTCACAAACACTGTTCCAACTAATTCAAAATTTAATCACATTTCCATTCATGAAGATAACACTTTGCAATATTACCTTCACACCAATGATTTACAAAGTTCCAAAACTATTTAGTGCTTCAAAAATTGAACGGGGCATCCGTTCACTGTCGGCGACTTGGCACGCATTGCTTTTGATGCACTGTTCGCGTCCTTTGTTGACAGAAGAGTGTAAACTGACTGTTTACACCAATGCAACTGGAATCGGCGCTGTATAATTTCCATAGTAAGGTCTATTTACTTCAGTGTTTCTGTAAGCTTTGTATCACAGTTGCAGAACTTCCAGTAAAAAAAAGACACAATATAAAATGGGACGTTGGGGTGGGGCCTGGGACGTTAGAAAAATTTAAATGAATGATAATTGTTTGCTGATTGGCAGCAGTTTGTGATTTGAAGTTTCAATGGCAAATTTCTAAAGCACTTATTTAATACTCATAAATATAAATTCTGTTCACTTGGCTTTTTTGCTCCTTAATTTGGAAAACTAATGATCATGATATTTTAACAGTGCAGATCCGTTATGTGGCATTCAATGACATGCTTTTTAAATTTTATGCAGGTAAATAATAATAAAAAATAATGCACACCAAATAAATACTATAAATAAAAGAACCAATCAAAAGTTTGTGGTCTGTATTCAGTTTCATGGCATCTGTTTATAGTTCCTTGGAGTTTTGATTTGTTTCTTACATGATTTAATTTTGATTAAAAAATAAATAAATAAAAAAGTTTGTGGTCAGTAAGGTTTTTTGAATGATCACTGTCAATGAGCTAGTTGACAGTCGCCAGTAGCCCTTTTGGTGTGTTTAAGCTCAGTTTTTTGGAAGAGATGCAACCAACATGGGACGGCAACATAGTCAGTGGCTCAATCCCTGCAGAGGTTCCATTAACCACTGAACCATCACCATTTAGCAAGTAACCATCACATTTCTCCTAGGGATCTTCCTTGTGTGTTTTGGTTAAAAGTGTCAGCTAAATGACAAATTAGTAAATAATAAAACACCTGAATGTGAGCATGTTTGATTTTTAGTGAAACATGCATTAGATACTATGTAAGGCTAGAGGTCAACAAAAAAACACTAGGCATTACTTTGACTGAACTGTTTTAGCTTGTTAATTACATTTTGTTGCCCATTTTAAGGACGTGTCTGTCATTCTGCATCCAGCCAACCCAGCATGATGGAGTGTTTTATGCAAATTTAAACACTCTTAAACCATCTCCTTCTTTAGAAAGTGTGTTTTTATGTGTGTTTTCATTTTGTGCTCCTTCGCCAGGAGATTAATGAGAGATGTGATGAATTCAGAGAGAGAGTGAGAGAGAGAGTCACGCACGGTCTAGGAGAGTAATGTTCATTAAAAGCGAAGGAGTGAGACAGAAGATAAAAATGAAAAGAGCATGGCTTCACCCCACCCCGCCTACATTTGATGAATAAGAAAATATGCAGTCATCAGAGGCTTTAAGAATCAAATGAAATATCAATTTAAAGCTTGTTACAATGAATGCCCCTTAGGTATGTTCAGGTTTTCTCTGTTCCTGTCTGCATTAAAGTTTACCTCATGAAAAAGAGACCAGCAGACCGATGGGGACGGCTCATTAGTGGATTTGTTCATCTCATCATTTGACTTACCGTGATGCCGGTTGCAAAAGTGCTTGATGTCGAATTCCAAATCATTGAAAGCTAAGGACCTGTTTTGATATTTGGGGAATATTTTGCCTCAAATACTCAATCTCTTAATCCTTTGATCAGTTAGAGTGGAACCAACTGAAATGATGTGCTACCTGAAGATTTAGTGGTTTTTTTTTTTTGCTTATATATATATAATATACTGATCAGGCATAACATTATGACCACTGACAAGTGAAGTGAATAACACTGATTATCTCTTCATCATGGCACCTGTTAGTGGGTGGGATATATTAGGCAGAAAGTGAACATTTTGTCCTCAAAGTTGATGTGTTAGAAGCAGGAAATATGGGCAAGTGTAAGGATTTGAGTGAGTTTGACAAGGACCTTGTAAAGACTAGACAACTGGGTCAGCTTGTGGGGTGTTCCTGGTCTGCAGTGGTATCTATCAAAAGTGGTCCAAGGAAGGAACAGCGACAGGGTCATGGGCGGCCAAGGCTCCTTAAAGCACGTGGGGAGCAAAGGCTGGCCCGTGTGGTCCGATCCAATAGACAAGCTACTGTAGCTCAAACTGCTCAAGAAGTTAATGCTGGTTCTGATGGAAAGGTGTCAGAATACACAGTGCATCACAGTTTGTTGCGTATGGGACTGCATAGCCGCAGACCAGTCAGGGTGTCCATGCTGACCCCTGTCCACTGCTTAAAGCGCCAACAGTGGGCACATGAGCATCAGAACTGGACCACGGAGCAATGGAAGAAGGTGGCCTGGACTAATTAATAACATTTTCTTTTACATCACATGGATGGTCAGGTGCATGTGCATCAATTACCTGGGGAACACGTGGCACCAGGATGGGAAGAAGACAAGCTAGTGGAGGAAGTGTGATGCTTTGGGCAATGTTTTGCTGGGAAACCTTGGGTCCTGCCATCCATGTGGATGTTACTTTGACTCGTACCACCTACCTAAGCATTGTTGCAGACCATGTACACCCTTTCATGGAAACGGTATTCCCTGGTGGCTGTGGCCCGTTTCAGCAGGATAATGCCCCTACCACAAAGCAAAAATGGTTCAGGAATGGTTTGAGGAGCACAACAACGAATTTGAGGTCTTGAACTGGCCTGTAAATTTCCCAGATCTCAATCCAATCGAACATCTTTGGGATGTGCTGAACAAACAAGTCCGAACCATGGAGGTCCCACCTCGCATCTTACAGGACTTAAAGGATCTGCTGCTAACGTCTTGGTACCAGATACCACAGCACACCTTCAAGAGTCTAGTGGAGTCCATGCCTCGATGGGTCAGGGCTGTTTTGGTGGCAAAAGGGGGACCAACACAATATTAGGAAGTAGGAAGGTGTTCATAATGTTGGCCTGAGATATATATATATATATATGTGTGTGTGTATGTTTGTGTGTGTATGTGTATGTGTGTGTTCATTTATTTATATATTTATCGCAAATAATTTTCAGCAGCAATTACTCCAGTCTTCAGTGACCCTTCAGAAATAATTTCTAATATGCTGATTTGGTGCTCAAGAAACATTTTCTTTTAACATCAATGTTGAAAACCGTTGCACTGCCTAATATTTTTTTTTTTAAATATAAATTTTTTTAACATTATAAATGTATTTACTGTCACTTTTGATCAATTTAATGTGTTAAAATGTTTAATAAAACTATCAAAAGAAACCACATAAAACCAGCTACATGCTTAGGCTGGTCTTAGTTGGATTTAGCATCATTATTATTTTTATTTTTTTTTATATTCCATTGTATGCGTGTGACTTGGCGAGTCTGTACAGCATTAAGTTGTTTGACTTTTTAAAGAAATGTCTCCAAAGTTTGCCCCAGTCTGTGAAATAGAGGCAAGTTGAAAGGGATGATAAAAGAGGGGGGCGAACACAGCAAAGATAAGATGTCGCTCTGTGATGTTGCCAGTGATCCCAATGACACCCTCCAATACATGGAAACATCATGTCATAGGTGCATGACACACATGCATAAAATATGAAAATTATATACATACACCTTCACCATTTCTGTTTCAAAAAGGCACACGCATGCTCGTAACTGCACATCCCAAATTTTAGGCAGTGAGGTGTTATCATTTTCGGGGTTGTTGCAGGCAGCCAGTTGCCATGCTACTGATGAAAGGCTTAGGTATCATCAGGGCTGTGTGCTACTGTGATGTCTGCCTCCTGTTTGAGCCTGTTTGAGCCGGAATGGCCCTGATTACAGCACATAACAGTCTCTCTGAGGAAATTGGAACACAGGAGAATTCTGACCTCAGACTCTGCCCTAATTTAGAGCTCTTGTGGATGCTAAACAACAGGGAAACCACAGGTGTACCGACCCTTAGTTATTTTAGAAACAAACACGTACATTATGGAAGCCTGTTTCTGCTGCAAGTCTCAAGTGTGACATATAAAGGTGCAATTAAATCTCACAACTGCAATGTTATTCCTGGTAAAGCAATAATTGGAATTATGAAATAAAAAGTTACATATACAAGAAATAATTGCAACTTGGAGATATTATATCTTAAAGTCCAACAACATTATATCTTTGGCCAACAAGAATATACAGTTAAAGTATAATGTAATTTAATATAAATTGCCAGCTAACAACTAAAGATATGTTAAAAGATACAGGTCAACTTATCAAAATCCATATCATGTCTCGTGTAATCGCACTCAATCATTGTTTCATAAGCGGAAAGACGTTAATAAAAACGCTGGGAAATGAACAAACGTAACGTCACATTTACCTCAGAACAAACATATTCATCATGACCATAAACTCAGTCAATTAGAAAAATGAACTCTAGAGAGGAACATTTAGCTTATATGTACCATATTACATTTTAATTATATTTTTTAATGTTCTTTAATATATAATGCATGTTTGAATAAATCCATCAAGTTGACTGCCACCATTTAAATGTTTATATTTCAAAAAACGAATTGGAGTAGAAATAATTTTAAAGTTAGTGGGCCTATTATAACTTTATTATTATAAAAATTCCCTTAAGTGTAATTTAAGTTTGTATACAAATCAGTTCATTTATACCTTGAATATTAATGTAGTACCAACTGATTCCCATGTATTTTTTACAGATTTAGTTTGCCATGTACTGACCTGATATTCAGTATATCCAAAATAACTGATATTGAATTGAATTGTAAACTTGTGAATCAAAATGCATAACTATGATGACAGACTGGCAGGGAATTATGCAAAACAGACAACAAAGTCCAAACAGGGTGATATTGTGACATACTGATAAGTCTCATCTTTTCATTATTGTTAATAATAGTTGCAACCTGCACTCTTAAATGTGCTTTGAAAATTGCCAGCTGATAAACCCCTGGGAACGTGATCACAGGGCCCCCTCCTGGAGATTTGCTTAGGGCCCCCAATAACTTGAACACGCCAGTGTTGGATGTAATGCATTACAAGTAACTTGAGTTAATCAGATTACATTTTTCAAGTAAAAAATGTATTTAATCTCACTTTATCAACCAATGTCTTTGCTGTTGACTTTCGATGATCCAATTCAACCATACTAAGCAAACATGACTTTAGATAAATAGCCTGAGGCCTTTACATTTGCCAAAAATAGAACTTTTTTTGTTATTAAAAAAACAAACAAGCAAGTCCAGCCCAGGTGAGAAAAAGTAACGCAAAAGTAATGTAACACATTACTTTCCATAAAAAATAATATGGAAAGTAAAAATATGCAATATTGTAATGCATTACTTTTAAAAGTAACTTTCCCCAACACTGGTGATTAGTAATTAATTGGTAGTTCTTTATAATTTTTCATAGTTGATCATTATTAATGAGGCTAATCTCATTCAGTAACTATTGATGACCTAATAAGGAACTGTCTCAGTCCTTAATTTGCTATTACTTACTGATTTAATTAAGCTTGTTTCCATGTTAGTTAATAATAGTAGCTGAAGTGTTAATATGTTACTACTCATTTGTCCTGCATTACTTCCTGCATAATTGCATATACCTATTAATGATGGACCATTATTCTAAAGTGTTGCCATAAAGTCTTACTTCTGAGAAAAAAACATGCTGCATTCATAAGAAATAATAAAAATTATGATAAATAAAGTCACAGTTGTGACATCTGAAGTCAAAATTGTGAGATATAATGTCACAATTGTGACTTCATATCTCACAATTGCGATTTTATTTCTTTGAGTTGAAAAATTTGAAACTTTTTGCTGTTTTTTGTTGCAAACATGTCTTCTGTGCATGTATACTGATCTTTGATCCCAGGTCTGCTAATGAATTTGCCCTTTGGGAAGGAAATGACATCATTCACCCTGTAGTGGGGCGGGAGATCTGGGCTGATTGACAGCTGATAGCACAGACAGCTCCTGTATAATGAGATCTGCTGAAAAATTGTTGATGTTGCAAATCTTCAACTCACAATCTCCTGCACACATAGATCAGAACTGCCCGGATCAATACTGATATTTCATGTCTGAGGTCATTTATACATCAGCAGTGATCTAAGGACAGTCACGCAGGATAACTGGTCACAGCAGGGAGTTTGACCGAATAGGAAGACCTCTCATTTATCGGTGAATGTGGAGTGCTTTTCAATGTTTCTCTCTGTTTGTCTCTAGCGAGCAGACACACACACACACACACACACACACACACACACAACTTTACACACACATGAGGCTGTGTCAGAGCAAAAACAGTTGAAATAAAGTCAAATAGTCAATTTGGTATTTTCACACTCGGCTGACCATGACTGTTTCGTTTGGGAGTTGCTGGAGTTTTTTCTCTCTCTCTCTCTGCTTCTCTTTCTTTTTCCTATTCTCTCTCTCTCTTTCTCTCTCCGGGCGACCCTGGCATTTCCATTAAGACAGGAGAACAGCAAAAGCAATTTAATCTGACACATAACAAATAGGGCGGCACTATGTGTTGCATGCAAAAATGGGCCTATTCACATAATTGGTGATTTAGAGAACAAGCTAATATATAGCTAGTCCCAGCTTGACTGTGCTGATGGATCCCGCTTCTATTGGCTAGAGATGATGACATCATAGAGTTTGCACTTCCCATAGCAACGCTCCACCCAGCAAGCATGCACACTTTGAAGTGCAGTGTTAAGTTTAGCATTTACAGCTACCATAGAGAGAACAAGACAGGGAAGACAGAGGCAAAGAGAGATCAGGAGAGAGATTTAACCCTTTGACATGGATGATCAAACCAGTGTGATCATTTTATGCGAGTCCCTGAGGCATCTGATCAAACCGCCATGATTTGAAAGTTCAATGTGTGATGTAATCAAACTGCAAAATTCAAATCTGCGTTTGTGCTTCTGCTGACCCAGAGAGAGCTCTTGTCATTTATATGCATGAAAGTCTTTTTAACCACACAATAACATTATTTTTATATTGCTAACATTCAAAGAGTAACAGAAGTACTGGAAAAAAATGTTTATATTTCGTTAAAAGTAGCGACAAAAAAATGGTAGTATTTAAAAAAAAAAAAAAGTATTTTGAGGTTTCAGTTATTATAAAAATAATAAAAATGATTAAAAATCATGTACTGTTCATTAAAATATATATTTAAGAACAAAAATATCAGATATTTTGCTAATCTTGCAAAAAAAAAATCTATATTTTAAAATATTTATTCGCTAACACTTTACAATAAAGTTCATTAGTTAATGTTAGCTAACTACATTATTTAACATTTACTAATACATTAGTTATGATTTCAACATTTACTAATACATTATTGTTTAATTTGTTAACATTAGTTAATGCACTGTGAAGTAACATGAATAAAAAAAAATGCTGTATTTTCATTAAATACAGTAACAGTTGTATTGCTCATGGTTAGTTCATGTTAGTTAAAGCGGAACTCCGTAAGATTTGCGAAGCTCCCCCACAGGTTCCTTCAGTGAATCACACTGTCGTAAATACTCCAAGCTCAGCTCTGGACTACAATGACTACAACGCTCACCAGCGCAGTAGTTTTGCAAATACAGTACAATAAATCTTGATGGAGGTGGGTAATTTTCGAAATTGTCTTATAAAGTCATAATATATTCATTGTTTTTGAATTACCGTAAAGCATTTTGTCACTCTCGCGTGAACGTGAACATGAGGCGAGATTGTGTCGGGTCGTTGCAGCTCAACTTGCAATTGCTGTTTTCTGGCGTAGACGTGCCAGAGGGGGTTAGTGTACGCCTCAAACACACCACTACAAGTCAATTAACCATCGTAAGGACTTTTTATGAAAATTATTTATGAAGGTAAAAAAAGTTACTTAGTTCTGCTTTAATACATTAACTAATGTTTAAAAAAAAAAACACTCACTCCACCAATCACCTATTGCCACATACTCCTGAAGCTCTTTACCTGGACTATAAAGGACTCTCACTCACACACACACACACATTGCGAGGTCTTGTTTACTCGGTAGCATTTCCAAGCGTTATTTACCCTGTTTGTCTGCCTGTTTCTGATCCTGTCTGTTCCCCGTGTACAATTCCTGCTGCCTGACCTTTGGACCTTTTGGACTGTTTATCATTTCCTGGTTTTGTGAATGATATCTGCCTGTCCCGATTCCCTGCCTGTTCAACGATCACGATTCTGCCTGCTCTCTGCCATACCTGTTTGCCACTGTTTGACCCTTGCCTGTTTAACTACGAACTCTGCTTTAATAAAGCTTGCACATGGATCCAATCCTGAGTCCTGCCTCGTTACAGAAGACCTCACTGCATCAACGATGAGGAACAGTCATGGGTTAATGCAGAGGACGTTCTGGACCCGACCCTCATCAATGACTTTCATCAAACTCATCCTGAGAAACCTGCCCCCCATCAACGTGAAAGACCCCGGCGTCGACCACCTCCTCGCTTCAGGAGCCGCTTGCAGTGAGGGGGCTCTGTCACAAATGCGGCCTCTGTGGCTTCCTCCGATCACCACCTGGGGGCTCCGTCACTGGAGTACTAAATTCATCCGGACCTAATTTCCCATAACCCACTGCCTGGCGCTGATCACGCGCGCACCTGATCCCCTTCCGGTGGACTATAAAACACGCTCACACACACACACCCCCACCGCGAAGTCTTGTTTTGCCACGGCTAACATTTCTGAGCGTTTACCCTTGTTATAGTTTTCTCGTTTCTCGTTATAGTTTTCTCGTGACCCTGGATTGTTTATTCTGTTACGACGTCTCGCTGCCTGCCCGTCTGACTCCTTGCCTGTTTATATCGATACTGCTAGTTCTGTCTGCTGCCAGTCCCGACCCTGTGCCTGTCCCCTCGTAATGTTTCTGCCTTGTCTATGATACTGTTGTTGTCAGTGATTTAACCTTGCCTGTTATACCACGTTTGTCTGCAATAAAGCTGCAAATGGATCCCATGGCTTCGGGCCCTTCATTACACACATGATAGGGGAGACCATTCCAAAGCTTTGGCCCAGCCCCAAAAAAGGCCCGTGATAATGACAGAATGTGCATTTAGAAGATATAAGCATTGAAATATGGATACAAGCATTTAAATATTCCACCAATATGGATCAATCACCGCACACTTCAGCTTCTCATCAGATTTTCTGTCCAATCAAATGATCTCTAGATTCTAAAGCATCCCACCTCCTACATTGTAAACAGACGCTGAAGCTGCAGCTAAAATCGGTCACACATTTGTTCACACATTTACTATTTTCTACATTGTGAACGTAGTGCACTATATAGGGGATAGGGAATGATTCAGACAGTGTAAATATGGAGGATCTGTTCGATATGTCCCACCCTGTCTTCTCGTTTCAGTGGAAATTACGTCAACACATTGAATAAGGTTGCGCGTTTCAAGGCACTTCAGTGAGCCGTCTCTTTGCTTGGTTTGAAGATGCCAGTTTCCCTCTTGACAACAAAGATGTATAGTTTAACTATTGTTTTATGTAACAAGTTTTACCACTTATGATGCATTAGAAACTCAAAACACGTCTGCTCTCTGTCGCAGCTCAATTCTAAATGACTTTCACTGATATTATGGTAAATTACACTGATCTAAATCATACTTCCCTCATCAATTCACAATACCTCCATTCGATATCCTCTGAAATTCAATTTAGAGAAACATATGCTTTAATAATATGAAAGCGCAAATGATGATTTGAGTTTTATCAAAATCATTCTCCTTTCCTTTTCTGAAAAGCCATTTGATTGGTAATGTACGTGCCTCCATGGAAAAAAAAAAAAAAAAAAATGAACCTGATGTGTGTGAACCAATCAAGTGCTTTGAGAGATACCGCATGAAAGGAAAAGAAGAATTGCTTGGTAATGAATTATTGAATGGAGAACAAAATGATGCCTTTGAAGAGAATCAACCCCACAGGGAATCATTCAAAGGGAGAGAAAGAGAGCGAGAGAGAGGTAGCTACTAAAACAGCCTTTTCCCTGCTGAATGGCTCTCTTTTGCTTAAAAGCAAAATCCTTCTTTGTTGCTTTTTGATTTGCATGAAATTGTTTACTACCTTTTTATGTCAGCATGGGGAAAACACAGGCAGAGGGAAAGTGAGGGGCATAGTTCACGTGGAAAAGACGAATAATAAAAAAAAAAAGAGCGATGAGCGAGACTGTGTGGGGTTCGGCAAAGCGACGGAGGGGGGGAGTTGTTGAAGTTACGTCTGTGGATGTGAATAGACAGTTCTATTCTGACCATTGCGCCTTGCAGGCTAAGCGCTGTCAACCTCACTTACGACTGATTTCCGTGAAGCGTGTGTATGTGTGTGCGTGTTGTTGTGTGTGTGAAATGAGCAGCTAGTCTCGACCACCTGCTCCCTCTGGCTGCTCCTGCCACTATCAGATGTGTCACATGGAAACGGATCCCTGCAAAATCTTTCCGTTCCTCCTAGAATTCCCTTCAAATATGTGACCTTGATGGCTCATGCTGTGACATAAATATGCTGTTCTCTTTCCTGATTGGCTGTAGTGGATGCTTCAGTTTGTTTTTATTGTGAAATATGATCTTATATAGCATGATGACATGATTCAGAGCTCTCATCCAAGATCTGCGTGTGTAATCTGTGTGCATGTTTGCTGCTGTCACCTGCAGTAGGTAAATTGGCACCTGTGTGTTTGTGTTTAACTTTGCTTACATATGCACCATTGCTTATGGTTTTTGCTACTGTGCTGATTAAAATCAAGGCACTGTGTGCATAAGTGAGTTTGTGTTCATGTTGAATGGGAGAGGAAGTGCGTGTGTGACCATGTATGTTTGTTTCTCTGTGTGTCTCTGCCAGGAGGCATGGGGAGAGTTACTGATGCGTCAGCAAAGCAGAATCACGCGTCACTGTGTGTGTGTGCGGCGCACGCTCATGTGGTTGTGTGCTCATGTGGTTTCCTCCATGATTCTGTCTTTCTTGTTCCCCTCCTTCTGTTAACTTTGTCTGCACACATCCTAATATATATGTTCTGAAACAGACTTTTTAAACACACTGGTTTAATTTCTCCATCCATTACATCTATGATGTGGTGGAAATGATATTTTAATTGTTTAATGACATACTCCTTTGTCTAATTGCTTAGCTAACATTTTATGTATCCTAAATAAACACAGTTAAATAATGTTTTAGCTTTTTGCATAATTTAACAACATTACAGCTTGACTGAAACAATGAAAATATTCTGCAAGGGATGTTGCATGATTTGTCTTTGTTTTCTTCAAATATAATCTCATATTTCATCTCAAGCACGCTCTACATTGACATTGTTGTTTCCTTGGCAACCAAGTACACTAACTAGTAATAAATCTTTTTAAGGGCAAAATTGTTGATTTTGGTGGAAATGGCAGCACAAAAATGAGGGACAGAAAATAATAATACATAATTCAAGGTGTGGTATAACAAAAGTGTGTGTGTATGTGTGTGTATATATATATATATATATATTTATCAAACAGATAGATAGATAGAGGTGCAATAATTTTACATTTTTAATAATAAATGTATTTTTTAAAAATATACTAATTACAATGGATTGTAATTCAAATAGTATAATAATTAATTGTAACTATAAAGTATTAAAATTATTACATTATTAAAATTATACTTGTTTTCCTTGAAAAGAGTGCTTTCGCTTTAATATATTTAATATTTATTTAAAATATTATTTTAAAATGACAATTGATCTTTTGTTATATAATGCAAAAACATTCATACATTTCTAGTGTGTCTTAAGTGTCCAAATGGGTTTTGGGGCACTTAAAGGAATTGAATTATGTATTTCATATCCTGTAAAAGGCTTCTTTTTTTTTTTTTTTGTATTTAAAGTAATAGATGTGTGTTAGTGTTGGCTGTAGTATATAGGGCTGTCACCCTGTGTGTGTGTGTGTGTGTGTGAACAATTGTGCATTGGTTGCAGGCAAGATGGCGCTGGGCCAAATGGAGTCACTGAGCTGAATACTGTGTATGTGAGTAGAGTATGAGGGTGGAATTGCCTGGGTACACTGGCCAATGGTATGGGCACTCCCTGCCTGGCTGATAATTATAGCCTAGATACTCACACAGAGACACACGCAGACACACACACACACACACACACACACAGATGGCAGGGACAGCCTTATGGTCCCGTGAGGATTTGTTTGGGAAGAATCACTCTTTCTGTTTTCTGAATCTGTCCTTCTGTCCCTCTTGCTCTCTCTTAGGTGAAGCGTGTGTGTGTCTGCAGGGATCCTGTCATGTGGACAGGCAGAAACTATAAAGCTAAGACCTGCAGCCATTTCAGGTGCTTGGAAGAAAGGACTGTGGCATATCTGGCCTGGGGAATTCTGTCAGGAGAATTGGGAATTCTGGCACTCTGGAATATCTCAAGCTCCTTCAAGGTTATCTCGGAAAGCTCACATTGAGGATTAGAGAAAATGAGGCTGGCTGGCAAAGCTAAGTTCATTATCTGCTGGTTTTAGTGCAAATGGGTCAGTTCCTAGCTTTGAAATTCATATGTTTAGCATTAGTATGTTCCGTCCATTTGTTTCAAATGATTATTTCTATTGCAATTTAAAGTAAAGGGCATTGCAAACATTCATGGAAATCAGTGTAATTGCAGAGCTCTGGTAATTTAGTCCTTCATCTGATTTTGGGTCAGTTAATATGTCTTACTTTAGTCATGAGAGTAATTTCAGATTGGAATGAACTGATCCTCAGCCTGAAATAAGAGTCATTCAATCATTCAGTCCTTTAAAAAGTCTTACCTACTTCCTCAGCCAATCACAGCCTCCGATGAGGCGCAGGTCAGGAAGGTGATGGCTGTTAATGCCGTCTGCTCCTCTGAGATAAATCCTTCAACAACTTACGAATTATGAATTACAATTTTTTTTTTTTTTTTTTACTGAGCATTATAATTTATTCTCTACATCCAAGCATGTTTTATTTGACATTTCCTGCTGACTTGTGTGTAAAATTCGTCAAAGCGTCAAATTGAGCGTGCTCATTTGTTTGTATTGAGGAGAATGTTAAGGTTACAAAATGACGCCATTTGAAGCGTGAACACACATTAAAGTGCCTTTTATTCCCGATCACACGCACAGTAATTTCAGTTAAAATGCAATAACTCTATGGTGCTGATATCTGAAATTATATTTTTCCCATCTGGCTGCGATGATGTGTGTATGCGCGTGTGTTTCTTTGAAAACAGAGACGGCTGCGTTTAAAGAAGTTCAGAGTTCAGCCTTTTTAGAAGACTGGCTAGACTGCCAATTACTCTGACTTTGTTTCCGTAGAAACGCTCAATTATGGGTAATATGCTAATAAGCAGCAAGCAGGCTGCCTCCTGTGTGAGCTGCTTTGAGTTTGTTCTTTTAATCTCCCTCTATTTCAACAGAATCAAACACTGCAAATCGACTTAAAGGATCTGTGCTAAACACAGTCCTGAAACTGTAACAGTACAAGCAGCAAACACTTCAACTTTTGTTGAGCGGGTGCAACAGTCAAGAAATAAACTATGATATATATTCAGAAATTCTTTCAAATGTGTTTTACTGTAGAAAAAAAGGGGAAAGTCACATTCTCAATTGTTTCTCCAAAACAGCGGTAGGGATAACACAAACAAATGGACATTTTTTGCAAGGAGACTCCAGTGATCTCACATTTTCTTATTTGCAGTTTCAGAAGAGATCCTAACAATAGATTAAACTTTGATTTGTCAAGATAACAAAGTCTGCAATCAGAAGTTGGAAATTTCGTTATGAACTCAAATATTTTGCCTCAGATTCTTCCAAGATCAAATTATTATCCAGAGGAAAATCGTATTCCTTAGAGCCTCTTTCTTTGGTTGTGAGATGTAATGGAGGTCTTAATTATGTGTCATTTAATTATCAACAGATTTTTCTCCTTAGGAGAAGTAACAGTAGACACAAATGAGGACATCTTTGGCATATAGTAAGAGTATAGAGCTGTTAAATTAAGATGGATAACATTGCTCAGATCATTTGGATGTATTTGATGAGACATGTTTGAGTTCATATTGCAGTTTTTGCTGTATGGCAGATTTTGAAATCTTGAATTCTGTGCACAGTTTGAGACATTGTTGAGATCTGGAATTCTTGACGAGATGTGAGATTAAAATGAAGATCTCAAAAGGAAAATCCAAGTTTTTACTGTACAGTACTATAGAGGACTTTCTGTGAAGTTTCAGTGAAAAATCCGGTCCCCAACCCAAAAGTTAGGGTATTTTTTAAAAAAATGCACTTTCTTTTACTGCATTTGTATTGTATTTGCCTAGGTAAGATTTCAGACTGAGACTCTAATTCTCAGTATAATTGAGTAGAACTATGAGTGATCTTGATCATTACATTTGGACCTAAATTCTAAGTATTTAAGTTAAAATGATAAGGAACAAGAATGTTCAATATGTTTATGTACATACTGTATACCTTCAAATGTGCTCTAGAGGTCAAGTTTTGTTCTAAGGGCCTAGCACTATCTTTAGCTGGGAAATCGAGGTTCCCTTAAATATATAAATGTTATAATCATTATAAGGTTATCATTCAAAAAAGTTATTTTTTGCAGTTGCATTGTAGTTATAGTGAGTTTGTGAGTGTGTAATCAGTTTTCTTGTGATTGTGGAGGCTAATCAAGGAGAAACCAGCTGAGTTAAGAAGATCAATACTTTGCTAAAGAAAAAACACTAATTAATCTGTGCTGTATCTTTCTTTGTGCTAAACATTCATATGTTTTTATACTAAGTGAACAAGATGCATCGATTTGTGGAGATTTGTGCCCATGTCTGTCGTGTGTCTGTAAGAATCTCTACAAACTCTCTGTGGGTTATACAGGGATCGATACGTTGATTTAGGATTGTGGACAAAGAGGATGGGCATGGATTCTCTTGTTTGTCACCGTGCTGTTGAGTGTGTTTGTGAGCGTATGTGTGTGTGTATGTCAGAAGGCTCTGTTTTGGTTTGAGGCAGGGACACACACATTCACTGGCAGGCCCTCAGCAGTCGCCGCCGCTCAATTTGTGTCGGTCACAGATGATGAATAATGCATGCTGGGAAAATCTCCACCTCACCTTCTCTCCCTGAGAGAAAGAAAGAGTGAGAATGAAGGAAGTGTCCTTTGAAGGAGAACAAAATGTCTCTCTGAAGCAAAGAATTCTCTCTGTCCTCAATTTGTGTTTGAAGCAAAATGGTATTCCTTTAAAATTCAATTTCGCTCTGCGCACACAGCTAATACAGGCATAATATTGCTTACTAAATTATGGAGCACAAATACGAAAAACCTGTGTGATATTTTAAATGAATATTTCACGCAAATAAAGAAAAATCATAATTTACTTACTGTATTTTTGTTCCAAACCTTCCTATCTTGCTGAATGTCCAGGCCACTCTTTTCCATACAGTTCAAAAAATGACAAGAAAGTGCATCTTAACGTGATCCATTTGACTGTTCACTATATTTTGAGTCTTCTGAAACCAATCTAATAGGTTTTTGTAAGATACACACTAAAACTTCTGCTGTAGCTCTCAAATCACATTGGGTTTCCACCAAATATGCCACATCATTGACGTCAAATCTGGCTTGATGTGTCTTGATTCACCATTTGAATGCATGCGAATGAAAATGAGAATATTTTCTAGATTATGAGCGGTTCTCATTACTCCACACTGAAACATTTAGCGAATATATTTATTTCATTAAAGGAATAGTTCACCCAAAAATGAAAATTATCCCATGATTTACTCGCCTTCAAGCCATCCTAGATGTATATGATTATCTTCTTTCAGATGAACACAATCAGAGATATATTTAAAAATATCCTTAGTCCTCCAGGACTTATAATGGTTGTGAATGGGGGGCCGTTTTGAAGCCAAAAATAATGCATCCATCCATAAATAAAAAAGTAATCCATACGACTCCAGGGGGTTAAAAAACATCTTCTGAAGCGAAGCGATGCATTTTTGTAAGTAAAATATCCATATTTAAAACTTTATAATTTGAAATAACTAGCTTCCGGCGGACGACCGTACGCAGCATGCCGATTTGCAGCGGAAGAGTATCCGTTGACCTGACGCACAACGTAATGACGAGCGCCGAGACGCAGAGGATAGAGCAAAACAAATCACCGGTCACAGATTATAAGTCTAACACAATAATTTTTAAAGAGACATTTTCAGAGGATTTCGATTTTAAATTTGTTGCACAGCCCTATTTGTTTGAACCACAAGATGCGCATTCTGCTTACGGTCATCCGCCGGAAACTTGTTACAGTATTTGAATTTATAAAGTTTTAAAAATGGATATTTTTCTTACAAAAACGAACAATCATACAAAATCTTACAAAAACTAACAATCATTATAAACCTTGGAGGACTAAGGCTATTTTTAAATATATATCTGATTGTGTTCGTCTGAAACAAGATAGTTATATACACATAGGATGACTTGAGGGTAAATCATGGGATGATTTTTGGATTAACTATCCCTTTAAATCTCAACTTTTTCAATTTAAAAAATCGCACTGAACCACATCTCAATTTCGGTTTTATTCCTTTGGCATTCCACACACGAAAGTAGGTCATACAGGTTTGAAACAAGACGATAGTGAGTAAATGATGCCAAAATTAAGTGATTTTTATGTTTATGCATTTCATAGAAGCATTTTTATACATTTTCATGCCTTAACATTTATGATTCAGTTGTTGTTTACATGATATTAGGTTAGTTCGCTGTGAGATCTAACAGTTTTGTTCTAATTGTACGGTTTCTGTTTCCACAGCACATCAAATAAAGCAAATAAAAGACCCTGTGCTCTGCCAATCAAAGCTGAACTTCACATAAATAGCATAAAACTTCTGAAATGATGTGCATGTGTGAGAGAAAGATAGAGGCGCAGAATGACAGGCAGAGTTTTGCTTCTCTGAGGAAAAGAAAATAAACAAAGTGCATTTAATTCCGTGTTACACCTCAAAAACCTGCACCGTGTGTTAGTGTATGTGTGTGTGTCTTTGTAGAACTTAAACCCTCTTTTTTTTTTCCCCGGCAGCAATGCCATTCCGACTTAAGGCTGGAAAATTATGCTCGGAAACCAACTGTGACAAAACGCTCTTACAAAATGTACCCATATCCCATGGAGGCTCCAACATCAAACACATACACTCCCCTGAGAGCAGGTCACTCCTACCTGCAGGTCTCCATACATAAACATTAGACTCCTTTGAATGGAGTGAGCAAATTCGTATCCGCGTTCTACCGCGGTGAACCTGTATCAGGGGATCAGCATATATCTGTATCACTTTTAATAAAAATAACCCCAGCATGCTTTAGCTTTCTATTTTTTGGCTCCTGTTTTTAACGCGGAAGCTGTCTGAAGGAAGCCGTTGCTGTTTTGAAAAGATGAGGGCCACTTAAATTTCCCTGTGATATTCCAACACACACTACGTTTAGGTCTATAAAAGCTTCACATGAGTTCACCTTGCGCTATTTAATCCCTTTAGCTTCACTCGTACACAATAAACGTGCTGTTAAATCCATCTGTACGGCTGCTACACAGCTCTTAACACATGGACACAGAGGCAACCAAACATTCTTAACATTATCATGCCGCCCATACACACACACATACTCTCAGCCCCTCGCTATAATACGCTCTCAACACACTCCATTCATATCAACACACACTATAACAACCATAAAATCACTCAGACAGGCAGCCCTGCATTGAGTACCGACTACATTACCATCACAAAGTGGAACGTCGGAGAGAAGGCCGTAGATCCCCCCGCCCCTCTTTTCTCTCTCTTGCACTCTGTTATTACTTGGGCTTCCCTGGTTTGGTGATGGCGTTGCAACAGAAAGACAAAGGCAAATGATATGGTGGGTTAATTGACCTGGTAGGGTCAGCCAGGGGTCATTATTTACTACTGTATTTGAGAGAAAAAAGGGTTGGTGGCTGTGTAGACACATGGGTTGAGTCAAGAAGTGAATTTGAGCAGAAATGCACCTTAATTTATGACCTCAATTGGCATTGGTGTCCTGTTATATGTGAATTTTAGAATTCTAAAGCTTGACACGTCATCATACTGTGGCTGATTATATGGCAAAATAAACTTCAACAAGAGTGATCAAGAGGGATTTGTAAAAGATAATAGAGTGAGAATGGGTATTGTATCGACGTACAGGGGTTTTTTTTTTCAATAATGACTGGATGACTATACATTATGCTTCTTATTATGTGGAAAAGCAAAGAAATGGACGTGAAATGTTAATTTGGCTGGAATAATTTTATTTTTTTCATTTATTTATTTTTTAACAATCATTTTTTTTGCTTTGTCATTATGATGCATGGAGTGACTGATGTGAAAAAAAAAAGAAAAAAAAGAAGTAATTTAAAGTAGTCCTACCGCAGGCAGTACAGTGGAACCTGTTGGCATTGCACTGTACCGCCCGCAGTACACATGCCTTTCAAAAGAGACCAAAACTGTGCATATACTCCAAATGGTTCAAGAAAAGCATGTAATTTACTTTGGGTATGCCTTTTTTAGGCATTTTAGATACATTTTACAGGAATGCTATAATGGGTTAACATAAGGCAGCAACGTACCAAAATGTGGAGGAAAAAAAAAAAAAAAATGAAGGGGTACATATATTTTTGCAAGGCATTGTATTTCTGTTATTTTGTAGGAAATCCATTAAAAGGCATGACAATTATATAGTTTAGGAGTCATACAAAAATATTAAGGCAGAAGGTCGGGACTTCATTGCAGATTTAAATTATTTTTAATTATTGTTAATTTTTATTATTTATCATATTATTTTATAGGAAATAGATTGTCAGGTACAGCAGTGAATGTACACGAAATATTGAATTAAGTTAATGTGTATATATATATATATATATATATTGTATATATATATATATATATATATATATATACTGTTGTATATATATATTATTTTTTAATTATTTAATTATTTATATTATTGCTATTTTAATTATTTAATTATTTGTTTTGATTATTATGTAGTAAATCAATTGCCATAGATGACAGTCAATGGACATGAAATTGTGATTTGAGGTGAAGATTGTGTCTTGCGAAAATATTCATACCCCTTCATTTTTTCACATTTTATGTTGCTGTCTTATGTTAAACCACTTTAAACTTTATTTATTTATTTATTTTTATCAATCTATACCCCATACACTATAATGACAAAGAAAAAAAAAAAGATTTGTGACAACTTTTCAAATTTAATAAAAAGGAAAAACTGAAATAAGTATGTTGCATACTGTAAGTATTTGTACCCTTAACTCTGTACTTAGATAGAGCACCTTTACAGCCTCAAGTCTTTTTAGGTATGATGCAACAAGCTTTGCACATCTGCCTTTGGGGATTTTCTGTCACTTCTCCTCAAATCCTCTCAAGCTCTGTCAGGTTGAATGGGGACCGATGGTGGACAGCCATTTTCAGGTTTCTCCAGAGATATTCGATTTTGTTCAAATTTGGGCTCTGGCTGGGCCACTCAAGGACATTCACAGAGGTGTCTATAAGCCACGCTTGCATTGTCTTAGTTAATGTCATGGTATTGTGCAGATGAGCTCGTTTCCTCCAGACATTATGTTTGGAACGTAGGTTCATCAGACCAGAGAATCTTGAGAGTCCTTTAGGTGCTTTTTTGCAAATTCCAAGTGGGTTTTCATGTGTCTTTACTGAGGACAGACTCGAGCCTGCCACTCTGCCATAAAGTCCAAATAAGAAGAGTGTTGCACTGATGTTTATTCTTCTGTAATTTTTTCCCATCTCCATACATGATCATGGAGCTCAACCAGAATGCTCAGCTTCTTGGTCACCACTCTAACCAAGGCCCTTCTCCATCGATTTCTCTGTTTGGCCAGGAGGCCAGTTCTAGGACGAGTCCTGGTTGTTCCAGTCCTGGTTGTTCCAGACTTCTTTCATTGAGGATTATTACTCACCGTAATGCTATTTCAAAAATGGCGTTCACAAGTTTCTTATTGGTCACGGTAACCCTGCCTCCAGCCCCTGACGCAAGCAGTTCTTACTTCTAGCCCAGCAATGTTTTGGTGCTACTTACGAACCACTTTTCCTGGTTCGGAGCTGGTGCTTTGTGTGTTGAAAGACAAAAAACTGATTTGAAACTTGGCTCTGGCTCCAATCCAGCACTCAAACTGCCTTGGTGGAAAAGGGGTATCTGAGCTCTTTCATTTTGCTTTTATTATTATTTTTTATTTTTTTTATTTTGCAAAATAGGCAGTTATTTTGACCTCATGGCTGATATGCATTTTCAGCTAGAACTTTGAGAGGTTATCCTTTCCAAATCATACTCATTCAATTGAATTTGCACAGGTTTATTCCACTCGAAGTGTAGTAACATATACAAGCAATATTGGAATGCTCCTGAGCTAAATTTCAAGTGTCCCAAAAAAGGCAGTAGCCCCTTACTGCAGAACACTCGAGATCCAATGGGCGGAGTCGGGTAGGTTAAGGTATATGGGAAGTGGGAGGAGTTGGATCTAGAACCAGGGGGTGGAGATGGGTAGGTTTACAGCCAGAGGGCAGAGTCGGGTAGGTTTAGGGCTATGGAAAGTGGGAGGAGTTGTATCTAGATCCCCGTGGATCTTGTGTTCTGCAGTGAGAACCATCTCAAAAAAAGGGTATGAATACTTATGCAATGTAATTATTTCACTTTTTTTCATTTTTAATACATTTGTAAAGCTGCCACAATCATTTTTTTTTTTTGCTTTGTCATTATGATGCATGGAGTGACTGATGTGAAAAAAAAAAGAAAAAAAAGAAGTAATTTAAAGTAGTCCTACCGCAGGCAGTACAGTGGAACCTGTTGGCATTGCACTGTACCGCCCGCAGTACACATGCCTTTCAAAAGAGACCAAAACCATGCATATACTCCAAATGGTTCAAGAAAAGCATGCAATTTACTTTGGGTATGCCTTTTTTACAGGAATGCTATAAGGGGTTAACATAAGGCAGCAACATACCAAAATGTGGAGGAAAAAAAAAAAAATGAAGGGGTAAATATATTTTTGCAAGGCACTGTATTTCTGTTATTTTGTAGGAAATCCATTAAAAGGAATGACAATTATATAGTTAAGGAGTCATTATACAAAAATATTAAGGCAGAAGGTCGGGACTTCATTGCAGCTTTCATTGGCCAAGGACTGCCCAAAAGGACATCTAACCGACATGTAAAATCATCCAAATAAATTATTAATTCAAGAACGTTGTGCAAGTTTACTACAACAATGGCAGTGCAAACTTCACATACTTTTGAAAATCCAGTATTTACTTGATCCTAATGAGCTCTCATTGTCACAGTTGTAAACGCAACAACTTTCTTCTTCCATGAAGTGTTTCCAGATGAACCATTAAAGAACGCGACACACGTCTCCCGGAAATCCTGTAGAATTCAACCAATCAGATGACGACATTTTGTGTGCCTTATGCATCAAACGTTCAGCTCCATGGTCATGATGTCTGAGGCTGAAACTAATTTGTAGAGTAGCAAAATATTCTGTTTATTTCTAAGACAGAAAGGGTGCAAAACCGGTAATGTACAACTAAAATAAATAAATATTTTTGATATAGGGAAATAATATAAATAGACTGAAAATAGTCAAAAAACAAAACCTGTAGAATATAGCCTTTTCATTTATTTCATAGTGTCTGCAGTTTGACCTAACATCCTCTCCATTTTCCATTCATTTTGCTCCCGAACAGCTTTTACATCATTTTTATAGCCACACATAGGCAAGAACACGATCTCTTAAAACACACTGAATGGAATGTGATTCAATTGCACAACATTTCGCCATCAGAAATGGCTGACATTTTGCTCGTAACCTTTTCTGTCACTTTCGCCATCTCGTCTTTGTAGTTTCGCAGTTGCGCGAGATGAAAGCGTTAGTTAATGAGCCGCCTCTGTAGGGTGTGAACTGATGAAATGAAAGAGGGGAGAGAGTCTTATTGTGAAGTTTAAATGTGAGGGCAGCCCTCGGATCAGGTATTGTATTTGTACAGGCGTGCCCGCACTCTGAATAATGAAAGCCTGATGCAACTCCGAGAAAGAGTTAGGGAGAGAAAGACAGAGGGAGAGAGAAAGAGGAGAGATTTCTCCTTCACTGGGATTACACCATAACGGCATCAGCTGTGTTGAAATAGCATATGTTCATCTCTGCCTTTGTGACATGAGATCTACTAAAGCCAGCCTGCTTTGTAGATCCTTATGGTATTACATAAAGTTGGAAGTGATTCTGGATTTTCACCTGCATGCTGAGATCAGCTATGAGGCTGCGCCTTCATCCCGTGACCCAGCAGTCAGCCGAGTATATTGATGAGATGGAGGTTAAAACTGGCTCAGATCCTAACTAGAGTCGTGTGCATTGCATCATATATTGCAGATTTCAGGAACACATTAAGATTTAATATTTAGTGTTTCATAGAATGTTTCATAGACGATAAACATTATAATATGCAGTAAGATTTGGCCAACATCTAACACTTTTATATACACTGCGTTCCAAATTATTATGCAAGTGACATATCAGTATGATTTCAGTAGAATAAACATTCAGATTTTAGTTTTTCTAAGAAAATGTTTGTTTGTTTATTTATCCATGTCTTTTTAGATAACTGGTCTCAATCTCAGACAAAATAATTTGCCAGATCTTTGGAAACCCTACAAAGAGGTTGTTCCACATTATTAAGTAAGTCACAGTTCTCATGCAATATGGAGAGGAAGAAAGATCTTTCTGAAGATGAAAAGCATGAAATGGTGCAATGTTGTGCAAAAGGCATGAAAACAACTAATGTTGTGTGAAACTGAATGGAGATTATTAAATTATCATAAGATTTGTGAGTGATTTAGAGCACAGCAGAACTCGGTCAGATAAAGGCTTATTAATGAAAGTTCCTGTCAAAAAAATGTATTGTATTAAAAGGACAGCTATAAAAAAGCCAGTGTTGAGCAGCAGACAGGTATTTGAAGCTTCTGGTGTCTCTGGAGTCTAAGGAAGCTCTCCATGCAGGCTGGCAGCTGTGCGTAAAGATGCATTTTAGACATCACTAATCAAACCTCACAAATTATTTTGTCTGAGATTGATACCAGTTATCTAAAAAGACAGGGATAAATAAACAAACAAACATTTTCTTAGAAAAACTAAAATCTGAATGTTTATTGTACTGAAATCTTACTGATATGTCACTTGCATAATAATTTGGAACGCAGTGTAGTGTGTTATATAGCTGTTTGCGAATATAAAAGACCTGCAAAAGTTTCAAAGATCAAAGTGCATGACAAATGGAGTTATTGTCTCACAAATGAAATAACCGATTCTGAACTGCCTGAAATGAGTCGTCGGTAATTCCAATCTTACTTCCTGCTCAAACTTACATTTGTAACAAATTTGCTTACGGTTGCCTATGGTCTTCATTGGCTGCCCGCGAACAACATCTGCCTTCACCCGCCCTCAAAAACTGTAGTTGTAACTCATCTGTAAGCGGTAAACCAATCACAACAGACTGCGCCATCTGACCAATCAGAGCAGATTAGGCTCTCAAAAAGGAGGGGTTTAGAGAGACTGAGGTTGTGAGCAGGGTGACAAAGCACGACCAGTACATCTTTGCTCACCCCTGCATTGATGACCGCTGAAAGCTCAGATGAGAAGGTTGATAATCTTGGGGTTGTGCAATATATCTGTGCAGCACCAAAGTATAGTTAATATTAGACAATAGGTTGTTTGCAATCACGTGGTTATGGTGATGCGCGAAATTCCGGTGGAGGGCAAGCAGTGAAAATTAGAATGGAAGAGATGGAGAAAAGTCCTTTCTTTGCTGGTTTAGAAAGGTATAAACAGATAATCACATGTTGGACGTGATCCTTATGTTATGAAGAGGAGCGACTTTTCTGCTGAATTAAAAGATTTTCCTGCCATCGAGGAGGCAGATATAGAGGATGTGAAGCTGCCGTCACGCCGCGTTCAGTTCTAGTCTGGGTTTGTTTATATGGCGCTGCCTTTCTACTGTGAAATTAGAGCAGTATTTTGATTTTCTGCCGTGATTGTGAAAAATGTCAGCATTGTAGGTAATTTATGCTGAATCGAGAATTGTAATAGGAACTCACGATGTCGTTCGTGGAAAAAAAAAATGGACGGTAATACAATTTTCGCCTTGGTTGAGAAGGTGAGGGAAGATGACTTTTGTATTTGGTTTTTGTGTAATAATTAACATTATGTTTTAGAATATGATCACTCGGCTTGTGAATGATTATAACTTGCACACAGCCACTTCAAAACTGTTCACGAGCTTCTATGGGTTTGATTTTGGTTGTCATTTGTTGAAATAAATACAGAAATACAGCGTGTCAGTGTGTCCTGAACGTGACCCTCTGATTCTCTGGTCATATGGGAAAGTGAATATTTACAAAAACAACATTAAAACTAGTAACATTTACACGCTTCCAACAAATAAATGGATTGACTTCTGTCAGCTTGTTGAACACATTTATTTTATTTGGACATTTTCTACCATACGATGGCTGAAGCGACAGCGTGTGACACTGTTTCCACGGTAACCAGATCAACATTGTGAACAGAATACTACAAAACTGAAGTGAAAATACCAAATTATAATTAAATAGGATAAAATATCTTCTCCTCCCTGCAAACGATAGCATGAAGAATGTGAATATCAAAAAGGTAAGCAGGTATCCATATTCATTTAAGTATCAGCAGATGCAAAACGCTATAAAAGGCGACAACTTTTAAAGTTAAAAAACAAAATAAGTTATAAAAAATGGTATAAGTTATGTAAACGATATAAACACCTTCTGGGTTCTCGATTTTATCGATTTGAGCAACCAAACGACGCAAAACAAGCGAATTTTGAGTTTTTTATAGGATTCCTATATAGAAACATCACTCCCTGCCCTCCAGACTCATTCGCGCTGCTGCTGTGACGTCATGTGCAAACAACCTATTATTTCACAACCTTTATTATATACACCTCGGAAAAATACAGAGGTCCGGACATAGGTGACATCAATTGTGGGTACGGCCCATATTTTGGCCATGTATGTTTGTGCTTATACTATCAGGCAGTTAACTTAGCAACGGTATTTTTAGACAGTATTGGAATCAACTCTTAGCATTAGTCAAAACTTACGTGAGTTTGAAGTGAGATTAATGTAGTTGTTCCCCAAGAAGAGCATTTCAAATCTTAAAAGTCTCTTATGAGGTTTCATTTTGGTTAGCATGCTGCCTTAGAAGAGACTTAAATTATCATTATTTGTTCACCCTCATTAATCAGACCACACTTTATTACATTTGGAGCACAAATAATGATATTTTTTTTTTTTTTTTTTTTATATCCCATTCACTCTTTTCAATATAATGGAAGAGAATGAGGATTGGGGCTGCCAAGCTTCGGAAATGTCAAAACAGCATCATAAAAATGGTCCATATGGCTTGTTTACTATATTCCAGGTCTTGTGAGGCCACAATAGCTTTGTGTCAGAAACAGGCTGAACTATTTCAGTATTTCACACATTGGAGACGATTATAGTAAAATATTGATGGTTGTGTGAGTACAGTAGTGATCATCCAATTTGGAAGGTAGTGGTTGGGGCAAGATGGAGACATTGTATGGAGTAATGCTTCAGGCCAGTTCCTCTTTTAGTGTTTGTGTGACCATGTGTGTGTATGTGCATGACAGATGGATTCCTCGGGCTTTCTGCCCCTATGGTCTGGTACAATCCAACGCCTCAGGTCCTACTTTGAAGATAGATGTCTTAAAGTTGTACTCATGCAGTAATACACACACAAACATCCGCACAGATGGAGGAAACATAATAACAAAAAGTCTGATACAGTTCAGTGCAGTTATTGTTAATTAAAACTATTACATTTTATTATTATTATTATTATTATTATTATTATTATTATTTAAATAAATCTAAAATAAAATAAAATTAAATATATTATATGAAAAAATAGAAAATTAGAAATGGCAAATAAATTAAATAAAAGAGGAAAGTTGAAGTACTAAAATTACTAAAACTAAAATATAAATAGAAAGCTAAACAGAAATATAAAAAATACAAATATAAAAAAAAAAAAAAAAAAACGTACAATTAAAATGAATACTGAAAATATAAAAACTGGACATTGCTCACTGTATTAAACATACAACGGGGTGAGTTTGTGTGACGAATTGTTTGAAATGTTTATGATTGAATAATGTATACTTTTTTGTATTTTTCAAAAATAGTAGGCAGTATACAATGTATACTTCGCAGTAAAGTCAGTGAGCTAGTATTGCATTCCAAGCATAACCCAGGACAGCTTGCACAGGATTTCCACTGGAACCTAAAGAATTCTAATAGGATCAAAGAAGAATCAAACATAATTCTATGGGATAAGCTGAAATTCTTAAATAATAAGCGGGAAAAATGGGAAATTCAGTTTATCCAGTAGGATCTTATTTGCTTCTGCGATGATTCTTTATTGATCCAATTGAATCCTTTGGGATTCAAATAATGATGGTATGATACACATAACGGTGGAAATGGTCAAAAATGAAAAAAAATAAAAATCTTGGGAATACCAAAACGGAAAGAGGCAGTATAGTCTGCAGAGTACTGAGGGTTACATCAATGCTTTGCAATCCCACAACAGTTCACGTCTGTTCCCCTCACACTCTGTCTTCCTGTCACAGAGGTCATCATTCTCCATAATAGGAGAAAATATACATTGGTTGGAAAATGTCATTGGCCTTTGGTCAGTGTGTTTGTGAGAGAGTGTACTATTACATGCTGTTTAGAGTAAAGCTATTTATAAATCAAGAGGATGAGGGGCTGACCTGTAGAGTGTCACTGGGGACGAAAAGTTCATGGGAATCATGGGAAACCTTGTACAGTCACTTCTTCCATTCACACATAAACTCTCAACCTCTTCAGATCTATTTCGCTTTGACTTCCTAAATCTCATTCATTTTGTGTTTTCCTTCCACAATGTGTTCATCTTAAGAAAACATTTGGTCCAAATTGTGTTCATCTGGAAGTGTGTAGGCTATTAGTTGTTTTGTCTTTAATTATGTAGCCTCAAGCCATACACTGAGTGCATAGACTGGACCTCACATGTCAGAGCGTCTTGTGTGCTAATTAAAAAACTGCCTCCAAAAACATTTCAGCTTGTCTTGTTGCAATAATCAGTCTTTGAGTAGAACAAGTTAACGATCAAAGAAACTAATAAATTATTGCACAGGAACTTAAAATACTTAATAAGATCACAATCAAAAGATCCTCAAACAGATCTTAGCTTTTTTTTTTTAGATTCATTGCTTTGGTAGTTGCAGTATTTTGTCTGAAAAAATTAAGATGTGATAAGTGATTATTTCTGTTAAGAGACTGGTAAGCTACCCAAATTTGCAATTACACTGAAATTTTAACACTGCTGCTGGCTATACAGCAAACAGGGTTAATGTGTTCGTTATTACCAAATGGAGTTGATTCTAAAGAAGAACTCTTAAATCATATTGAATCTCTGTGCTGTGCTAATGCACAGTTCTTGAACATTTTCATTTTGTCCAATGCATTTAATAGCATTTTTTTTTTTTTTTTTTTGTAATCCATTTGCTTGAGGACGGCTTTTTTTTTTTTTTTTCTCAGTGGTATTAATGATGTGAAACAGCAACAGACATACTGCAGAAAAATTTTTGCAATTACAGTAAGTGTTATTTTGTGTTTTGATTAAGATGAGCAAAGGCTAAGACTTGTTTGCCAGGCAAGTCCAGAATGATATATCTTCTAGAAGATATATCAGTCTGGTCAGTCCGCCCTCCGTCGTGGCCTCGAGTCAACTCCAAACCGTACCATGCAATCAGATTTGTTTATTTCAGTGACGCAAACAGCATCACTCTAGTGCGGCAAAAGTCACTTCAATATCAACAAAGATGGTGCACGCGAGACCCGAGACTTTGTTCTATTCAGCCGTGAATTCAGTTTTAAATGACCAAAAACACATTAAGTCAATAAAACCCCAGCAGCTGACAGCACTAGAAGCTTTTATTTTAAAAGAAGACGTTTTCACGTTGCTTCCCACTGGCTTTGGGTATATCAGTTAGCTCCGCTCGTTGCAAAGAAGATGTCATTGTGTGAAACTCCTGTTGTGGTCGTGCTGTCTCCTCTACATGCTCTCATGGAGCAGCAGGTAACAGAGGCCTCCAAGCTTGGAGTTACCGCTATGCAGATAGAAATCGAATTGATTCAATGGTGACCAGACTCATCCGCTGTTACAGCGGCGAGGCTGGATTTTCCAGGCAAAAGACTTGTTACTGTCATGTGGGATTCATAAGTGTTATGTATTGGGGCCAGTTGTTCATAAAGTTTAATCTGGATCAAAATGATCTGGATTTTGGACATGTTTTGCTCTGCAGGATCAGGTAATCCATTTTACTTTTGTGCTGGTTTTTCAAAGCAAAATTGGATTGGATCACCTTGATCCAGATACACACTTTTTCAGATTTCCAAATCTGGATTACTTGTGTTCTATGGAGCCCCTAAAGGGACATGGTGATAGAAAGAATATGAGATTTGGGTGTGGGGGGTGGGGGGATAATTCTTTTGCATTCTCTTAAAAAAATTCCACGTAGCGTTCACCCGAGAAACTTTGCGTTCGCTCGTGAAGAACTTTTGACTTGTTCATCTCTTGTGAATATGCCAAATACCAATGTAGTTTACAAACAATGATTAAAAAACACTTTGAATTAAATATAATATTTTTGTTTGATATTTACAGCTGTTTGGGGATTATTTTATTGCACCAAAATCTCTTTTTTACTTTACAGTAGGTTACCGAAAGGCTAAATATGTATAGTCTAATGTCTCCTTCTAATTTATTACTTTAAAAGTTAACTAATCAAGAGCAAAATATATTTAAAAAAAAATGTGTGTGTATATTAAATGATAAAAATGTTGTAGTTTTTGACTAGTTTTAAAGTTTATTTACATTTTTTTTCTTGAAATTCACCCTTCTGATGGGATCAGTATAGTCCAGATTTTCTGGATCAAAGGTATCCCAACACAAACTGTTGATTTTATCCAGATCCAAACTAAGCTTGGATTTTGTGATCTAATCTGATTTCAGAATCTTTTTTTCCTTTTGAACAACCCATTTTCAAGATTTGATCCAATCCGAATATGATCAGATTACTTTTGAACAACTGGGGCCAGTTGTTCAAAAAGTTTAATCTGGATCAGAATGATCTGGATTTGGAAATCCCATGTTTTGCTATCCAGGATCAGGTAATCCATCTTACTTTTGTGCTGGTTTTTCAAAATCCAGATACACACTTTTCCAGATTACCAAATCTGGATTACCAGTGCTCTACTCAAAATGTAAAGATCCATTTTGAGTAATCCCCTAAAGGTACATGATGATAGAAAGAATATGGATTTTGAATTAAATATAATATTTTTGTAGGATATTTACAGCTGTTTGGGGATTGTTTTATGGCACCAAAATTTGGCACTTTTTTACTTTACAGTAGGTTACTGAAATGCTAAATATGTAGGTTAATGTCTATTTCTAATTTATTTAACAGTTAAACTAAGTAAAAGAGCAAAATAAAACAACTGTGTATGTATATTACATGATATAAATGTTGTATTTTTTGACCAGTTTTAAAGTTTTACTACATTTTCCTCCTGGAATCCACTTTGAAATCCTACCTCCTGTTGGGATCAGGATAATCCTGTTTTTGGATCAAAGTTATCAAAATCATACTGACAAGTTTTGAACAACACAAACTGAAGGTTTGATCCATATTAAAACTAGGATTGGATTTTGTGATCTAATCTGATTTCAGAATCCTTTTTTTCCTTTTGAACAACCCATTTTCAAGATTTGATCCAATCCGAAAGCCGGAATCCGATCAGATTACTTTTGAACAACTGGCCCCTGGTCCTTGGAGATTACCATTTTGGTGAGAAGTGGAGTTGGTAATAGGCATTCCTAGTTATGAACACTACCTCTACTAAGGGTGTGTTGGACCAAAAAAGAAAATAATACATTTAGTGCTGGTTCGCTTACCATTCACACTGTAATTTTTAAGACCGAAGCTAAAGATACCAAAAAAAAAAAGAAAAAAAAGATATTTTGCGATGGAACTACTTAGCAAACATCCAAAACAATGCCGGGCTAAATGCGCTCATTATATGTGCGCAAGTATGATGGCCTTCAGACTGACGGCAGAAGGTCTGGACTCTATTGCAGCTTTCATTGGCCACGGACTGCCCAAGAGGACGTTTGACTGACATGTAACGCAAACAATCACAGTTCGTTTTGTTCCATGTTATGTTTAGGGGCATGAAAATGTAAAGTCGCTGTCCCTACAATAACAGACCGTATCTAATAAATTATTCATTCAAGAACATTGTGCAAGTTTACTGAACAACGGAGCCACAAACTTCACATACTTTTGAAAATCAAACGCTGGATTTTCAAAAGTATGTCAAGTTTGTGGCTCCATTGTTCAGTAAACCTGATCCTGGTAAGCACTCTTTGTCACAGTTGTGAACACATTCTTTTTCCACGAGGGGGTTTGGCGTCACGACATTTGTTTCCAGGCGGACCATCAAAGAACACGACACACACGTCTCCCGGACATCCTGTAGAATTCAACCAACCAGATGATGACTTCCAAACTCCTGAAGTGTTTCCAGTTCAGACGTTCAGCCAATGGTCCGTGGGCGTGACGTCTGAAGCTGAGACTAGTACTGAACTATAATGGGCAACGTAGCTCCTATGAGGAAAAAAAAACAGGTATGCTTCAGCATTCTGTCCTTTTTAGGTGACATCACATCCTGTTTTTGGTTCGTCTAGATGTCTGTGGTCCATGTTGCATTCATATTTCAATCGAACCGCACCAGAGTTCGTTTGAAAGAGTACTGAGGCCCATCTTTTCAGCAGTCTCTGTCCACTTGTTTGGTGCACACCAGGGTTCGGATGAAGTGTGAACACACCCTAAGATGTCATTCTATGTTGGCATTGAATCAGTTTTTATGCCACTAAAAAAATAACATGCAAAGGACTCTGTTGGGTTATACATGTTTACTCATTTCAGTTAGGTTCCATATTTTTGTAGAGTTATTCATCTTATTTTTTCCCCATCATTTTAGATAGTAAGAGTCTAAGCCACATCTTAAGAACACCACTTACTGTGGTAAACTACTACTGCACAGCTTCCTTATTGCTTTAATTTCAGATAGTGGTGAATGACAACAAATATTTATTTCCGTAAGCAGCAATTTTTCGCTTAGTTTGAGAAGCACATCATGATGTACTTCTACTTTAAGTATCATTCTAAACACTGTCGATTTGTGTGACAGTTGCTCTAATGCACCAAAATGTTCTTTTACTAAATGACCTCTCTCTCTCTCTCTCTCTCTCTCTCATTTCATGCATGATTACACTTGTGATGGAGCTTTTGGCTTTTGTTTAATTGCACACGGTCAGTCACATCTCATTGAAAAATTGAAACTCATTTTGTCTAAAAGCTCCTTAAAAAGCTTGATGCTTCTGTTGGTTTCCTACATAAAAACCCTTAATCCCATCACTGCTAAAAACCTCCTTAAACCCAGTCTTTAACAAGAGCCTTGAACATTTTAAGAAAAGAACAAAAGCTGGATTCTCTTTACGAGTGTGTATATGTGTGTGTGTGTGTGTGTGTGTGTGTGTGTGTGTGTGTGTGTGTGTGTGTGTGTGTGTGCGTGTGCGTGTGTGTGTGTGTGTGTGTGTGTGTGTGTGTGTGTGTGTGTGTGTGTGTGTATGTGTGCGTGTGTGTGTTTTGTGTATGTAAGGCTGAGTTTGAGATTGCCAGCTGTTGCAGTATTTCTCTGATCAAATGCGAGACTGAGGGTTCATTGTGTTAGAAGCCAATGTCTTGCCAGTGGTGCTTTTTCTTTCTCAGCCCCGTCTGTGTGTCTTTGTATGTCTAAGGTCTACAATGTTGCCAGTACAGCTGGACTTTCAGTTGTCAGTGCTGCCAGGGGTGGAGATGATGGAGTCAGTCACATTTAAAGTATGGCAAGAGAGCGGTACAATAACGTATGCACACATGTTGAACATTTAATGTCACTCTCTATTTCCACACTCTGTTTCCCTCCAGCTAGACTATTTGTGTCGTTTTGCTTCGGTTTGTGTCTTTCAACATACTTCTGCACTTAATTTGACAATTTTCTCTTTAGCATGTTTCCTTTTAACTTTCTTTTTGTTCTGATACTATACTCAAAACACCACCTTTCCTCAAAGAAAAAAAAGCTGCTTTGGTTTGTTTCTCTTTCTCTCACCCCATGTCTCTCTCTGTCTCGGTGATCATGTATGCGTGACAAGTTAATATGTTGCACTGGCTGCAGCCCAAACTCACAGAATGAACAAACAGCTGTTCATAATTACTAATAAGGCAAAGCAGAGCATGGCCATGGACAAAGAACTGGCCATTTCTCTTCCTCTCATGCACACCCTTCAATTCTGTATCTTAAGAGTTACAGCAGTTTTAAAGAGACATTTCACCCCAGAATTAAAATTCTGTCATTATTTACTTGTTCCAAACCTTTCTGTCTTCTTTGGAACTGGATGAATGATACTTTTAAGCTTAAAAAAATGGAAAAACAAGTCTTTCAAGTCTTCTGAAGTCATGCCATAGCTTTATGTGAAGAACAGAATGAATTTTAAGTTGAGGAAAAGAACAAGCCTGATTCTTGAGTTAATTATTAAGATGGTTTTTGTGAATTGGATTAACCAGTTTTGATTCAAGAGAATGATTTGTTCATGAATTTGACTCTCAAGAACACACCAAGGAAAGCTAGTGTGGTTTCTTTTGAAACTCAGCCCCCATTCATTGTAATTGCTTGGAAAATAGCAAACGGTTCTTCAAAATATCTCCCTTTTGTTTTCTATGGAATAAAGTCAAGCCACTTTTATTTATATAGCACTTTATGCAATACAGATAGTTTCAAAGCAATTTCACTGTAATTATAATCTATGTTGCAAACTTGCAAATGAGACAAACCTGCAAATATTATTATTTTTTTTAAATACATGTTTATTACATGTTAATGCCAAATGTGAAAGCAGCTAATATCATTGGAATCACTTTTTTTTTTAGCTTTTGAACAGAGAAAAAAGTAACAGCTAATCAGAATCCATCTTACTTTAAAGAGCTGAAAATTTTAAAGTGGCAGACAACATAAATGCAGCACGTGCTTATAATAACCAGAACATTATCATGTGTTGGCAAGCGCTTCTAATGATTCAAACTGGATTCAGACAATTCTGTCATTACCTTTAGACTTCTATAGGAATTTTGAAACATCTTCGTCTTCCTAGACCTCCAGGCTTTACCCACGGCAGAAGCTCAAATCCCACACTGCTCAACATATGAAACATAAAATATTCATCTGATATTCAAGTAAACAGGCTGGATGTATAGACATAGATAAAGGAATGGAAACAGTAACTGAGTGTTCATGAGATAGTTTTAACAGTTCAAACCCAAGAGAAGTTATCTGTCATTTAAAGGGATAGTTCACCCAAAAATGAAAATTTAATGTTTTTCTGCTTACCCCCAGGACATCCAAGATGTAGGTGAGTCGTATAATGCATGTCAATGGTAACATAATCTATGAGAGTAAAAAAAAAACATGCACAGACAAAACCAAATTAAACCCTGTGGCTCGTGACAACACTGTGATGTCCTAAGACACGAAATGATTAGTTTGTACAAGAAACCGAACAGTATTTTTACTTTTTTTTTTTTTTTTTACCTCTAATACACCACTATGTCCAACTGCCTTGAGCACATGCACAGCATCCGGAGCGCAAGGTGTGTACACGCTCTGGCGCCCGAAGTGATCTCTCGCGAACATACGTCACTCATTGGGTGCATCTCAGTCATTGGTACCATTGGCATACATTGTATGACTGACAGCCTGCAACGGTTGGAGTTAAAAATCATCATTTGTGTTCTACTGAAGAAACAAATTCGCCTCTTGGATGCCCTGGGGGTAAGCAGATAAACATCAAATTTTCATTTTTGGGTGAACTATCCCTTTAAGAACCATGTTGAAAGGTAATTAGAAGTACTGACTCAAGCACAGAGATCCATCAGTCTACAGAACACACTATTAAAGAAGTTTTAAAGGAAATGTTCTCCCAAAAATGAAAATTCAGTTTCCGTTTAGGATCCCACTTTATATTAAGTGGCCTTAACTACTATGTACTTGCATCAAAATATAAGTACAATGTTCTTATTGGGTTTATATTGAATTGAAAAACACTTTTGCTGCTTTTGAGGTGGGATACGGGTAAGGTTAAGGACAGGTTTGGTGGTATGGGTAGGTTTAAGGATAGGGGTACGGTGTAAGGGATGGGTCAAGAGTGTAATTATAAATGTAATTACAGAAATTAATTACAGATGTAATTACATGCAGGTGTTTTTAAAATATAAGTACAATGTAAAAACATGTATGTACACAATAAGTACATTGTATCAAATGATTAATTTAAATGTAAGTACATAGTAGTTAAGGCCACTTAATATAAAGTGGGACCCAGTTTAGTTTGATGGTCCCTTTAACACATTTTGTTGACTATAAGTTAGGTTGTACCTACATTTCTACTAGTCTAGTGTTAGTAGACTAGTAGGGTTAGGGTTAGAATAAGTTGACATGTACTGTACTTGCAAATTTACTTACTAGTTAGTAGAATGTTAGTTGGGGGACCATCACAAAAAAGTTAGCAGATATTAAGCAGACGGTCTACTAATACTCCAATGACAGTTAGTTGACTTGTAGTTGCAAAGTTACAGAATGTTCAAAAGGGACCATCAAAATAAAGTGTTACAGTAAATTCTGAAAATATACAGTACTGACCTGTAATGGTAATGTAAATGTTGTCATTTACAGTACTATTACAGTACTAATGTTGTGCAAATGACTGTGAGTAAATAAAAAATAAATTAATTAATTAAAAAAAAATTAAACTTCCTTTAGGTTTGCCTGATGGCCTTGCAAATATTTCATGTCCTCTTTTAGTAAAAGTTTAGGGGAAAAAGAAAAATACAAAAAGCATATTTAATAACTTTTTTATCATAAATAATACATTATGTCATTTTTTGTTGTTATTGTATTGTGATACTTTCTAGTAATGGTGCCTTTGAAGTTTAAATGTGGTCATGTGTAGTATATTGTTTTAGTGCAGCACATGATGCATGTCTTATGTCAGTCTGATGTGAGTTTTTGAGTGTGCGGAACACTTCACAGGGCTACTGCCACCCCCATGAACAGCTGCTCAGCTGCAAAATTTCATTTGTCATTGGTAAACATTCCATTCACTCCCATTAATCCAGAGGATGTGCAGAAAACAATCAGTAGTCAGAAGCAGTTCGGAAAGCAGATTCACATTTTCCCACAGTCAATTTTATTATCTGCCTTTTCATTTTAAAAAGATCATTTACAACTATTTTGACCTGCTCATTTAACTCCATTCAAACCACAGTTATGGCATGCTTGCTGAAGTGTTCCTAAGAGCTTTTCCGTTTGTAATATTACACAATCTCTCTGGTACATCATTTACTTTGGATGATGGTGAATTGGACTATACAGAAAGTCATTTCATTTTCAGTAATTCGAATTCCGCATGTGTGGTATGTTGACAAATGTTGAGCAATGACAAAAATGCAAATCAGACATTGGTCAGTTTGGTTTACAAGTAAAACTCTCAAGTGTTAAATCATATTGGAAAATATTTGAGTCCTAGATCACCAGGGTTTAGTTAAGTTTTAAATGTATTGATTTTATTTCAGTCATGACTTTAAATAGTCTCAACCTATCATTGAATATGGCAATGCTAATGTATTAGTTTTTGGCGGACTAGATATGCTATGCTGCTGATGCATAAATCCTGTAGCAGATATAGGCAGGTGGAGCTGGGGGAGGTGGAGGGTTTCCAGAACTAGTCTACAACAAACACTGAACTAGACTATAACCGATCCCATTGGCTGCATGATCAACAGAGGCCAATCAGCTTGCTGCATGTTGTAATGATGTGATTGCTTACAGATTGCATGAAGGACCTATCAGCCTGTGCCCTCTAGAGTTTCATGAATTAACTAGATTTTTTTTTTTTTTTTTTTTTTTTTCCTGTAATCATTTGTTGTTTTTGTTGTCATTATTGTTGACATCATTTTTGTTCTTTTTGTTTTCAGATTCTCAAATCATGTAAAAACTTAGAGGCACGGGCTATAAACTGAATATTTAATTAGGAACAACTTATTAATAAATAATTCATTTTTTTTCTGAGACTATTAACATTAATGAACCTTATTAACATTTTTAGTTGTTAATGAAATAGTTTTTTCCCCACACACATTAGCTCAGCTATACTTCTCATATACATCTGTGTGTGAAGACTTGAGCTAATATAAGTGTTTGAATCAAATGAATGAATCCAGCATATCATATAATAACTTTAATCTCAATAACACATTTTAACTCACTAACCTCTATTTATTACCATGCTCCACAAAGAGCGCTATGTCGACAAGGGCAAATATGTAGGTGAGTGCGGGAAGCCAAGGCTCTGACCTTGTGTCCCTACTGTTCACTTTATTTCTAAACTCTTCAAAAGCCCTGCTACTATTTCTTTACCTAATCTATCATTCATATTCACCATTACATATTCATATGACAATTTACATCAGTCATGAATCAAACATGAACTGGAAACACAGGCATTGATTTAATGTACATGGTGAAAGAAAGCAAGGGGAGGGCTGCCGCTGAGTACGAAAGATAAGTCATTTTCGCCCCTGGAGTCGACTAAAGCAATTCAGAGCTTCAATTATATTTAACTTACAGAAATCCATCACGGTATTAATGAACAAGGGCAGTGTGCCGATTTCAGCTGCACAGAAGGAATGCAGTTGATATTTTAAAGGCTATTTCTGTTTTTCCATTCACAAATTCATCCGGGTTACATTGCAATTTTTCTCACTTATTCTCCAACTAATCATCCATCTATGTATGCCACTAAATTTCCTTACAACTGACTGACTCATTCTTTCCCTCTATTAATCATAATGCACTTTACCCGCACATTCTGTAATTTATTCATGCGTTAACTGAACAGGCTCACACATATTGCTCATATATGGTCTATTTTCAGCAGTGTTGAGTATATGTAGACAGACGTCCCAGTGCCATTTGTGGAATGTCTTTAAAGAACACTAACATCCTGTTTGAGTGTGACTCTGATCTACCATTCCCAGGAAACTAACTACAATTCTTTCCCATTTTCCCATCCATAGAGTAAACTGTGGTTTAGATTGCCGGCATATAAGTAGTGGGTGGTGTGGCTTAGGGGTTAAAGGGATAGTTCACCCAAAAATGAAAATTTGATGTTTATCTGCTTACCCCCAGTGCATCCAAGATGTAGGTGACTTTTTTTCTTCAGTCGAACGCAAATTATGATTTTTAACTGCAACCGCTGCCCTCTGTCAGTCAAATAATAGCAGTAGATGGGAACTTCAACTATAACAGTAAATAAAACTTGGTTAGACAAATCAAAATTAAAACCTGCGGCTCGTGACGACACATTAATGTCCTAAGAGACGAAACGATCGGTTTGTGCGAGAAACCGAACATTATTTATATAATTTTTACCTCTAATACACCACTATGTCCAACTTCGTTCAGCTTCCTGTTAGTGAGGTCAAAAAACGCGTTCTAATGACGGAAGTGATGTCTCGCCCATATACTTCAATGAGCGCGAGACATCACTTCCGTTGTCAGAGCGCGATCAGACCTCACTAGCCGGAAGCTGAACGAAGTTGGACATAGTGGTGTATTAGAGGTAAAATTTAAATAAATACTGTTCGGTTTCTCACACAAACCGATCGTTTCGTGTCTTAGGACATCAATGTGCCGTCACGAGCCGCAGGTTTTAATTTTGATTTGTCTATGGAAGTTTTTTCGACTCTTATTGTTCAAGTTCCCAATCACTGCTATTATTTGACTGACAGACGGCAGCGGTTGCAGTTAAAAATCATAATTTGCGTTCGACTGAAGAAAAAAAGTCATCTACATCTTGGATGCCCTGGGGGTAAGCAGATAAACATCAAATTTTCATTTTTGGGTGAACTATCCCTTTAAAGATCTGGGCCCTCATTTTTCAACAGTGCGTACGGACAGATTTGTGTGTAATGAGTGTGTAAGAACAGTTTCGCGCAAAGTGTGCAATTCACCAACTTGTACTTATACTTAGAAATGTTTGTAAATATAAGCACACCTCTGGGCATGCTTATGCAGAGAATCTAGTGGTAGAATAGCGACACTACACAATAAAAAACATTTAAGTGTGTCACAGTATGAATTAAGAAACCCACATACTGTATGTCCTGTATTTCCTTTAATTATAAAACACTCAATTTATAATTTGTCTACTTTTAAACATGATACGTAATTGGTGTCAAGCCCTATACAAGACAGCTGTGAAAAATGTTCGTTTCAGTGCCAATGGCTTATCTTGCATTATTGGAAGACTTGGCAAACAATGCGCTCCGCAGAGAGCGCGTTTTCCAAGATTGCTCTCTTTGCCATTACTGCGGTAAGGAAAAAACTCAATCATGTGATTTTTAAAGGGAAGTGTTGCCACCATATATGGCGTTTCCGAATGCTAATGACCGTGAACATGAAGCATGGTACTTACACACATGTGGGATTTATCAACAATAATTGCTTACTCATGTGCGTGAGAACTGCATGCGCACGTTTGATAAATACAGATTTTCTTGTACTTCTACTGATTCTAAATTTCATTCATAGGACAAAATATAGAAACTTTTCTACGCACTGTTGATAAATGAGGGCCCTGGGCTGTGCGTTTGATCTCCACTCAGAAGACCAGGGAACAAATGTCACTTTTTCAGGTTACTTCAGGGGTATTTGTCTCTGGAATACGCTTACTGTTTATTTGCAAATAAAAATATCTGCTAAAAATGTCTGATTTGTTGATCAATTTTTTGGGGACCAGACATTGGTAGCCACAGTCTTTTTTGATCAGTAAAAGCAGTACAATTGTGAATTTCTATTTTATTTATTTATTTATTTATTTTTTTTATTGTAATTTATTCTTGTGATGTCAAAGCAATTTTTTTAGCAGCCATTACTCAGAAATCATTCTAATATATTGATGTGCGGCTCAAGAAGCATTTCTTATTATTATCAATGTTGGAAACAGTTGTGCTGCTTAATATTTTCATGGAAACCGTGAGATATATATACTGTTGAACGATATATATATCTTATTTGAAAAATCCCTACTGTCACTTTTGAAAAATGTAATGCATCCTTGCCTAATAAAAGAAAAGAAAAAATGTGTTTCAGGCAAAAATAATGAAATAAATGTTCATTTACACACCCTCGTCAAGAAAGATTCAGTAGTAATGAGGATTTTGATTCATACTAATTTGAATTCACAGCGACTCTTTGGAATCTGTTCACTAAAAAATTAATTCACTGATTCGTTCAGTGACGTATAGGCAGGTTACTTTATATCACCAGAAGGTGGCGATGAGTGAGTATATACTATATTCAAATCCTCATTTTCTTACCTTGTGTTTTATGACTACTGTAATTGAATACTACAATATGCAAATCTGAACATTGCTATTGCTTGGTCATGATTTCTATATAGTATAGGGAAGTACATGTTTGGCGGCATGGAGTTTGTGTTTGAGTTATTAGTGAGTCATTGAATCATCACTCAACTGATTTAAAACTTTCTTTAAAATAAAGAAACGCAGAAGCTAGACCTATTATCCTTTATTCAAATTTGCATTAATAACAGAAATGATTACTGAAGAAAAATTGGATTATCTAAAACCAATAACATTTTTATTGTAATTTTTATTGTTTTTATGTATATTTTCCACTTTTTTAATTCAACAAATAATGGTAATTTTTGTATTTCTATGGGCCTTAAAGTGTTAATTCACCCAAAAATTATGTCATTAATTACTCACCCTCATGTTGTTACAAACCCATAAGACCTTCGCTCATCTTCGAAACTTGTGTTTTGAAGATGAACAAAAAAAGTTCTGTCATCATTTTCCATCCTCACTTGAAGATAACACAAAAGACATAGTCCAGTTTTTTGTTTAGTTTAGTTTAGTTTAGTTTTGTTTTGTTTTGTTTTGTTTTGTTTTGTTTTGTTTTGTTTTGTTTTGTTTTGTTTTGTTTTGTTTTGTTTTGTTTTGTTTTATTTTATTTTATTTTTGTTTTATTTTTGTTTTATTTTTTTGTTTTTTGTTTTGTTTTGTTTTGTTTTGTTTTTTGTCCATACAATGAAAATCCACAAATAAATGTGGTCCAATCTTGTTTTGGGCCCAAATGACTATCATTTGAGAGACAAAAACTGTTCCACAGAATAAAGTAAAGGCACATTCACAACAAGGATAACTATAAAGTGATAAATATATAGTTCTAACAATCATTCTAAATATAACAGAGTAGCAGAGTCCACACAACAATTATAACAATAACAGCACAGAGAAATGGTATCATTAGAATCACTTTCAGAATGATTTTTTTTCCAGCTGATGAATGGTCTCTGGTCTCATTAGCCAATCAGAATCTATTCTGCTTTGAAAAGCTCGAGCATTTAAAGCAGCAGAGGACAAAACTGCAAAACGTGCTTATAATAAACAGAATGATATCATCCACTGGTGTGCTAATAAGTTATAGTTATTCTTCTTGGTGTGAACGGGCCTTAAGTCGTACAGGTTTGGAACAACATGAGGGTGAGAAAATGTTTTTGGCTGAACTATTCCTTTAGACACCCCAGGTGAATAGGGTAAAAAAAAAACAAAAAAAAAACTAATAGATATCACCTTACTACCCCAGGTGATTGATTACATTAAAAATTGCAAACTTTTTTTGTATTACAAGTTTTGTAAAATGTAATGTTTAAATATGCAAATGAGGCGGTATCTAATTAAATATGCACTAATTTGCATAAATTTCTATAACAAAAATCTGAATATTGGATGACATCAGGTTCACAGTTCTCATTAAATTTTTTGGACATATTCAATTCAAAGGTTTTTTTACAGAGGAAATTTTGGATATCTCTTTTTATCACTCCATAAATCAGAAAATACTATCAATTATTATTGTATTATATATTTTCACAATTTTTTTAGGAATAAAATGTTGTATAAAATCGAGAAAAATTATATATCAACAAATCGCTCTGTAAAAAACCTTCACAATATAGATAGGAATAAAACTGTGAAGTTTGGTGTATGTAAGTTCTGCTGAAGTGGAGATTTCTGACTCAAAGCAGGAGAAAAAACGTATTTTGAGAAAACGCCCTTAAAGATATTTACTGTAATTGAAATCTATAGATGCAAATAGATAAAGTGCTATAAACTTTACACTTAAAAGTGTATTTTGGATGTTTTCTTTCCACCGGTCTGAAAGTCAAAAAGTGCAAAATCTCAAAATTGACAGATGCCTGAAAAAACAGTGTTTTTGCCTGTAGTGTCTCCTATTAATTCTAATGAGGTGGTCCGGGATCCACTTAGTCCCCCTAAATTTTGAACACTGGACTACTAACTAATCCATTAGAGCTCTAACCATGATATGCTATCCAGATTCTGATAGCTAGAGGCTAACCATAGGCAGAAATCACAATGAAACATACCTTCACACACAAATCTATCACTATCACCAGTTTTCCCAGTCCTCTCCCAATTCATACAACCCCTGTACCAGTGACAAACCCCCTCAAGATCTGTTAGCCTTCGCTACAGACATGTAGTTTCTAATGCTATCTGATGGGCAAAGTCAGCCATGCGTAGCACAAATCAAATTAGCATAATGGTTCTGGAGTGCTGAGATGCTATCTGTCCACGTTGGGTTAATGTTCCACTACGAAGAGTGGCCGAGGGTTCTGGATCAGAGTGCTGATGTCCGGGCAGAGTAATAGCCAGCAGATGTGAGGAACCATTTTGGAGAAAGAATGAGTGAACTGGGGGATAAATAAACAATGCTAATGCCTCACTTCCTGTCACCCACAAATGCTTTCTGGGAGAAATGGAGGGGGAGAATTTGAAGAACAGCATTTTCTTACCTAATCATGTCCACTTACTGCTGCAGCAGCACATTTCTGGAGCAGAGGGAAGCACCTATTGCACATTTTTCACTGAAAGTTACTCAAAGCCAATGAAAGGTACACACGATTTATGACAGAGACAGAAATTATTGATTGTTTGCTTTGAATAAACCTCAAACACAGGGAAATAAAATAAGTTTAAAGTCATCGGATTGAATTAAATTAGATCCTGCTAACATTTGCAATGGCACTGGAATTTTATCGATGGCTAGCAGACTTGCTTTACTTTGAAAAGAATATAATCCGTGTAGAAGAACGAACCAGGAAAATGACCGTTTTGCTTTCCGTATATCCCCTAAGGCCTAGTTATTTATTTTTAGATATATTTTTTGCTTTAGAGATTTAACATATCCTATATATTAATCTTACTCCTGCCTGGACTGGAAAAAGCATAAAGCATGCTCTGAAGTGTTCACGTCTATCCCACACACTCTGTTGCCGTTCAGATGCTTTATGTCCACATTTGACCTAAAGGTCTGGCGGAGAAAGAGAGTCCGTTTGCTTGAATATACTGCTCGCAGGAACATACAGCCTGGGAATAGATGCTATACTTTCTGTGTTATTTTCTTTTATGCTTTCGCTGTTTGTTCCTTTGCAGGCTAGCTCTCACTTTTGTTTACTCGTTCAATCACTCTTTCTTTTGTTCTTTCATTACTTTGCTCTTTCTTTGTTTATTTAAGGGTTAATTTACCCAAAAATGAAATTTCTGTCATTAATTACTCACCCTCATGTCATTCCAAACCCAGACCTTTGTTCATCTATGAACACAAATTAAGATATTTTTTTTCTGAACCACACATCAATTAATCAAGGTATTAAAGACAAGTGATGAGAATAGTTTTTGTGCGCAAAAACACAACAAAAATAACAACTTTATTCAACAATTTCTTCTCTCCCCTGTCAGTCTCCTACGCTACTGATGTAGTGCAGTGCTTCGCTTCCATGTTTATGTCTGAACGCTGGCTCAGTATTGGCCGATGCTGACGCATACGTGTGATGCTGATGCAGGAGCTTACCAATAGACCTTTTTCACACTTCCATGTTTTTGGCTTCCAGAATGATCCACGCCAGGTAAAAGTTTTTCCGGTTACAGTGATAGATAGCCTCGATCAGAACCAGCTCGGGAATCAAAGTCGTTTTACGAATTAAATGTCATGAAACTGTTTGAACGTTCTTGGTGAATTATTGGTGAGACTACAGAGCTCTCATTAAGAGCTAAATTTAATTAATAATTCGAAGTGATGGTGGTTAAACTGGTCATATTCTTTGTGTCTGTTTTGGCACGGCTGTGCATTATTAAAGAAAGTGCCTGCGTCTAAACGTGCACACTATCCATCCTAAATCGTAGTCTATGTGACATTAATAATATTTAGTACTATTTAGATGAACAGGATATGCACATTGGGATGTATAGAGTATTTTTAGCGACGTGCTGGGGAAATGATTGGCAGCTCCCTTATCACGCAAGCCTGATCCTCTGATTCATAAAACAGGATCGCTCGCACCCTGGATGTTTCTGGATATATATAAACACTTCAGTCATCTCTCACTCATATTTTCCTGTCATCATCATCATAAAGTGTGTATTATGCACAGTATTATTGTGCTGTTGCAACATTAATGCAAAGACTGATAGTTGTGTACAGTGTGGTGTTGGAAATTAATTATGTCTTGCTAGTTTAATCATTTTAATCGATCAGGATATAACATATGCTTGTAATGCCATATGAGATTAATACATGCTATATATTTTTAAAACGTATTAAACTCACGTCAATATTGTGTATCTCACGACTTTATATCCCCTATTGAAGTATATATTGGGAGTTAATTTTTTTATGAATAAATTATATAAATAATGTGCATCGTATGTGATATGATCGGGAGAATTACTGAATGAGTAGCTGCGTAGCCTATACTGACTATAAAAGCACCTGCCGTAAATTCGAGCAACGGTTTGAGTGGCCATATAAGCTACAAACAAGTAGAAAATAATTTATTTGTAGATTATACAACAGCAACTTGGAAAACAGACAAAACAGAAAAGGTAAGAAGTGATATTTGAGAAAAGAGCCTGTCAATCTAATAGCCGTAGACGCATAGCGGAACTAACTTTACCCCGCGTCACGTGATTTCCGATTCTTGTGAAAAAGGTCTATTAGTCGCTGTTCTGACATAGAACAAGGAAGCACTGTGTTCACTACGTCAACAGCATAAAGGAATGATTGGAGAGAAGAAATTGTTGAATAAAGTAATTATTTTTGTTTTGTTTTTGCACACAAAAAGTATTCTTGTTGCTTCATAACATTAAAGGGTTAGTTCACCCAAAAATGAAAATTCTGTCATTTATTTCTTGCCCTCATGCCGTTCCACATCCGTAACACCTTCGTTAATCTTCGGAACACAAATTAAGATATTTTAGTTGAAATCCGATGGTTCCGTGAGGCCTGCATAGGGACCAATGATATTTCCTCTCTCAAGATCCATAAAGGTACTAAAAACATATTTAAATCAGCTCATGTGAGTACAGTGGTTCAATATTAATATTATAAAGTGATGAGAATATTTTTGGTCCACCAAAAATCACAAAATAACGACTTATTTAGTGATGGCCGATTTCAAAACACTGCTTCAGGAAGCTTCAGAGCATTATAAATCAGTGCATCGAATCATGATTCGGATCGCGTGTCAAACAACAAAACTGCTGAAATCACTAGACTTTGGCCCGAACAGCAGATTCGATACACTGATTCATTATGCTCCGATGCTTCCTGAAGCAGTGTTTTGAAATCGGCCATCACTGTATAAGTGATATGTCATTTTGTGGTTTATTTGGCGCACCAAAAATATTCTCGTCGCTTTATAATATTAATATTGAACCACTGCTCACATGAACTGATTTAAATGTGTTTTTAGTACCTTTATGGATCTTGAGTCCTCACGGAGCCATCAGATTTTAACTAAAATATCTTAATTTGTGTTCCGAAGATTAACAAAGGTCTTATGGGTGTCGAACGGCATGAGGGTAAGGAATAAATGACAGAATTTTCATTTTTGGGTGAACTAACCCTTTAAAACCCTGTAACCCTGTAAAAAATGACCGTGAACAGTAAAAGGCTGTAAAAATGCTGCGGTGAAAAACTGTCAATTGGTTTACAGAAAGTTTCCGTACTATATACGGTGAATAACTGTAATAGATCTAACGGTACATTTAATGTAATTTTACGGTAAAATACCGTAAAATTCACCGTTTTTAGAAGTGAAAAATAACAATTCATTGTAAAATTTACAGTGAAAAAACGTAAATTGACATTCCCACAATTCCCTGCGTGACACTTCACATTTGATATATTTTTGTTGAAATAACTCTGTTCTTAGTTTTTCTCATTTTTTTCTAATCAGTTATGTACATTAGGGTTTTATGTTACATCTAATGTTGTTAAATTAATGTTTATTGCATTTTTAAAATTCCATGCATGTTACCGTGATGGTGTTTAGTGTGTGTGTGAATGACAGTGTGTGCACCTTATGTATATTAGTGTTGTTCCTCTCAGCTTGTGGAAAAGCTGCTTGTGATGAACTTTGATTCATCGTGTGACTCTTATCACCACTGTGTTTGGTGACTGTCAGTGTATTATAAAGGAACAAAACAGATATTAGTACTTCATTAGGTTGGTAAATTAACATTATATCAGTTAATGAAATGCGTTATTTTACCGTAAATTTAACAGATTTTTTTTAACGTTGCTACTGTATTTTTTACGGTAAAATTCTGGTAACCACAGCTGCTGTTTTTTTACCGTAAATTTTACTGGGATTTTTTTTACAGTGTAGTCACATGGACTATTTTAACGATGTCTTTAATACCTTTCTGGACCTCAAAAGGTGCAATGACGTTGCTGCCTATGTGTGGATCAGAAACCCTCAAATTTCATCAAAAATATCTTAATTTATGTTCTGAAGATGAACAAAGGTTTTGCGGGTGCGGAACAACATGAGGGTGAGTATTTAATGACAGAAATTTCATTTTTGGGTTAACTGACTTTTTAAATCTTTCTTTTTTGCTTCCATACATTTGGTAGCTTTCTTTTTTCTTTTCTTTCGTTCACTGTTTACATTCTTTTTGTTCTTTTTTGTTAATCAATTAACTCTTTCTATATCTTTGTTCATTATCTCTTCTTCTAGGAAGAGTATAGTGAATATAGATGATTTGTGTATAATTTTATAATTTATCACCTTGTTCTTTTTGTTTGTGCACTGGCTCTTCTTTCATCTGTTTTTATTAACTTTATAAACTTCTTAACTTTTTTTGTTCTGTCTTTCTTCCATTTTTACTTTCTATCTTTTTAACTTGCTCATTTACTTGCTCTTTCCTTCAATTGTTTCTTACTTTTGTTTGTGAATTTGTTTGCTTTTTCTTCCATTTGTTCACTTGCTCTTTGTTTCATTCTCTTTCAGTGAGTAGAGATCATTTTTGTCTATACATAATTTTATCACCTCTGTGAATAAAGTTAGGAAACAGTTAAATAAGTAATATTAAGGAATGTTAAATGTATGTGTCAAATGTTTCATAGTTTCTTCATGCCATTTGTAGTTTACCGCAATAGTTAAACCACAACCTCAATTCATCATAATGTGTAAAGTCTATTATGAAAATCGTTTTTCTGCTGTTCTTTTATTTTTGGGTCCAAAAGAGGGTCCAGAGAGTTGCCGATTCAGTGGGGACACATATGAAGGTCGCACAGGTTTTGGTGGTGATAGATTGGATTAATCTAGCCTCTGGCACAGAATGATGAAAACACACACACACACACACACACACACTGTAGCCCACACAGTGAAATGCAGGCACAAAGACACACACGCACGTGATAAACAGCCCTGGAGTTGGTGACTTGATGAAATTGGGGAAGTGTCATTTTTAAGAGAGAGGCCATTAATAATAAACATGGGAAATTCTTGGCTGATGCATTCAAACCTCCCTCTCTTGCTCTCACATCTCTCTCTCTCTCTCTCAGTCCTCCACAGCCTGTCATACAGATTTATTTCCATATTTCTATTCATATGTGGGCCATTATAACCATTTTTGTGTTTAGTTTTAGGCTGTTGTCACACTTGATTTGATTGCTTGGTCTGAACTCTAGTTTAATTCCACCACCCAAATGAATCAACATGATTTGATGCCAGCTTCACTGTTTTTTCCCCTTCTTCTTTTATTGTTTTATTTTAGTCGCTTTAGCTTTACATGCACACTATTAGGACATTTACACTGAGTGTGTTTTTGATTTCCACTGTGTTTTTGCTTATCATTTTTTTTTCAATTTCAATTATTTTCTATGTAAACATGATGGCTGCATTTGACTGTTTTAAAAAATGCATCTCTAGACCTTTTAAAAAAATGCATCTCTAGACCTTGCGTTTTTTTTTTCCTATTCCACTGTGCAAATACGTTCTGTGTGAATAGCTCCTTACTATGGAAGCTTGTTTCCGCCACTAAATAAAACATAAAAAATGTGTAATTGTGACTTTTTATCTGACAATTTTTTCATCCCGCAATTCTGAATTCACTTTTTTTTTTTTCTCAGAATTGCGAGATATAAAGTGAGAATTGTGAGAGATAAACTTGCAATTCTGAGAAAAAAGTCAGTCTTTTTTCCCTCAGAACTGGACTGGATAACTCACCTTTGTGAGTTTATATCCCTCAATTTTGAGAAAAGAAGTCAGAATTGCGAGTTTACAGTATATCTTGCAATTGCGAGGAAAAACGCCAGAATTGAGTTATATAATATATAACTCGCAATTGTGAGTCCATAACTTGCAATTCTGACTTTATTTCTCTCAATTGTGAGTTTATATCTTGCAATTCTGAGAAAAGAAGTCAGAATTGTGAAATAAAAAGTCACAGTTACCTTTTATTTTTTATTTATTGCTTTCCAGAGGCATTTCAGAAGAAAAGTCATGCATTTTACTATAATAATTGTGATCAGGAACATGGAAAGATTTTCTAATTAGGATTTAGGATGAATACTGCAGACTGTACCACTTTACCCCAGACCACCTTTCCTTGTGTACAAATGCAGAAAACTGCTTTCACACCAACCAGGTCTGCAACAAAAGCTTTAAAAATTTATTTGTTCCTTCTCACATCTGTATATTGCATCACACCTACAGAGTCAAATAGAGGCTTGAAGAACTTTTTCTGGTCTTGACGTGACATAAAGAAGTCAATTCTCTTGCATCATGCAACAAAACAAGGATTTGAGTGAAAACTATTGTGAAAAGGCTACCTTTCTTTACATGTAAGTGTTTTGATCCCACACTGGCACACCTCAGTTTGGCAGTGAAGGGTTGCCCAGACAGGCAGGCAGGCAGCGAGGAAGAGGATTTCTGCCATCTGTGTGAGACATCAAAGGAAGTGTGTTAGCTGAATTTACAGGAGACGGTGAGAAAGAGAGAGAGAAAGGCAGAGAAAAAGCTGCCTATGGGGTTAAGGAGGCATCTCTACTGGTTTCTGACTCTTTCATTTTCCTCCATTTCACTCTTTGTCAGTGTTTACGTATATCCTTTTGACGTCTGTGTGTTTCCAGCACAAGTTGTCTTTCAGTTTTCCCCCAAATGAGGCAGAAGACTATGACAGCTCTGCCTTTCCTCTATCACCGCTAACACCTCTAACATCTTTTACTAGAGGTGTCTTTTTTCCTTTGACTTTTCAATGTACCTGTCGTCCCTTTTTCTCGCATTCGCTCTTTTTTCTCGGCTGGACTGTCAGTCGTTCTCTCACTATCACACATTCACAGACAACTATTTTCTCTGCTCTCTGCTAAAACATTTGCCTCTCTCTCTCACTTTCTAGCTCTCTCTGTCTTTTTGTTTTTTTTCTCTCTCTCTCGAGTCCAAACAAATATGTTTGTCTCTGTTTTACTCGTCTAGTCAAGCCGAAGCTTGTTTGTCTCATGGTAAACTCAGACAGAGGCCCCGTCTGCAACTGGTATTACTGTAACATGTAACACATTCAGTGGTGTGACCTAGTGTAAATGATATAAAGGTGACCTATTATGCCCCTTTTTATAAGATGTAAGTCTCAGGTGTCCCTGGAATGTGTTTGTGAAGTTTCAGCTCAAAATACTTCATGGATTTTTTATTATACCATGTTTTAACTGCTTATTTTTGGATGGGAGAAGAAAAATTTGTTGATTTGGTGTGTGTACCTTTAAATGCAAATGAGCTCATGCTCCCCGCCCCCAAGCTTGTGATTCCAATACACTGAGGCATAAACAATACAAGCAAATATAACTCTCAGCATGGATCATTACAAACTGTTTGTGATGCAACATATCAGGTCATGTAGGTATGGCATGTATTTTGTGGATGTTTGCTAACATTCGATTCTGAATTAGTTTGATAACGTGCTTCACATTTAGAAAGACAATTTGCAAACATCACGAAATATATATGAAATTGGATCATGAACAGTTGGTATCAATCCATCTTTGAGAATCAACTTCTGTGCAAATCCTGTGTTTTACTGACCCATGTCTGCAAAGCAGTCTGGTCTAAAATGACTTGCACATGGTATATGAATTTATACACATTCCTTTCATTAATAAAATTACACCACTGCGTCCTTAGTGGCTCAGATGCCAGGAGTTTATGGAGAATATGTTTACTGTTGTAGCCTTTAATAGATCATAGCTGAGACATATCACGAGCTCAGGGACTGTCGTTCTTGTTTTGCTCCGACCCAAATCACCTTCCTTCACGTAGCTTTAGTAATCCTGAAGATATTCAAGTGTGTTTGATCTGGGTTGTAGCTAAACTGTGCAGGACAGCTGTACTACAGGACCAGTGTTACTGTTGTCGCTTGCGAAAACAATGGCGGCGCCGCGGGTGGAAACATACAGATTTAGGGGGTGGTAATTATGGTATTATAATAAGAGCCCCTTCCTACATCACAAGCGGAGCGAAATCTTAACGGATCTTTTGTTTTTTTTTCTTTTGTTTTTTCACATGCTTGCAGAGAAAGTTCAACCCAGTGGTTCCCAAACTTTTTAGCTTGGAGTACCCCCTGAAGGGATTACCCCTCTCTTCCACTTAGACTGCAGTCACACCTTTACCATTAAGGGACAATATTTGCTCCCTAAATTGATTTTCCGGTGCATTTTTTTTTACCTTTCTGAATAACTTTATAAAATAAATACTGTTTTAAATAAAAAAAATGTTTAAATAGAGAAATATGCAATGATGGTAACACTAAGTAAAACTTTTAAATATTAAACTAAAACCGCCAGTAGGTGGCAGCCATTACCAATTAAGTCATTAAATTATGAGAAAAAAAGTCGTTAAATTAATTTTTACGAATTTGTTCTTGTTATTTAATGACTTTTTTCTTGTAATTTAATGACTTTATTCTCAACATTTTATCTCGACTTTTTTCTCGTAATTTAACGAGTTTTTTTCTCGTAATTTAACAAGTTTATTCTCAACATTTTATCTCGACTTTTTTCTCGTAATTTAACGAGTTTTTTTCTCGTAATTTAACAAGTTTATTCTCAACATTTTATCTCGACTTTTTTCTCGTAATTTAACGAGTTTATTCGCTACATTTTATCTCGACATTTTTCTCTAAATTTAACGATTTTTTTCTCGTAATTTAACGAGTTTAATCTCGAGATGGTTTTATTTTTTTATTATTGCTTGGCCCTAATCATCTTCCATACATTAACGAAGCAAGTGGCTGTGAATGAATCATTGACTCTTACGATCCATTCAAAGCCGCAGAATTGTTCACGAAATACAGACGTGTGTTGTAGTTCTGCTGTGGTTTTTGTTAGAAATATTATTTCATTAGAGTAAATACTGACAGTACTGTGTTTAAAATGTATGTTTTGTTTTTTGACCCGTTGTATAATAATGTCACGTTCGCAGTCATGTGGATATTTGGGAACAAGTGTGTTCTTGCTCGTTATTATCATTAAATACAAGAACTCACACAAGCTATGTTTTTGTATCGAGAAAGTTTGAGTCTTAAATCTAAATTAATCCATTATCTGTGTCTATATTTGTTCTTCATGCGAGTAAGTGTCGAGAACGGCAGTAATTTAGCGCGATTTAAATCAGCAGACTGCACGCAATCTATCATATGCATGCTTCCTTTGTGGATACAGTCATTTTTAACTGCAAATGATGAGGTAATTTGATTAAATGTGCTGGATTTATGACATTTTGGCAGTTAGAAATACATTCTCGATTTTAATATTATTTTAAGGTAGAATTAAATGAACTACTCAGCATTTTGTTCGCGTACCCCCTTTTGTCATCTCACGTACCCCAGTTTGGGAACCACTGTTTTAACCAAAACAAAGTTACTGGGTTGTCCTTTTTCATGTTTTCTGGTTCGGTTGGTGCAACGGGGACCTGATTATATAGCACATAAACACGGGAAAAAGTCAGATTTTCATGATGTTTTCCCTTTAAAACATTTGCAATATACTATTATGTGCTCTTGATATGTTGTGTTGTGGTGCTCATGTGGAAAATTAGGGTTTGATTCCAGCCTTCCATTGTAGCATTTGCCATCAGGGGTTAATGGGACCTTGCTAACCTCTTCAAGTAAATCTCTCTCACTTAATTACTTTTGTGTACTTTTACAACTGCATTCTTACTTGACTTTTTGAGTGTAGACTTTATTAGTACAGCTTCTTGCTTGGGGAATTATTAAAATACTCCAAAAATGTGTTTATCTTGAACACTGCAGCGTTTCTTTAATGGAACATATTTATGTTTTCAGTTTGACAGCAGACCATGTATTTGATTTGGCTGAATAACTAATTTATGAATTTGCCGTTTTGTTTTGTTAGGTCGCTCACGCGCTCTGGCAGATGACAGATCGCTCTCTCTCTCTCTCTTTCTCTTGGGTGGAGATGTTTTTTCAGTTAATGTCCAACGATTATGACTTATGTTTTGTAGAAATATGACTTCTCTGCAGGATGTGCTGTCAAGTTTTGAATGTGAAACAAAAGTTTGCAAACATAAGTTATGTTTGGCCCACCTTTGGTATTCTTATACTTTGTGTTTTTTTTCTCTGCTGCTCATTTTCTCTAATGATGATGAAGTGTTTTCCTAATTTTTCTTTGCTGGCTTTCTACTAGTCATCTGTCCCATGCAGCGTCTTCACTGGGCGTACCTCCTTCCAGCAGAATGCATGATGTCAACCTGACTTTTCTCATAAAACTCCCCTCACGTTTCTGGCAAAAGTGGACCACCGCAAATTCAATTAGTTTTACATTACAGAGATGCATTCTCCTTACTAAAGAAATCCAGATATTGCACCAAAATATCAAAACATGCTGAAGATTGATATCACGCTCTAACAACTTTGATTACTGCTGACATTTATGTCCATAAAATGAATGGCTCCATCATGACCCCATTAAGGCAGATGCTTTTTTTCGTACCCAGAACAAAAAGATATCCTCAAAAAAATATACATTAAACTTTAAAACAATAAAGTGAAGTAAACTGCTTGAGCCAGCATACTAGGGAATGCTTATTTGGGCTCCGTAATGCACTGCAGGGACCCGTACGGGAACCATGCTTTCAAGTTCTCATTGTGATGCATGCCTGCATTCAATAATATATTTAGGGAATGGAAAGGAAAGTCGAGGTGACACATTTCCCCCCTACTGAGGCTGGACCTGGATCAACATCTGGGATTACATAAATGTTTCTGCTAAATAGCCCCACACACACTTGTCTGTGTCAACGTTTGTCCTAAAGTGAGTCATTTACATCACTATGTGGACAATTTGATGCTGACAAGTAGTACACATAACCCAAACAGGTCACCGGTAGAATGCATCAGCATAACAGACTCATTTTCATTTCACAGTTTGTGTAAATTGACACACAAAGGTCATGGGACTTCCTGAATGGGATCCATCCCATCACCCACTCAAAAACAACATCCTTTCATACCCAAAAACTGAGTGAAAATGCACACATGTTTTTTGTTACTCTGATCACAGTCATAGCAGCTATATTTAGTAAAGTTAGAATTTCCCAGCATTCTTTGAGATGGAGGGAGAAAGGGGGGTGAATTAAAAATAACTACTAAAAGACCATTTGTTGTTAGAGGGCAGAACATTTCTAGAAGTTCAAAATGCTGAATTTTGGAAGAGTGGTCCTTTTTAATGACTATTTTTGTAAGGGTTTTGCATTTTATCTGTAAATGTCAGGCAAGGACAGGGAGCAAAAGCAGTTAACACTGCACTATTGCTGCTGCCGAAATAGTTTTGTCTCTGAACCCCTGACAGTTCATTTGCACCCCAGAAAAGAGCAACTTATTTTAGCATGGCAGAGCGGTGAAACATATCGCACTCTCCTTTTTCAAATCTATTTTTGGCTGCTGCCCCAAATCGCACACGCAAATCCAAACCATCATTCATAGATCCGAACAGGCCACCAGTTGGTATAAATCACCCCTTGAAAAGTTGGTATGACCCATCAGTGAACCTAATAAAGAACCTCCAGCTTAGCATTCCGGACCTCATCATCCAACTGTCCCGTCCGAACAAAAGGGGTTGGGAGGGGCGACCAATATTTCATTCCTGCACTGGTCCTTTCAGCTACAGCAGATTTAGATTGAGTCCATTGGGAGGGGATTGCTGAGCCATAAGGGTCCCGGAGTGATGGAGTGGAAGTTTAGTGTGAGGGTATTCCATTCAGACAAAGGCCTACAGGCGCCCCATTTGTCCATTGGTCCCTTTTAATGAGACCTCCCTGACAACCCCAACAATGGCCCAGGCCTCTTCTCACTGCCAGGCATGGTCATTATTTTGATATGCATTCAGAGAAAGAACCTGAAAAGTGTTGACGCTGAGAGGGACTTGAGGGAGTTGAAGTGTGTTTTGGTCTGCAAACATAAAAAAAATAAGGATTTTTTTCATCTTCTGAGATAAAGTGTTGTGTCAGCCGTTAGAAGGATGGAAGTATCGCTTCACAATGAAAATGCACATGAGACAGAGTTTATTGTTGGTTATTTTTAAGGCATCAGTATTATTAAAATGGTTGTGCACCATTCAGAATTTAATTTAAAAATACCTTTTATACCTTTGAATTTAATATACAGTATACACTACCATTCAAAGGTTTGGGGGGTTGTTAAGATTGTTTTTAGATGTTTTTAAAATAGCAAGGCTGAATTTTTTTATTTTTATTTTTAGAAAATACAGTAAACATAATAATATAGTGAATTATTATTACAATTTAAAATAAATGGACTTAAATGAGATGAAACAGCTGAATTTTCAGCATCATTACCCCAATCTTCAGTGTCACATGATCCTTCAGAAATCATTTTAATATGTAGACTTGGGCTGCGTTCCAGTTCGGCTTTTAAATGCCCTTCCCTCGCTAACTTCCCTCGGTCTCGTTGACTCGGATGTACGTCATTGCTAACGTTGCACGAGTGCCCACTTCTGGCGGAACCTTTGTATGGGCTGAACTGGAACGTCCTAAGCCCTTGATCACTTGGATTCCGCAATGGAGCCGATTTATTATTTATTTTTTCCCCTTGCAAAATTGTTTAATACAGCATTCTATATGTATATATGTGTGTTTTAAATGTTTAAAAAATAATTAATATATCATAGAGTTGTTTGTGGTGGGGTAAATTAAACGCGATATGCGGTGACGTCACAATCGTGTTGCATTGTGGGTTATGGAGCTGCCTGAAGTGTACATATGAAGTAGACTCGCTCCCTCGGTCAAAATCGAGGGAGCGAGGGTCTGTCCATATAAACTTCCCTCGTCCACTTCACGAAGTGGAACGCACTTCAAAATGGCGGCAGGGATTCCCCCGAGGGGAAGTGTTTAGGGAAGTTCACGAGTGCGTGTCTAAAACCGAACTGGAATGCAGCCTTGGTGTTCAAGAAACATTTCTTATTACAACCAATGTTGAAAACAGTTGTGCTGCTTAATATTTTTGTGGAAATTGTGATACTTTTTTTAGAATTTGATGTTGAAGCAATTATTTGCAATATAAATATTTTGTAAAATTATAAATATCACTTTGACCAATTTAATGTATCCTTGCTGAAATTATTAATTTCTTAAAAAAATAAATAAATAAATAAATAAAAAAAATATATATATATAAATATATATATATATATATATATATATATATATATATATATATATATATATATATATATATATATATATATATAAATCTTATCGATCCCAAACTTTTGAGAGGTAGTGTATTATTAATTTTGCCCAACGCTGGTAACTAGTCACTCACCATTTGTACTAGAGAATCAATTTCATATTTTTTGCCTGGCAATAATTTATTAGACTTAAATTAAAGAAAGGACCTGTGCCATATCTACACCAGAATATAATAGAGACTTTTTGACTTGGGCAAAGAACATTCTATTCAAAGATTTACATTCTATTCAGAAAATCTATCACTCATGCACCCTTCTTCAGAAAATGTAAAAGTTTTATTAGAATGGAAAGAAAATAGTACATTATTTACTTTGGGTAGGCTGAGATATTTAAAAAAAAAAAAACTCCTAAGAACATCAGACCTGTAGACTAGACCTAGTAGTTATGTGCACATGGAATGTTGTGCTGTTGAGCTTGTGAGAAATTTGGGTTCCAGCCTTAGAAATCCTTCAATACATACAGTTTGTGGGAAAAACCGAAAAGAGCTCTAAGGCAAAGAAAAGTTCTGCAATAAACTAAATCTTCAGATTAGCCATTTGACTCTAAAAAGGGATATAAATTCATTTGAGATGCAAAAGAAAGCTTTACAAGGGGAATGAGAGAGAGAATGTATATGTTTGGACAATAGGCTGTGTGTATGTGTTTTAAGAGAGTCCATCTGTAGAGTGAATGTTTGCAGGGGTAATGATGTGTGTATGAATGGGGAGCTCCTTTACCCAAACCCCTCACCAAATGTTGTTCTCCCTCTAGTGCTGTAGCACATTCATACCCAACATCATCATTCGAAAGAGAGTGGGAGGGATACGACTGAAAGGGTGTTGGCAATAGTGTGTCAGTCAAGTACCGTGAAAACAGATGTGTTTTAGAGCTGGACAGAGGAGAAAAAAAAGGGTTTGACCACTGAATACGATCATTGTTTGGCCTTGCTCTCTCATAGAAAGCTGCTTAGCAATCATTGCAATCCGAGAACAGGGCGCTTATTGCATAGAAACACGCAGTATATTCTTATTCTTATTAACATTAGTACGGTTTGCTATTTGCGGCCACCTAGCAATCAGCCAGAACACCCTAGCAACACCTTACTAAACACACAACAATGTACCATGAATCAGAACACCTTCAGCAGTAAGGTTTTTTCTGTTTATATATATATATATATATATATATATATATATATATATATATATATATATATATATATATATATATATATATATATATATATATATATATATATATATATATATATAATACATACATACATACATACATACATACATACATACATACATACATACATACATACATACATATAGTCAAGGTCACTCAAGGTGACGTGATATAGACCATCCTTATCTTTGAGTTCTGGCCTTGACAACCACCATGGGGAGGTTTGCACAGGCAAGCTCCACTCATATTTCCTTCAGTAAATCTAGTTTCATATTATTGTTGTAAAAGCATAGATTGTTTTAATGATTGCTTTGAAGAACAGAGGCATCTCATATCTTATGCAACATTCTGAAACAAGTCATCACATGCACATGCATACAAAACCTCATCCATCAGAGCGGTGGAGATGTTTCGTTTCTGAGTTGGAGCCAAAAGCATGTGAACCCGGCTGCTCAATCTCAGTCTAGATACACGCATACATGCATACAAACTCCCTCCTGTCAGGACGGTGGATAATTAGCTGGTGCTTTCTGGCAGGGGGTGGAGTCCACCGAGGAGAAAGACCTGCTAAACTCTTTTGTCCCTTTTTTGTGATGTCATATGGGGCCCCTCCCCCGGCGCTCCTTTATGACACAGCCACAGGTTCCTTTTCACCCCGCTTGTCCTCATGCATTCATGGCCATCATTCAGCAGGCCCCCCGCTTTTGTGCTGGGGTGAAACACCCATTAACCACCCCGATCCACTCACACTCACCATATGGCTCCATCGAAAGACCCCCACTAAGAGCGAGGAAGACAGAGAGAAGAATAGAGAGTAATGAAAAAGATCTAAAGCTTCAGCAGCACATGAAATAGATTTTATTTCTGGCTCTTACAACTCACAAAATGGGGGAGAGAGAAGGAAGGGAGAATTGAAGCTTGAATTTTTAGCATACTGATCAAACTCCCTAATGAGCTGCTCAAATATTTCAAACAATCGGTTTGGAATTCTTATTTAAAATGCATAATGTGATTAAAATGGTGCAAAAAAAAAAAAAAAAAAAGTGAAATTTGCAAAAATATTGTAAAATCTAGTTGTCTTTTGTGATTTCATTAGATATCATCTCTTTGGAATGTGTGCCAGTATTTTCTACACTCAACAAGGAACATAACAAGAGCTGTAGTGCCTTATACATGAAGAAATTACTCTTTTGAACTGGTTCTTTTTGATCCAGTCACTTGAAAAAAATCACTTAATTCACTTGGCTGCATTTAAAGGCACAGTATGTAAGTTCCGCCATTAGAGATCGCTTATACACAACAATAACAAAGACGTATTTTGATGATGCCATGAATGAACGTGGGATCATGGAAGTTGTTGTCTTCACCTCCACATCCAACTGGACAGAAATCATGTTCATGGATGAGAGAAAGCATTAAAGTTTTATTAACGTTACTGTGATATGAAGCAGGGTGGGGCACAGAGCCGTGGGAGCAGAACGAGACCGGTGGAGCGAATGCTAATGAGAGACACCTGCGTGACAAGTCGGTCTCGAGTCCCATGGAAGAGCTCTGGAGCTTTTATTATGCTTATCAAGAGTAACGAGGATATGACGTCATCGACAGACAATGACATGGCCGTTACACTGGTTAAAATTGCTCATTTTTCTGGATTTGGAATTATTTAGGATAATGTAAGTACACAAGTCAACAAAATATATAGCATTGTCTAGTGGTTTTATATATTGTGCCTTATCCACTATTTTTTATGCCCTTCCCTTGCTAAATTTCCTTCATTTCGTTCACTCAGATGTACAACATTGCTTACGTTACACGAGTACCCACTACTGCCAGAACCCTTGCAATGGGTTTAAATGGAACGCTCTAAGCTCTTGATCACTTGTAATCTGCTATGGAGCCATGCTGTTTTATCAGTATAACTCTTCTAAACTGCTTAATTAACCTAAATTACAGGAGTAAAATACTTTTCCCCCCATCATTTAAATTGTGTAAGGTGTGTGTTGCTGTTGTAACGTCACAATTGGGTTGCATTGTTGACTATGGAACTGCATGAAGTGTACATATGAATAGACTCGCTCCCTCTGTCAAAATTGAGGGGTTGAGGGTCTGTCCAAATAAACTTCCCTCGACCACTTGACAAAGTTGAACACACTTCAAAATGGTGGTGAGGATTCCCCGAGGGGAAGTGCTTAGGGAAGTCTAAAAGTGGAGTTAAAAACAGCCCATGTGAGTTAATAGTTTGAATCAGACTGATTTAGTCATTCAGAGACTTTACTAAGTTCACAACTCGCTCCCCCACTAAATCACGGGTCATTTTACTGTTTTGTTTGATTTTTAAATAACTTATTCCTGCACTCTAAAAAATGCTGGGTTAAAAACAACCAAAGTTGGGTTGAAAATGGACAAACCCAGCAATTGGGTTGTTTTAACCCAGCGGTAGGGTTAAATGTTTGCCCAACCTGCTGGGTAGTTTTATTTAACTCAACTATTGTTTAAAAATTACTGTATTGCTTAATTAAAATGAACCCAAAGTATGTTGGAAATGAACATTTATTAATGTTCAATGAATAATTATTAAACAATAAACATTTATTAAATTGCTTATTAATAAATTTATATTAATATACTATTAAACTATTAAATTTATATTAATAAAATATTAAAGCTTATTAATAAACATTCACCTTTTGTCTATTATTGTTGTCTCTAATTGCATCTGGTTTTTAATTTCCCAACTATTTTGGGTTCATTTTAAGCTAGCCATATAGTAATTTTTAAATAATAGTTGGTTTAAATAAAACGACCCAGCAGGTTGGGCAAACATTTAACAACTCAATCGCTGGGTTTGTCCATTTTCAACCCAACTTGGGTTGTTTTTAACCCAGCATTTTTTTAGAGTTTGTTATTTAGCATATGAGGTCCAATTGTAAGATTGAATCATCTTATAATCATCAATTTTCATTCATATTATTTTTTTATTAAATATTTATTTTAAAACTAGCTAGTTATTTTTTTTTTGCAACTTTTTCTAATTCTACCTTATTAAGGCTATCTTTTTGGTGATATCCAAGCTAAAGATGCCGGTCTGTGTTTCCCATTATAATGTACACATCCTTGATTTTTATAAATATGGAAATATCATGACTGGTTTTTACAGCATCATTTTGTTTATGCCCATGTGTATGCTCTAAGCCAAATTAGTAAGAAACACATACACACTATTAACCCCAGAGTTGATTTCTCAAGGTGATGTGATAGTGATGTTGCCGTTTCATACAACATACATTTGTGCTTTTTTGCATTGCTGGGCATCTGACTGCATTTGACAGATAGTTGGAGTTTGTGCTCACCCTAAGGGTGTGAAACCTGTGCATCGAGCCCCAACAGGTCATTCACACACCGGAGGGCAAAAAGACACGCAGCCCTACATGACTACCCATCCTGACCCATTTCCATCAGCTCTCATCAGATCAAACAGCACCGTGCTACAACTCTCCATATATTCCTTCCTCTCTATGTCTGTATGATCCCTTATTTCTGGCTCAGCCGATGGCAGTGAATTGAGAGGTGAGAAAAGATTTAATCGCTCAAAGAATGTTGTGCCCCCTCCATTGTTATTTTGTGTTTCTCTCAAAAGTGTAAAGTCTGAACACGGTGCGGCAAAACAAAAGTGTGGTTAATGAGGGTGCTAAACGCAACACACATGTAGCTATTGCAGCAGTCTCCTGACAGCGCCACAGATGAAAGCAAGAGGAAGTAGCTGTGAGACAGCACAGAGAGAGAAAGAGAGAAGAGATGGAAAACACAGAGATCAAACCCTGCTGATGAGATCTGTGTGATGTTGAGGAAAAAAAACAAAAAAAAAACATGGTTCAATAAATTTAGGTAGAACAACATATTTAGGTAAAGCAATGCTTCCGTTTATCTCAGTTTAGCAGAAGGATTGGTACATGGCTGGCTATTAACTTCTTAGTGTTTTTACCTTTTAATTGTCATAACTGAGACTAAAGGTTTTCTCCTTGAGCTTTAACTATATGAATATTTTATACTGTCTAGCTAAAACAAGCGTTTACCTGATCTGTAGGAATATTTGTTAAAGCGTTTGTTTGGATGTCAAAGAGATGATGCCAGATATATGCAATATAGCTCAAAGGTTAGTGGACCGTGGTGAGGCCTGATCTCTAGATGCAGAGAAACTCAATATTCAACAGACAACTACTGTCAAGTGTGTGATCATCTCATTTTATCTCACTAACAGATTTAAAATGAGATGTAGATTTAGATATTTCTAATTCAATCTAATTTTCAAATTTCCTTGAGTCAAAGTCAATTCCCTGTGGATGGATGGATGGATGGATGGATGGATGGATGGATGGATGGATGGATGGATGTTGGGTGGGGTGAGTGAGTGGATAGATAGATAGATAGATAGATAGATAGATAGATAGATAGATAGATAGATAGATAGATAGATAGATAGATAGATAGATAGATAGATAGATAGATAGATAGATGGATGGATGGATGTTGGGTGGAGTGAGTGAGTACATAGATAGATAGATAGATGGATAGATAGATGGATGTTGGGTGGAGTGAGTGAGTAGATAGATAGATAGATATGTTGGGTGGGGTGGGTGAGTGAGTAGATAGATAGATAGATAGATAGATAGATAGATAGATAGATAGATAGATGGATGGATGGATGGATGGATGGATGGATGGATAGATAGATAGATAGATAGATAGATAGATAGATAGATAGATAGATAGATAGATAGATAGATAGATAGATAGATAGATAGATAGATAGATAGATAGATAGATAGATAGATAGATATGGATGGATGGATGGATGGATGGATGGATGGATGGATGGATGGATGGATGGATGGATAGATAGATATGTTTGGTGGGGTGAGTGAGTGGGTGGATAGATAGATAGATAGATAGATAGATAGATAGATAGATAGATAGATAGATAGATAGATAGATAGATAGATAGATAGATAGATGGATAGATGGATAGATGGATGGATGGATAGATAGATATGTTTGGTGGGGTGAGTGAGTGGGTGGATAGATAGATAGATAGATAGATAGATAGATAGATAGATAGATAGATAGATAGATAGATAGATAGATAGATAGATAGATAGATAGATAGATAGATAGATAGATAGATAGATAGATAGATAGATAGATAGATAGATAGTAGCTTCTTATTTTGTTCTCAGAAACACAAGCAAATGATGTAATTAGGGGGCAAAAGAATTAACAGCAACCTGAGCTCACCCTGTCACAGCATTAACACTCCACCACGAGAACAGCTTATTTCTGTTCTTAAGGACTAATTTGCAACTTCGATTTTCCACAAGTTGGGTGAAAAAATACCGGGTCACAGTGCCCTTCTAGATGTGAAAATTGACTGTCTGTTTCACAGCATCTTTTTTTCTCTTTTTCTCCCCCCTCAGTCACTTTTCATAGTTAATGGAGTATTCATCGCAGCAGGTTTAATTTCACTCTTTCTTTTCTATTTCGCTTTAATTAACGGTGGGTTCCTCTAATCACTCTCTCTCTCTCAGCACTCCAACAAGCTAGACTGAAAGATCTTTACCCCCCACAGAGGAGGAGAAAAAAAATGAGAGGGAAAAAGCTGCTATTATCTGTCTTTGTCCCTCTCCTCTCTCCTTTCTCCACTCAGACCTGTGAAAGGATTTTGTTTGTGTAACATGTTCCAAAGCCTGGAGGTCATCAAACACACTGACACTGAGGAGATGTGACCCTTGCACTGCAGCAGACACATGGTGTCTAATCATGTTTAATGTTTAGCACTCATTATTTTATATATTTGGTTTTCCTGGGATAATGTAACATTCTATCTGGTGTTTTGCCTATCTGTCTACAATCCATTTTCTACAGTCCATTTTAATAAATGAATAAATAAACAAATATATACTGTATATATTCTTAAATAATCAGAAGGAGGCTCTATGTAGAAAGGGAAATGTATATACCGTAATGGCCAAAAGTGATGTACGACATAGGAAAATTGAATTCTTTGCACTTTATTCAAACTTTTTATTAAATATTAATTACATTTTTTGAATGCATGTTGTGAAGTTGTGTCTAAAGTGTAAAACTAATGTACGCATTTCATTTGTAGCATTTGTCATGATGCAATGAAACACAGAATTGTGCGGACTTCATTTTTAACCAACTGGTCATACCAAGCTTGCACTCATTTTACCCAGCCTATAATTCTATAAATTACTATGTGGCAGATATGCTATAATATTAGATGTTATTTTTTGAGTTTTAGTGAAAATGGCCAGCTGGAAGGAGTCGTCCATTGCAACCACGAGGATATTGTTAAAATGGCAAAATCTGGTCAGTCGGTTTGGATAGTGTGAATGGTCACAATGTCCACAGTATTATTTCAAAGCACAGTGAGACTAGTGAGCATTTTGACAGAAGGATGAAAATTACCTGAATGTGGGACCACCTCAAAACAGCTTCTAGAGACCTGGATGAGACGTGCAATTGTGAAGAACCTCCAAATTCATCTTGAACTCTAAGCCAACAGCTATAAGAGGCTGCATTGGGAGGTTGTGTACCAGTAAAGAAAAAAATTTATTAGTTTTATCAACTGCAAAAAAAAAAAAAAAAAAAAAAAACCTTGCGTTTGCCAAACAGAAGGACTGGAGTGTGAAAGATTGGAGCACTGTTCTGCAGTCTGACAAGTCAAAATTTAACAACCTTGCATTGGATGGTGTCAGGTATGTACATAGGAAATGACTGGAGTTTTTTAATACCAGATGCATGCATGGATGCATTTACATAATGGCATTGGGGATGCATGTCTGCAGCAGGTGTTGGAAGGATGTACAAAGTTGCTGGCACTTAGAAAATGGACCAATACTTGGGAATCCTGCTGACCACAATGTAGAGATTAAATGTGTATTTTCCAACAATATAACAATCCCAAACACACCATGACCACACCCATTGACCACCATAGTATTTTTTTCCTACTATGGTAGTCAATGAGGGGCGAGATCTGCTTGGTTACAAACGTTCTTCCAAATATCTTCTTTTGTGTTCAGCAGAACAAAGAAATTTATTCAGGTTTGGAACAACTTGAGGGGGAGTAAATATTGACAGAATTTTAATTTTTGTCCCTTTAAAGCCATTGAAAACCTTTGGGAAATTATAATCCTGAACTGTGTGATAAGTCATGCAGGTCTTCCAATGAAGCTCAGCTTTGGGAAGAACTTGATTGGAAAGAAGTTGAGCATGACACATGCAAAGTTTAGTGAGTCAATACCCAAATGGCTGCTGTAATCAAAAACAAGAGAGAACCAGCAAAATTACTTATTACATTGCAGTCAATGTACCCTGTTGAAAAAAAAAATGCTGGTTAGTTATGTTTTGAAGCATGGAAGCTGGTTTGAGCTGGTTTATGCTGGTCCTTAGCTGGTCATGGGTTGGTTTAAACTGTTCAAGTGCTGGTCCTGAGCTAGAGCTAGTTGCTTAAGACCAGCTTAGGACCAGCTCATGACCAGCTAAGAACCAGCATAAACTAGCTCAAACCAGCTGTTTTTTCAATAGGGTATGCTTTATTTTCTGTGAGCTTTTTGTTTTTCTATGCTTTTTGTGCATAGTACTGTAAAACACATATTCAATGATCTGCTGGAGATTGCCTTTCTTACCAAATAATTTTGTCATTTTAACCAAGTTTAGTGTATTCTTCTGATGTATATCATACTCCTCATATCATTATTATTTAATTAAAGCTAAAGTGTTATTAAAAGCAGATATCCCCTCCAGTTATCACTTTTGGCCACTACTGTTTTCAGTTTAACAGTAATAAAATAACTATATAATCTTGCAACTTTATATCTTACAGTAAGACTTTCTTGCAATTGAATGCAGTTTTGAGAGTGCTGAAGTAAGCATGTCCGCGCCAGTGCTAACAGTAGTTCACTTCTGCCCCGATTCATCAGCAGCTGTTAGACAACAGTGATGCTAATACTATCAGTCTGCTAACATCTGCTAGCATGTGTGTTTCAGTGAAACTACAATAGAGACTACAAGCTCTATCATAGCCCAACACCTCCATATGTTATCTCTGTGAAACATCTTCAGGTAGAGAGAGTTCAGCCATGCCTGTGATGGAAGCGCTATCAGGTGCTAACATCTGGCCATGCTAGCTGCCATTCATCAATCAGTAAGGCAGTGTGGGCAAATAGGGCAGGAGAACGTGGGAGGAGGTGGAGATAACAAAATGGAGTCTTATCGCCTGTATCTTATCAGCTCTAGCCCTGTGTGTTCCAGACTGATTGGAAACGTACAGTTGAGAAATGGTGATAGTGGAACTATGTGAACAAGAGCTGGAAGAGGGGATATTAATGCTATTAAGGCCTTCAGAAACAGAATCTAATGTTAAATGCCAATAATTTGACCATAATGTGATTATGGGCTATCATGGGAATGAATCCATCAAAATTCATGAGACAATGCAGTTAGACACCAAACTGCATTTTTGGCTATTTTTTTTCTTAGCGTTGTAAGAATTGAAAATATCCAAAGATATTTTAAAATGAACAAAGACATTTGCTTTACTGTTTCACACCCCTCTCTCTTGCCACGGGCCATTTGGGAGGCACAAAGGTGATAGTGATCAAGGTCTGTAGGCCAAGATGTTTGTACATCGGGGGTCTACAAATGGTCACACCTTTAGTACAGTGGGGGAAAGTTTTAATCTTCTCATTGGTCAGTTTGAATGTCTCACATTTGAGTTTCAGTCACATGGTCAAGGAAGGGATAAAAGAAGATTTTAACTGTTGCTCTGGTCTTTTTTCTATGCTCTTCTTCCTTGGATCTCGGGCACTCCCTTGCTCTCTCTCTCTCTCTCTCTCTCTCTCTCTCTCTCTCTATTTCTCTTTCTCTCTCTCAGGTAACTTTTTTCATACATGTTGTGTACGATTAATGGTATATGATTTTATCATCTCATACATCTATTTTGTAATTATTTTAAGTGTAACCATAATCAGATATTGTCATTAAACCCTTTCAATTACAATTGATGTGCTAACTAGTTCTGATTTAGTAACATTAATGTGCTCCCTATTGCAATACAATATTGTCACACTATAGCAACGCTCTCCCACATATTTTGCTATTATAACTGCGCTTATTTCCGTCGTTGGTATAAGTTGCAGTGGGTGGTAATAGACAAGAAATGTACAGTTTTCTAACATCTTACTGATAAAGTTTCTTTAGTCGCTCGGCAAACCTTACAGTCTGAACCGCTGTAGGAGTTCCACCCTTACAGATGGTGCCGAAACCCGGGATCCCTTGCAGTGAGTTTTCTGAAATCTACTTTGATCGGTCATCAGAATGAGGACATTTTTTCACAGTTGAGCTTGTGAATGGATTAAAGCTGACCTTCTCACCAAGGAATGGGTAAGTCTGTTTTAATTGTTTAATGGTATGATATTCAGATCTCCTCAGGGATGGAAGGGAAAATTTCTGAAAAGAGTGACGTATTATTTGCTTTATGGAGCAAAAAAGTTGAGCCTATCTTTAATGGGAAATACATACCAAAAAATCTCAATTCAGATGATGACATTCTTGCATATTGGGACATAATTGGTAAACATCATAAGAAATCAAAACATGGTGAAATAATTGAGGCTTTAAACTACATGCGTTATAAACGGCTACATGAGTTAACAACATTTCTATTTTCAAGTATAGACGCTAAATGTAAAGAAGTGCATTCTAAAAATGCAGAGGTACAAAAGTGTGAGGCAAAGATTCAGGATCTTCAGTCACAGCTGGATAATTTACTAGCTGAGCAGTTAGCTCTGACTGAAAAGTGTAAAACACAAAGAGACCATTGCAGATCTCAAGGCTAAGCTAAATGCTCAAAAGTTTTCCAAAACGCTTAACAGCGATGGGGCTAAAAAGCATGTTCACTTCTTAGATGAGGTGAATTGCTCTAATGAATCTGGAATGTTTTGTTCAGAGGCCACTGCTCAAGAAAGTTTGCCTATTTCAGTTCTTAAGGTGATGCAGCACCGTAATAGCGCAGAGTCATGTACCAGAACGCATGGTGTTCAAGCATTTGAGAGTCATGGAAATCCTCAAACTCCAGGAGAACACAGCAAACAACCCGGTGGCAAAGAGAACAGGTTTTGCAGTTCCTGTCAGAAAATAGGCCATACAGAGGACAAATGCTGGTCACTGGGTAGGGGTAGACCTCCTCCTTATTTTCAGAAAAATAGGAAACCACATTCTAAGAGCAAATATCAGTGCTCATTTGCAGGAAAAACTCTAAGTGAGTTAACTGCATTGTTCATGCAAGGCCTCCAACTTTTAACTTCACTTGCTAGTGGATTAGCAGCCCAATAGCGATCATCCCTTTTGTATTTTCAAATCTATAATTGTGCTAAACACATTGTGCGCATAGAACACATTAAAGTTGTTTGTGATACTATATGTACACATAGACTAGCTGAGTTTATTCTTTAAAACACATGGTTGCTTTACTGTAAGTGTTGGATTAAACACTTAGGTTAAGGTTGTAGATGTTATTCATTCTAGGCCATGTATCTTGTGTTAATTGGAATAATAAGTGTAGTACTGAAATTGTGTAGCAATTTCAAGTTGCACGTGCACTATGTTGAATTTATTTGCCTCCTAAATGGAAAACTCAGCTATTTTCCATATAGCTAGAGTAAAACCATGTACAGGAGCATAGAATTGCCATGTGGCTACAATGTGATTCACAGTTGCATTAACCATGAAAATGCTTTCCTCACAACAGGATTCAGTAACTCTGAACTTTGCACTTTATCATGCTCTCTAACAAAAACATTGGTGTTGAAGGTTTTTGAGCCGGATCAAACCTCATGCTCACATTCTCATGCTGGCTCCCTGTTATAACAGGACCAAATTTGCATCACAATTGTAAAACTCCCTCACCTTTGTTTGGAGCATGATTGAATTTACACATAGCCACAGCTAAATGCAGCCACATAGATTTGATCTTCACACAAAGTCAAATCTACATCTACATATGTCTCACAAAATGTTTGCATATAATGTTTTTGTTTTTAAGTCTTTAAGTCTAGACTGCACTATAACTGTGAATTTCATCCAGTTGTTGTTGTTGTTGTTTTTTTTACTTTGGATTTAATAAATCACTTAGTTATTTGTCTCACCAAATTAAATATTAAAATGTTAGTATTTCTCATTCTACCTAAGCACAAAAGGTATATTATCATAAATGCATTTGAAACAATTCTGAAGCATATTTCATTTGTTTCTTTGTATTTTGTCCATTTGGCTTGTAACAATGTTTTTGGACATTTATTCAATTGAATCTCTGTATTGGTTACACTGAATAATTTGTTAATACTCTTCATGAAATGGGGTGTTTTAAACCAACATTTGTTGTTTTGTTATTATGCAATTTATTTCAATGTTTCCAGAAACAATGTAAGAGCTTGTAAGATCTTCTTTTATTCTCACCTTGACCACTTTATCAAGTACATCAATTTAAGGGCATATTGCCAGAGACAAATTTAATCTGACCACATCAAACCTCTGACCAATGAAAACTGCCATATGTATGCTTTTGCTGTTTGTTGTGCTATATGTTGTTTTAAATCACAGGATCCCTGCTGCCAAAGTTCAAATCCTGTGTCTTGTCTCAAAGGAGGGACAACTGAGTTCTACCATTATCAGTGCCTGGTTCTTGTGGAGATGTTAAGTGTTCGATGGATGATTTGCATATCTATGAATGGTGCAACACCATTTGATGGACCTTCTCATGCAGGACTGAAAGAAAAACAAAGACTGAAGACTGACCGACTGCTATTGCAACAAGTCTGGACAAGAAGTCTGAAGTTGACATCTACACACAACAGAAAGCATGTCTTCATGGATTGTGCCACCTTTTGACACATGAGTGTGGCCAACGGTGCCAAGGAGGGACTGTAAGAATTGAAAATATCCAAAGATATTTTAAAATGAACAAAGACATTTGCTTTACTGTTTCACACCCCTCTCTCTTGCCACGGGCCATTTGGGAGGCACAAAGGTGATAGTGATCAAGGTCTGTAGGCCAAGATGTTTGTACATCGGGGGTCTACAAATGGTCACACCTTTAGTACAGTGGGGGAAAGTTTTAATCTTCTCATTGGTCAGTTTGAATGTCTCACATTTGAGTTTCAGTCACATGGTCAAGGAAGGGATAAAAGAAGATTTTAACTGTTGCTCTGGTCTTTTTTCTATGCTCTTCTTCCTTGGATCTCGGGCACTCCCTTGCTCTCTCTCTCTCTCTCTCTCTCTCTCTCTCTCTATTTCTCTTTCTCTCTCTCAGGTAACTTTTTTCATACATGTTGTGTACGATTAATGGTATATGATTTTATCATCTCATACATCTATTTTGTAATTATTTTAAGTGTAACCATAATCAGATATTGTCATTAAACCCTTTCAATTACAATTGATGTGCTAACTAGTTCTGATTTAGTAACATTAATGTGCTCCCTATTGCAATACAATATTGTCACACTATAGCAACGCTCTCCCACATATTTTGCTATTATAACTGCGCTTATTTCCGTCGTTGGTATAAGTTGCAGTGGGTGGTAATAGACAAGAAATGTACAGTTTTCTAACATCTTACTGATAAAGTTTCTTTAGTCGCTCGGCAAACCTTACAGTCTGAACCGCTGTAGGAGTTCCACCCTTACAGCGTTCTCTAAACTGTGAGTGCAATTGTCACAACTGTTGTATGGGACATCACAATTCTGTTGCATGTCTACAAAATGTAAGTCACCCAAAACATTTAGTTTATGCTTTAAAACCTGTTTGTGTCGATAAATTGGCCAATGCTACTAAAATGAAAAGATATTTTGTCATTACGTGAGCCATGATGGTGAAAGCCCAAGTCCTCATCCTTTTGAAGTCCATGCAAAGTGGATTCACAGAGCTGAAAACAGCAACTTCTCAACAAGTCAACAACACAAACCAACCAGGCCTTAGCTAAAACTACAGTGTTTGAAGGTGGATCAAAGTAGACATTGTTTGTGGGCAGCCAATGAAGAGCAAAGGCTAGCATTCAAATTTGTTACAGACTTTATTTACTAGTCAAAATAAAATACTGTAGTATATATGCATACACATTTTTGCCAATTTAGCAGACATCACAAATGTTCCATGTCATATTTATGGAATATATTTGTCTGACAGATTTTAATAATTGAATGGATCATTTTGCATGTGATGGCTCACACGATGAAAGAATGCTTAGAAGTTGTGAAGAGTAGCACAGTTTCACTGAGAATCAACTCATCCATTTGAATAATAATAATAATACATTTTATTTATAATGCGCTTTTCTAAAACCCAAATCGCTACAAATAAAAACAAATAAAATACAGAAATACAAAAATAATGCAATATAAAGAAACCATAAATCATAAAAAATAATCATTACAGTACAACACAATTGAATACTAATCATGACAATCTATATAAGCAATTTTAAAAAGATGAGTTTTAACAGCTTCTTGAAACTGGTTAATGTGGAGCATCTCTGACAATGAGAGAAAGTGTATTCCATAACCTGGGAGGTGCGACAGAGAAAGCTCTCTCCCCCTTAGGGATGTGAATCCACTGACCGAAGGGATTGAGAAGGTGTGTACAGGGTGACTAAGTCACAGATAGAAGAAGGGGCTATTCTATGCATAGCTTTGTATGTTAGTGTTAGAGTTTTAAGAACAATATGCGACTGAACAGGAAGCCAATGCAAACTATAAAGCACTCCTGTGATGTGCTGATGTGATGAAGTATATGTAAGAATACATGCTGCTGAATTATGGATATACTGCAGCATATTGATTGATTTAGCAGGTAAACCAACAAATAGTGGATTACAAAAGTCAATCCTGGAAGTTACAAATGCATGAATAAGCCTTTCAGCATTAGGCAATGTTTCTGAGATGATGGAATGCAGATTTTGCAATACTCTTAATATGTGAGTCTAGTGTCATATGACACCAAGTGAACAGAGCTTGAGCAGATGGAAAAATATGACACTATCATCCACAGTCAAGTTAAAAATGCTACCTTTGTGAATAGCCACTGTTGTGCCAATAAGTAGAACCTTTGTCTTAGAACAATTCAGTTTTAAAAAAAATGATGGTGCATCCACGTTTCCTGCACACACTCTGAAAGAATTGTAGAGGTGACAGTAGGATCAGACTTGGAGCTGTTGTAAATTTGGGTATCATCAGCATAAAAGTGATACCCCAAACCATATTTCCTAATGATTGCCCCAAAGCAGGGGTAGGGAAGTTCAGTCCTAGAGAGTTTAGCTCCAACCCTGAAAAAAAAAACATTCAGCTGCCTATAGCCTTAGTAATCCTGAAGAGCTTGATTAGCTTGCGTTTGATTAAGGTTGGAGCTAAACTCAGCAGGACAGTGGCTCTCTAGAACCGAACTTGCCTACCCCTGCCCCAAAAGAACCATATAAACCCTAAACAATATGGGACCCAGGACAGATCCCTGAGGAACACCACTGGGAACAATCAGTGAGGTAAGATTTAAACAAATTAAGCACAGTACCAGTGATACCAAGCCATCTCTCCAGCCTATTTAGCAGGATAGAATGGCACACTGTGTCAAATGCTGCACTGAGATCTAACAAGACCAAGATGGTAGAGGCTCCAGAGTCAGCTGAGACAAGCAGGTCATTCATAACTCGAACCAAGGCTTTCTCTGTACTGTGTCCCTTTCTAAACCCAGACAGAAAAGGTTCGAAAAGCTTGTTGGAAGACAAGTGTGAGTGGAGTTGTGCCACAACAACAAGTCCCAAAACCTTAGCAAGAAAGGGTAGATTTGAGATAGGTCTGTAATTGAATAGGTCAAGCTTATCACATCCAGGCTTTTTAAGAACTGGTGTAATAACTGCAACTTTTAGGGTTTTTGGAGCAATACCATTAGTAAGGGAGGTGTTCACAATGTTCAGAATGAGGGGACTAACTGAAGAGAGACACTCCTTAAGAACAGATGTTGGTATTGAGTCAAGAGTACATGGAGTTGTATTCATTGCCATCACTAATTTCAAAATACAATCAATAATGTTAAAGCTGGAGAATGCAGTTTCAGGGAAACTAAGTAGATAGGTCTCAGGAACTGCTTAGACGTGGCCCCTCATATTTAAGTTTATAAAGTCATTTGGCTGGTGCCAAGTCTCTCAGATACAAAACAAATCCAGAGCATTGTTCAATATGATATCATAGAGTACAGCAGTCTTATTGTTCGATGAACGAACATTTAGATGTGCAAATTAAGCAGTTTCGAGTCACATGTTCTGAGGAGTCAGTTGTGGATAATGCAAGTTTCCATGGCAAACACCACATAGAGAACGCTTTTGTGTTTCTAAGTCCATAGACTGAGAACATAAAACTTTAATGCCAGTCCGAGTAGTATGAACATTCCGCCGCGACCCTCTTTGTAAATATTTCGGCCGACATAGAAGCCGTCATGATTGCAAGATCTTTTGAACACAGACATCAGGAAGAAAGTGATGTTCCAATGAGAGAAGTTCAGAAAAAAAGAGTACCTTATCATGATGAAATCCAACTGTTGAAGGACTTGCTCATCACAAAGCCCATACAGAGTTAAAATAATGATGACAATGGATAACAGGGAAATCCACATGATAGGAACAGTAATGTCCAAATTGAGTTACTTAATTTAGAATTCAGACACGTTGTTGTCACACAGCAGAACAGATAGCCCTCACACAGGCGGCAGCGTTCTCAGACGTCAGGATCAGCAATCCCACGGTGCTGAACCTGGACGAACCACAGTGACACACCGAAAGACTCACAGTAGAACTCCAGTATCAATAAAGCAGTGTAAAACACCAATTAATAATTAAAAAGATGGACGGAGAAGCGGCAGCCAACATTCTCTCCACCGGAAGTACCAACTGCAAGTTGATCTTATTGTTTTGAGGGATCATTCAAAGAACTGAACCAAAGCAATTTAGAAAAATTGAAAGTGTTTGAAAATAGGACATTTGGTCTACTTGGTCAAAAGGTGTGCTAAACATATTTCATACAGTGCTGAGTTGCCTCTTTAGCCTGACGTGGTCATACTCAATTCTAGTCAGAATATGAGTCTGATACTGCTCCATTGGGCTTTGATTATGGGGGCGTATTTCAACCGATCCAGGAAAGACCTCAATTGGATAGACCTACAACCAATCAGAGCTAGAGTAAGTGACGTATGTTGAGCGACGCATAGTTGTCAACAGAACTCTTCTTAGCGACCATCGGGGCCAGCTGATAAATCAAACTTTTGCCGAATCCCGTAGGAAGGACGGCAAAGACATCTTTCCCATCGACAAATGCCTTGATCGCGGTCCTCTGTTCCTCTTTTAAAATTAATACGCTGTCGATATCTTCTATAACGGACGCGATGGCGGAATCTACACATGTCAGTTCTTCAACAGCCATCATTGTTGTAAACTAATTGACCTTTTGCAAAGACTCGTCCCCCTTAGTTACTGTTGCTTTGTCTGACAAGCCGTGGCGCTGTCATGCCACACAGAGTGGAAAATACATCGCGGAGCAAAGAAGAAACTGACAACACATTGACAGACGAGACAGAGCAGGTTATTTATGATATTAAACAAAGTCCCAGCTTTCAAACTGTGTAGTTATTAAAAAATTCAAACAATAAAAACCGTTTTGTGGCTCTTTAATGTGTCATGACCATTATCGTGACATATTGCTGTAGCGCCTCAGCTCAAGAGGCTCGTGAACCGATCATCTCTTCCTACTAGTCCATTTATAGCATCAAATAAACATGAATGAACATGAGAATGAATGTTGTTTCAAACGCAGAAAGACGTCAATATGCACAATTTTTCAAGTTTAACTCCACCGATGTTAATCTTCTAACTCCTGACTGCTTTGTTGGACAAAATGGCGGATGCGGCGTTCTGATTGCTTAGATCGCTTGTCAATCAAACTCCCCAAGCGCTCTTTGATGACGTGGGTGGTTACGTAACCGCAGATAGCCTGTCCATCATCGATTAAAGCCCGCCCTGGCAATTTGATTGGCTCGGCCTTCTGGAAGCCGAGCATAATTACTCCAAAATGGATCGAGTCCAGACCGAACTTCCTGTCCAAAAAATGTTGTGGGCGGGGTTCGGGCTGGCACCCAGGCTATTGCCTCTTGATGTCTTATATAAAATCTGTGTTTTAAAGCAAAATAGTTATTTGTGCCATTAATATTGTAGCTACACAGTTATTTTGCCTCCAGTATTACCTAATACTAACAATATTCCTTTCCTTTGCCTTTCAGGTTTACTGGTCCTCATATGTGTGAAAGGTTTGTTTGAGACTTCTTGTTTTCTTCCTTGCCGTGTTTTGTTTTCATCCCCTTTGTTATTCGACATCTAGCATGCCAATCTCAATGGAGCAGAAGGGGGCTCTGATCACTGTTCTCTTTTCACCATGGATAACGAGATGAGGAGAGATCCATATACCACCCCAGAAGAAGAGACACAAAAGAGGGAGAGCTTGTTTTAATAGATCAAAGATGCATGTTTCCCAAAATTGTTGCCTTTGGATCGGGTTTGGCAGTAGGCTCATAGCAATTCAGAATAAAACGTTTAGTTGGACCTGATGTAAGAGCCGTGATTCAAGTGAAGCCCCTTCAGTCGCTGCAGATCCTCACATAGGCTGCTGTGGTCTCACATGCATGTTTTCTGGCTGCTTAAGATTTGTTTATGTTCCTCTGCCAAGCATTTTGATGTAAATGATGCACATTTCAACGCTTGCCATTTTTATCCACATCTGCATTGGATATGCTGACATTTGGATGCAGTTTTTCCAATAGAACTATCACTGAGGCACATATGATTGCATGTAATTAAAATTAAAAATGATCAGTGTTTTCATAGGCCACACATTCAGTTTGTTTACTTTCATAGCTTTTAAGGATCGTTGTAGTTTATACACAGTGAAATACTGTTTGATATTCTCAAAACGTTAATGAGGTCATGTTAGATGCAGGTTGCCTATAATGTAACTTTTGTTTATAAGAAATATTAGGCGTCGAGATTGTTTTCTGTGGGTCACAGTAATATTATTTTGGTGATGATTTTGTTTTCATAATATATTGAAATTTCTTGTACACAGTATTTCAGCAAAGCGTATTTGACCCTCGGGTCATGTTTACTGTATGATGCACATTTAAAAAGAGACTCATTATGCAGTTGTGTTTTAATGCCTCAGGTGATTATCTGTTTAGTTTGTTGGTATTGGAAAGAAAGAACATCCTGCTAATGAATAAGAACTGTGCCAAGCATATCTCAACCAATCAACTGCTGATTCAAACTAAGATTTCTACAAATTACACATCAAGCTAAATAATGGAATTATTTTCTACATCTGGAGGAATGGGTTATTAGTGAGGGAGAATCATTTAAACAGTATATTAAAGAACTGTATCTATGGCTGGCTCAAATCCCATAGAGTCAATATTAAATTATCTTAGCTCATTTTATTTTCAAATTTGTGAGAATTCCTAGTGAAACAAGACACAAACATGTAGGATAGGGCTTGATTGTATCCACTGGGATTTGATCATTAATATGACATGCAGTTGTAGGGAAGGGGTTGAAATATAATGTGTGTGGTATCAATGGAAAAATAATATAATTTTTAAAACAAATTTTTATTTATTTATTTATTTTTATTCATTAGTTGTAATAATGCGCATTGATGTATTGCTCACTGTAAGACAAAGAACGCTTTTTTAAAGTGCCCCTATTATGCTTTTTAAAGGTTTCTAATGTTGTTTTGGAGGTCTCCAACAATAGGTTTACATGCATCCAAGATAACAATAAAATAACTTTAATTTTCTCACATCACCTCTTTTCTTACAGTTTCTGAAACAGCTCGATAAAGAATTCAGTCTCCCTAAACCCCTCCTTTCCAAGAGCCTACTCTGCTCTGATTGGTCAGATGGCCCAGTCTGTTGTGATTGGTTCAATACTTACAGCACATCTTGGAAACGAAATCTCTGGTGGCTTCTTTAGCATTTGTATATGCAGTGATATGAACAGTAATGATGGTGTGGGTTCACCGATTTGAGCCCAAGTCCTTATCCTTTTGAAGTGCATGCAAAGTGGATTCGCAGCGCTGAAAACAGCATCTTCTCAACAAGTCAACAACACAAACCAACTCTTCCAGGCCTTAGCTACAACTACAGTGTTTGAGGGTGGATCAAAGTAGACATTGTTCATGAGCAGCCAATGAAGAGCAAATGCTAGCATTCAAATTTGTTACAAACTTAGGTAGGATTTAACGGGAAGTGAGACTGGAATTGCTGACTCTTCGGCAGCTCAGAATCAATTCTTTCTTTTGGGAGACAACTTTATTTCTTGTGCACTTTGGTCTTTAAAACTTTGCAGGCCTTTTACATTCACAAACAGTTATTAGACACTGCATGAAAGGTAATACGAAAAAGCATAATAGATGTACTTTAACTTTGTCTAATCCACCATATTTTGCTTGGCTGCAGTGCAAAGAAAAAGTTGTAGCAACTTGTATTGTAATGCCATGGGAGTCGGCTAAATAAATGAGCAAGAAATCTGTATGTGATAATCCTAATATGGCTATTGCCCACTTGCTTTTCAACCAATCAGTTACAACTAATACTTCATTAATATTCATGAGCCAGGGTGTTCTTGGCTCTGTTTACACCTGGTATTAAGATGCGTTTTGGTCGATTGGATCACAAATGTATGATGCTAAATACAGGTGTAAACAGGGTCTAAAACGTTTTGAGCTTGTCCACTTTCAACCACTTCCAGAGGTAGTCGAAAACGCATTTGACCGGATTGCTTTCGTAGCATAGACGTTCATGTGGTCAAATGTGTTGGGACAGCCACATAAGACCTAACGCATAAACATTATGGGAAGCGCGCTAGCCAGACAGTATTTAAACTTTGTCGGCTGAAGACCCAAGTTTGGTTTGAAGATGAAAAACGTACCAAGTACAGTGTTCTCTCACCATTCCTGATTTCTATCACACTCACAGCGTTCAGCCTGGTCTTGTGGCTATCAGAGCAGAAACAAAAGCTGCTGCTCTCCGTTTGTATTTCCGTCCTCTCCAGTCGTGTTCATATGTAAATTGTGTGAGCTTATTCTGTCCATTAGATCAAAAAAAAAAAAAAAACATACATTTACCCACCCATAGACCATCCCATCAGAAAAATCAGGACAGAAGTGGTCGAAAGTGGACAAAAGAGACCAGGTGGAAACGGCAATGCGTCTCCCTCTTCCACTTGTGATCCAATCGACCAAAACACATCTTAATACCAGGTGTAAACAGGGCCCTTTAGTGAACTTGATTTAGACCTCAAGATATTACAAAATATTGAAGAGACACTACTTCTATCCGTTGTTTTAATTCACATCAAATTAAATATGCTGTCTACCCAGACTCCCACTGTACTGTCCTACACCCACACTGTACAGCCCACACATGGACAAGATCTAAAAACAGAAACATGTGCAGCAGCTGGATGATAAAGTCTCTGTCTCTTGTCCAAGCCACCTAGGGACCCCTAAACCAAATTTACCCATAGGAGCCCCACTTCTCCGCTGCCGAGCTGCTCTCCATTCCTTTACCCACAGCCGTAAATCTGGCCTCTAACTAACTTCGGAATACACAGACCGCCTGATACATGTAACCCATGAACCTTTGCTCACACGGGAAACACAGAAGAGTTAGGGCCCCCACTGTTTAACTACCTCTGCTAGAACGCCTTCGGCTAGCATGTGCTGTAGTTTCAAAACTCACGTTTTTGGCCGCTCACGTCTCCCCGGTGGAATAAAGGCAGTAATGTAAAACAGACCGTCACCAGAAATTACAAACCTAAAAGAACTGTGGTTCATTTGTTTAAAAGACTGTTAAAGGCAGAACATTTTTCCAATCATGTAACATGACAGTCTGCTGAGACCTAAAGCCTTATAAAGGCCTCGGCTGCCATTAACACAACTGTAAAAGATGTATTACTTTATATATTGACACAGTCCTGAGAAAACAGCTTTATTTGGAGGCGTTTTATACATGCTGTGGGCTAACTAGGGGATTGCCGACTGAAATGTGCGTCAAGGAAGCATAAAACAATTAAGAATACGTTTTCTAAATAAAACACTGTTTTCCTCTACTTAGCTCATCTGCTTGCCAAGCTCTGGCACTGACCCATTTACAACTGCTGCTGCACATGTTGGCACTAATACCATCTGCATCTGATACCTTCATTAAAACATTACTGCAACAACTCCATCAACGTGTATCCCATTTATGGTTGTCTGATTTGTTTCCATGGTGATCAATGCTCCAAAAATGAGCTGTCCGTCATTAAGAATGGAGTCCAGTCAGGGAACTGAAGCATCATGTTCATCATTAATCACACATATTTTTTTAATATACTTATTTATTCAAAAAATGTTTAATTCTGTCAATATTTATTCACCCGTATGTCGTTTCCAAACTTGCAATATTTTTTTTCTTCCGCAGTATATTTAGAAGATTATTTTTAAAATCTCTAAAACAGCATTGACTTTCACTGTATAGAAAAAAAAAAACTGATATATTTCAAAATGTCTTTGTGTTCCACAGATGAAAGAAAATAATACAGGTTTGAGTAAAAGACGAAAATATGTCTTTTATGATGCTAATGTGTGTGTGTGTATTAGAGAATAAGCTATAATCTTTATGACCATCTTTCATTTCTCTTTCCCTCCCTCCTTCCCATTCTCTCACTCGTCAGAAGGAGCCACCTCAGCAGACATCAGTGTCAGTGTGATTTGTCCTGGGTGACGGTGCTTGAACTTGGGCTGAGAGGTTGGTATTACTCATTGCCAGTGTGTGTGGATGGCTTTAGGGAGGTACACGACATTGACTCTGTTTTTAAAAAAAAATTTTAATTAAGAGTAACCTATTTCTGCAAGAACAGAGAAAAGAAATCCTTACTTTGACTAAATCCTAAAGGATACTAATAGGATACTAATACATTATTTGGGGGGTAGTTGTGGTACAACAGCCTGTCACTGGGTTAGTACCTTCAAAAGATACACCTTTGTACCTTATCTACCCCAAAGGCATATAAGACCCTAATCTAAAGTGTAACCAAGGGCTGTAGAATATGCCCATGCAGCATAAGGCATTAATATGTGCTTTATAAGTACTAATGAACAGCCAATATCCTAGTAATATGCATGCTAATAAGGAACTAGTGAGAACTGGACCATAAACTAAAGTGTTACACATATTAGAGTACATATTAGTTCCTCAGGGTATGCTTTTAGGGTTTTTTTCCCAGTGACAAGATGTAGGCCCAGAAAAAATAGATATTGAACACATGGTTCCCAGTAGGACTATTATGATTACCAATGCAATAAAATGTCCATTTATCATTTTTATGTAGTAACTGCAAAAAAAAAAAAAAAAAAAAAGCTTTTTTTTATATATATAAATTTATATAATACATAAAACATTTAAAATATGATAAAATTGAACATCAAAAAAAAAAAAAAAAAAAAAAGAATTAAAATGATTCCTTAGTGCCTGATATAATTTAATTTTCTTTGTAGCAGCGGAAGATTGTTCAAGTGGGGTTTTGATAAAGATTTCACAGTAGGCTATCCAACAGAGCAAAAATCCTGTGGGAATTTCAGTTTATACAGATATTCCCATTAGAACCTACTTTAGCTCTTATTCCAAATGATGATAGATTTTCAGCAGGAATCCGTATCACACTCCTTAGGAACTATGTGCCCAAGGCTTTTCATTCATACAATATGCAAACTTTGATTTCAGTCAAATATTAATGGACAGTATTAAGCTCTCTCTGCACTGTAAGCATAAACTCTCACTAGCAACATTAGCAACACAGTGTATAGCTGAGGGTGGCCCTCGAGTGCAGCTGTCGTATCATTTCCACAAATTAGCCTGTACATACACTAACTTGTGGTTTTATAGCAGGGCTAGATTACCATAGTGGGCTACTGTTAAAGGAAAGCAATAAATTTGTCGTCCTCACCGCGACACGAAGCTCAATATGGTGCTCTTAAGAACGAACACTACATGCATCACGCGAGCAAACAGGCTCTTGAGTCTTGTTATCCCGCTCAACGACTCATAAAGCAGTAAAAGTACCGTTCCAACCGGGGGGAGAGGACTAAGTTTGCTCTTTGGCCCGGTATGAATAACAATGTGCATTGTCAGAGACCTTTGTGACCGGGGTCTATTGAGAAAGCGAGACGCAGCCCGCCTTGAAAGAGAAAGCGCTAATCGAATGAGGGATAATAAGACAGACGAGGCGACAGATGCTCGCGTGCCTTTACAACGGCAGCGCGCGCTCGTTCACGCGCATTCCAGCGACACCAAAAGCAAAGTTCGCGCTCGAGTTTGGAAGCCAACCTCATTTGGGCTGCGTTCCACCTGCTGCGGCCATTGTTTGGTTGGGAAAGGACAGAATATCAATGACAAAAGTTGAATTCGTGGCTTGGTTTTATGGCACATGGAGGGATGCGACTCTGTCAGGGAGATTGAGACGCAGTGGTCCCGTATGGTGTCGTAAAGTTGTACTGGCACCAAACATACAGATGTTTTTTGCTCGTTGACTTGTTCATTATGTCATTTGAGCCTTTTATTTTTTTGAAAGTTAAAATAGACATTAGAAATATGTGTCATAGTTGCACCTGCCTCACAAGTTTGCTTTCAACTTGAATATTTGTTTTATTATCGCATTGTTCGCGAGTTTAAATTGGTAATGTCAGATGAGAGACTTTTTTTTCTTTCTTTTTTTTAAGCCAAACCGTGTCTAAGTGCATTAGCCTGCATGCATCTGTTTTTACTTATCGCACTTCTTTTAGACTGTGTGATTTTTCATGCAACACTGCGGGCATTCCAGAACCCCCGAAATTCAGCAAAGACTTTGACGTCTTTGTTCAGGCAATGTGATTAGAGCAGAGGTAATTGCATTAAGGCTTCGGAGCCAAAGAGAGCGCTCGGCCGTATCAAACCTGGTTAAAATCGCCCTGCTAAAATTGGCCGGGCGAATTGCAGACGATTCGCAAACACGGTGTCTTATGAAAAGAATAAACTAAACAAAAGAAAGTGGCGGGGTCAAACGTGCGCCTTCTGGTTTTCCCCGTAATCACTTTCCCAAACAGTCGCTCGAATACCCCAGTGTCTCAGTATGGGCCCTCTTGGTTTGTTAAAGCACATGGAACTCCAGGCTTGGGAAAAGAGGAGCAGCATTTGTGTCAAATCTGTCGCCAAAGGGCTTTTTATTAATCCAAGCCCAACTTCTGTGCGTTTGATATGGTTGGCTACATTTCCACGGGTTAAAATATCACCATGGGAATTTGAGCGAGAGTCAGGAAATAGGCCATTTAATGTATTTTATTCATCCGTTTGCCCGTGAGCGTGATAGAGCAATTGAATTGTCCCCGTTTTTACACTTTCAAACTGAACTAATTTTCCTCTATAGTTTAGACTCAGAGAAGGCTTTCTCTCAAAGAGTAACCGTGACCCAAGCACAAATGCAAAGTGACCCAGTCCAGACGACCCGGTCCAGACTGTGCACATTCTTCTTAAGCGCTTACATGGATGTTATGTTAATACATTTCGCTGGAATCACACCAAAAGACGTGTAAAACCATATTATTCACGTGCGCAGAGCTGTTTGTGCGCGTGAGTTTTTTGTACTCATTCATCGGAACAAGTGATTCGACACACGGCTTAAACTTAAATCTATATGGCAGATGACAAGTCAGTAGCGCGTGAGAATACTTGAACCCCAAACGGAAAGCGGGTGACACTAAAAGGATTTAAGAAATATACTTAAGCAGTTTTTCTAAACATTTTCGACAGCTGATGTAAAGATTTGTCTAGTCCCCCAAAATGAAAGAATGCCTGTGCTGTTTTAACCATATACACCCTGAAAACTGCTGGGCTCAAAACAACCCAAGTTGGGTTGAAAATGGACACACTCAGCGATTGGGATGTTTTAACCCAGCGGTTGGGTATGTTTGACCAACCTGCTGGGTAGTTTTATTTAACTCAACTATTGTTTAAATATTACTGTATTGCTTGCTTAAAATGAACCCAAAATAGTAAATAAACAATAAACATTTATTATAAATTTATAATAAATGTTTACATTTTGATTATTATTGTTGCCTCTAGTAATTATGTGTCTGATTTTTAATTTCCAACCTATTTTGGGTTCATTTTAAGCAGCCATATTGTAACTTTTAAACAACAGTTTGGTTATAATAAAACATTTAACCCAACCACTGGGTTAAAACAACCCAATCGCAAAGTTTGTCCATTTTCAACACAACTTGGATTGTTTTTAACCCAGCATTTTTTTTTTTTACAGTGGACTACTATATATATATATATATATATATATATATATATATATATATATATATATATATATATATATATAATAAAACAGATTATTGGAGTACATTTTACAAGGGAATTCTATTTCAGTTTTTCTACTTTAAAAATTTCCTGTTTACTACAGAGTGTTAGCTACTTTCCATTTTTTTCTATCTTTTTTTTTTTTCTTTTTTTTCATGAAATGGAATCAGATGTGCACCATTCCCATGAGGTGAATGTAGAAGTTGTAAGATTTAAGCCTACTTGTGATAAATAAAAAATAACTGAGGTAAAAAAGTAGAATTTCATGTCTGTATTGATCATGTTGATGGATGTTAAAGAACTGGTATCTGAATCAGGAGGGTGTCTTGTTGATATACATAACATCCATGGAATCCACACAAGCTTTTTATCTATAGCCTTATATGTTAAATTCAAACTTTTGTGGCTGACCATATGGTGAGGATTGCAACACTTTCCAGCATACTTCTATTGGACGTGCATTGGACATGATCATGAGGCTAACACAAACGCTGTTATGTTTTTTCGAATCCTATATGTTTCAAATCTGTTTTATAGTTCTATAAATTTCTAAATTTTTAACTGCACTATCGAATTTCTAGTTTTGTATTAAATGATATATATTTTTTTAAATAAATGATTACTTTTTTTGACGAAATGATGAAGAAACTACAGAAATGTACATGGAGTGAAAGGTGGAACTGGACCCCATGAGCACAACAGCCCTTTATATGTCAGAGCAACAGACTACCCTCTGTGCATAATAATTAATGTTGATGTTTTCATTTGGTGTTACAATCCGATTAGTGGTTCTTATAAGATTGCCACACTGGCAGAATCCTCTGAAGAACGTTTAGAAAACTTTTTGAAAATATCTCATATACCATTAGTATTTTTGGAGTTCTTGAAGGAACATATGAGTTCCACCTTGTAAGTTCCTCTCATTTTCCTGAGAGGGTTCCTGAGATCACCTCCAGGGGGGTGATCTCAGGAACCCTAAATGGTATCTTTTCATTTTTACAACAGCAATCTTCTTCTTTTATAGCAGAAAAAAAAAAAAAAAAAACATGGGATTGTTATATTTACATCAAGTTCTTACAGATGTTTAAACAAAATGGCTCTCACATTTAGATTCATAAACGAGGTCATGAATCATCTTTAAAGAAAAGATGAGCATCTTTTATGTAGCTCCACACATTCACCAAACAAACATTCTTCGAAGCTTAATCAAGATAGAGGTATAAGTTAATAAATTGTATTGACATTCATCTAGAGGGAAAGTTCAGCTCGAGTTATTCTTAAATTCTGCTCTCTCATCCTTTGTTGAAGCGCGTTCAGGAGAGGGAGAGAGAGGGGGGAGAGAGAGACCCTAAAGGGCGGAGTTATCCACTTCCTTTCTCCCCTTCATTTAATTGGGATCTATAGTGGCTCTGTGTTGAATGGTCAGTCGCAGAGAGAAGGGGCAGCCCTTGATTTAGGAGAAGCGTTTTGTCTGAAGCCGTGGCTCTAAAGGAGGCTTTGCTATTTTGGGTTAGTCAGTCAAAGAGTGTCTTCAGACAGCGGGAGACAGATACACGCGCACACAGGCTCTCCAGACGGAGGTTGCGCTTCCAGTCTCTTGATACGCGCAACAGATTTCTCCTTAGTGACAGAGGGATATGCGCTTTTGGTTTTAATGCCATTGCTTGTTTTATACTCCTGCACTCTGCTTATTTTTCAAGACCCATTTTTGACGTCGGAACCTTTTGAGAAGAACCCTTTCTTTCGCATTTGGGGATGTTTTTGAGACCATAACAACGCATGTAAAGGACTGAGCCAACACAACAAAGGAAGCGACAATCATTCTGACAGTTTATTTCTGTGCCTGTCGGAACCCAACATGGATACCAGCAAGGTCACAGTGTTCTGTGTCACTTTACTCAAACTTGCTCTGCTCGTTTCATTGGCACGACACGTCTCGGCTAAAACTCTGAAATACCAAGTTTACGAAGAGCAGAAGGTGGGGACAGTAATCGCCAGACTTCGAGAAGATGTCGCTGATGTTCTGTCCAAACTTCCGAGCTCGATTCCGTTACGATTTAGAGCTATGCAGCGAGGCAGCGCGACTCTTCTCTCCGTGCGCGAACAGGATGGAGAGATCAGCATCAGGACCAAAATAGACCGCGAGAAACTGTGCGAGAAGAATCTTAACTGCACTATCGAATTTGACGTCCTCACCCTCCCAACGGAGCACCTACAGTTGTTCCATATCGAAGTGGAGATTTTGGACATTAACGACAATGCGCCACAATTCGCGCGTCCCGTCATTCCCATAGAGATCTCCGAAACCGCCGTCGTGGGGACGCGCATTCCCCTTGACAGCGCCACCGATCCAGACGTCGGGGAGAACTCTCTAAACACGTACTCTCTGACCCCATCTGACTTCTTTATGATTGATATTCTAACTAGAACCGATGGCGCCAAGTACGCGGAGCTCGTTGTGCTTAAAGAGCTGGACAGAGAGGTGCGAGCGAGCTATGAACTCCAGCTCACCGCCTCAGACAGGGGCGTTCCCCCAAAATTTGGAACAACGCTCCTGAAAATCAGCATAGCTGACTCGAACGACAACAATCCAGTATTTGAGAAGCCATCTTATGTGATCAATTTGCTTGAAAATTCCCCTTTAGGCAGTTTGCTTATTGATCTGAATGCTACTGACCCAGATGAAGGAACCAATGGGAAAATAGTATATTCTTTTAGCAGTCATGTGTCACCTAAAATTTTAGAGACCTTTAAAATTAATTCTGATAATGGTCATTTGACACTGATGAGGAAAGTTGACTTTGAAAGCACAAATTCGTATGACATAGATGTTCAAGCTCAAGACATGGGGCCCAACTCAATGCCAGCACACTGTAAAGTCATAATCAAAGTGGTAGACGTGAATGACAACAAACCTGACATTAGTATCAATTTGATGTCCACTGGGAACGATGAGATAGCTTATATATCAGAGACGGCTCCTGTAGATTCGTTTGTTGCTCTGGTGAGAGTAGATGACCTGGACTCTGGGTTGAATGGAGAGGTGGAGTGCCGTCTCCACGGTCAGGGTCATTTCAGGCTGCAGAAGACTTATGAGAAGAACTACATGATTGTTACAAATGTCACTCTGGACCGAGAGAAGAGGTCAGAGTTCAGCTTGACTGTTATAGCCGAAGATAAAGGCTCTCCAAGTTTATCTACCATCAAACACTTCACTGTGCAGGTCCAGGATGAGAACGACAACGCGCCGAGGTTTGAGAAGAGCAGGTATGAGATTTCCAAGGCAGAAAACAACTCGCCAGGAGCTTATCTGTCATCTGTGAAGGCCTCAGATCCAGACCTGGGGCCAAATGGACAAGTGAGCTACTCAATACTTGAAAGTATGATCCATGGGAGCTCCATCTCCACTTACGTCACCATTGACCCCTCTAACGGAGACATTTATGCCCTGCGTACTTTTGATCGCGAAGACGCAAGTCAGATCTCCTTCTTAGTCCAGGCCCGGGATTCTGGAAGTCCTCCACTGCGTAGTAACGTGACTGTTGTGTTGAATGTCTTGGATGAGAATGACAACAGACCGGTCATCATGATGCCTCAACTGTGGAACCACACAGCAGATGTCCCGGTATCCAAATACGCAGAGGTCGGGGACGTTGTAACTGTCGTCCGTGCGATAGACCGTGATGCCGGCTCCAACGGTGACCTTTCGTGTTTCGTCGTAGGAGGCAACGAGGCAGGTTACTTCACTATGGATGCTAAAACGTGCGAAATTCGGACCAATGTCAGCATGCAGGACATTCCACAGGATCACGTGGAGCTGAACATCCTAGTACAGGACCATGGTGCCCAACCCTTAAGTGCCAGAGCCCTACTGAGACTTTCGCTTTATGAAAACATTGAGAACCACATGAACCCCCATCTAACAGGTGGAGGAACTGGAGACGGCCCTCTAGACGTGTCGATGATCATCATCATCTCCCTTGGGGCAATCTGCGCTGTTCTGCTCCTCATCATGGTGGCCTTTGCCCTTCGCTGCTCACGTGAAAAGAAGGACACTCGCTCATACAACTGCAGGGTGGCTGAGTCAACTTACCAACAGCACCCTAAAAAACCCTCACGGCAGATCCATAAGGGTGACATCACCCTGATGCCCACTGGAAATGGGACCCTTCCAATCCGGGCGCACCATCGCTCGCCAACCTCCTCGCCCGGACCGGAACGGGCCCACATGGGCAGCCGGCAGAGCCAACACAGCCGCCATTCGCTAAACAGCTTGGTCACTATTTCCTCCAATCACATCCCTGAGAACTTCGCCCTGGAACTTACACATGCCACGCCCCCTGTGGAGGTAAAAGCAAGCCTTTGAATGCCAATTTAAACAGTGTAATTGATGCTAATCTTCATAAAGAAGTTGTGAAATCTCTGTCCATCTGTTTATACTCATCTTTTCATTCACCTGTGTACACATAACATTCACGTCATCGTGTGTTGTTCTCTAATACTTTTCATTTGTTCATTCATGTGTGTGCGTGTGTGAACGAGTGTCGTGTTCCATCAGTATTTATTTTTATTTATGTCATCTGTTTTTGCTATAGCAAGTCTCACAGCTCCTCTCAATACTCCATCAGGGTCAGTATCAGCCGCGGCCCAGCTTCAGAGGGAACAAATACTCTCGCAGCTACAGGTAAACTTACAAACAAACAAACAAATACTACGCTCCAAGCTCAAACTCCTTATATGGACATGATGTGCTCTAAATAGTATGGTAGAGTAGATGGGTAGTGATGCTCAACCTGTTGTGTGCTGCTGGTTCGATCGGATTGGATGATAGGTATTCTAAAATGTTTGTGGTAGAATAGGACAGAACTTCCCTGTTGCCGTGGTCACCCACGTTCGCAGATCCTGATTGGACTGCTCCTCACATGAGGTCATAGCTTGCTTTCTGTGCCTTTTTTCTTTCCTCTCATCTGCGTTTTGTTCTTGGATCATGTCATTTTATCTCATGCATATTGTTGAAACCATTGTTCCATACAATGATGCATTTATAATGTCACATTGATGTTTTAAAAACACTAGCTTTAGATAGTTTTACTTTTTTTTTTTTTTTTTGTCCTGCACGCCTCTGCTGATGTGAATCAAAATATTTAAGGGACATTTTTTGGGTGTGAGATAAATGCATGGTGCTAAAGAGACATCAATGAATAGATCTGTTTATATGATGGTTAAATAAAGATTACAGTCTGCACAAGCTCAAATGATGGGTGGGGCATGTGCTTGCCTGCTTTGCATATGCATGATCATAGATTGTATGCAATGCATAAAGATGCATTTGGGAATCTTTAAGTTTAATATTTTAGATTAATTCATACAATTAAACATATAACGTCATTCTGAATGTGTTACATGTTTGATTTCTCTTTCAAATCACCTTTTAGTAGAGGGAGGGGGGAATTGAGTTTTGAGATTTAATTAGAATTTTGCATACAGTATATATTTTATACTGTATACTCCAGAGCATCATGATCAACCTGTAACTGTTTGTGTGAATGTGTGTGCAGGTACGCCCTCCAGGACATGGATAAGTTCAGTCTGAAAGATAGTGGGCGTGGCGACAGTGATGCGGGCGACAGCGACTGCGAGATGGGCCGCGATTCGCCCATCGACCGGTTGCTAGGCGACGGCTTCGGAGACCTCTTCCACAGCGATGGACACCACCGTCTCCACCCAGGTGAGAAATTAAGTCACTCGTGTGGTTTCACACCTTTTTATCACCTTGAATTATGACATTCATCAGCTTGATTATATCGAGCACATTGCATTTATGATGCAGTTTAACACCCAGTCTACAGTGACTTATTTTTATTACTTTGTGAACAGGTGCAGGTATAAATTAAATGACCTGCGCTGCGCTTTTATACTCAATATGCAGGAGAAAATTAAGGGAAAAGCCTTTGAATTATGTGGTTCTTGGTTGAAATCATGTTATTTTTGCAACTACTACCTTTTGCAGTGTCAATCTGTTTTATCGGTAGCTTAAGACAGTGTATGTGCATGTGCGTGTGTGGAGGCGTGGACTGAAGTGTTATTTCCCTGTATTCATTCTCTTCTCTGAGTGACAGCCCTATGCTTTCAAAATCTGAACTGAGGAAAATTCACCGTAATTGCTTTCACAATGCAGTTAAAACCCCCCTTCCACACACACACTCTCTTTTCTCTCCCCGGAGGGCTGCTATTTCAGCCCTGCTCTTCCTCTTTTATAGAGAGAAAGAAGCAACCTGTGTGCATCGATTAGAATTTCACCCTTTCCTCACCAAAGCAGTTTAATGTAATTTTCTCTCAGTTGCGTTTTTCTCCATCCCAATTCTAGTTTGTCCTCTCCATTTTCTTCTCCTTGCTGCTTTGTCTCTAATATTCAAATTCAGTCATATCTGATTTGGGTGAGGCGGCATTGCCAAAGTAATGAATAATAATCCAGCTTAACAAAGGATGTCAGCCTCCACAAGAGAAACTGGAATGGAAGAATGACAAACTCTCAATCTCCTCTGCTTCCCAAGCTCCTTCCCCAACCCACACGCCCACCTCCGAAATCCTTTCTCTAACTTCCTAACCTTATCATTCCTCTTCATTTTCCCATTCTCTTTCATCCCTTTGTTTTCTTCACTTTCCTTTCTATAATTTTTCACATGCCCAGAGGAAATTTCATTGCTCAGATGTTGCTCTTTCATAGCTCAGGAGATTTATTTTCATTTAAGTACAGTATGAACTTAGTCTCACCCCTTATTTACACTGCACACGTCTGCGGCCCGTTACAGCTCCGACGCGGCCACCGGAGTCGATCGCGACCACTCTAGTCAATGCTTGTGTTTACACCAGCCGCACCGCAGCACGTTCCAGAAGCATCCCAAAAGCAGCTCACTGCGCCGCTTCGCTAAAGATAGGTGCCAAGTCTATTTTTGATGGACGCCGAGTCCAAGCCGCGCCATTCAAATACAAAATAAAGTCAAAATAAACACCCTGTGTAGACTCCCGATTATATTTCACATCACTTGGAGGCCAGAAATTGAGATTCAAGAGATTCAAAGTTGAAAAACGTGAAAATCTTTTATCCTTGTCCTTCATAACTGGACATTTAAATGTATTAACTTTGTCTGTAGGCTTCAGCAAAACTACATGTCAACTTATTCTACTAACCCAAACCCTAACATAACCCTGACCTAACAGTCTTCTAATAGTCTATTGACACTCTAATGAGAGTTGACATGTCGTTGCAAAGTTACTTATAGTTAGAAGAATGTCTAAAGTGGATCATCGAAATAAAGTGCAACTGAATACGTATAAAAGTGACAGTTTTAGGCCTGGTTTCACAGACAGGGCTTAGATTAAGCCAGGATTAGGCCTTAGCTCAATTAGGCCATTTAAGTAGCTTTTATAAATGTGCCTTAAAACCTTACTGGTGTTCATCTTGGGACAAAACAATGTCACTGGCTTATTTTAAGATATGTCAGTGCAAGTTGCTTTCAGTTAAAACAGCTCAAACATACATTCTAGTCTGGGTCGCTTTAGCCTTGTCTGTGAAACCGGGGGATAATGTTTAAAATCCAAGTTTGATTGATTTTGCTTCTAAAAACCCACTGAGAAATGTCTCTCTGTCTTTCTCTCAGCAGTCATGAGATTGTGTACGGAGGAGTGCCGTGTGTTGGGTCACTCTGACCAGTGCTGGATGCCATCTCAGGCGTCCTCGGATTACCGTGTGAACATGTACATCCCTGGAGAAGAGAGCCGGCCTCAGGTCCTCGAAGAGGACCAGCAGTCAGTCGACTCAGCTAAGAAGAGCTTTTCTACCTTCGGAAAGGACAACGATGAGGAATGCGGCAGCTCACTGCTGTCAGAAATGAACAACGTCTTCCAACGTCTCTTGCCGACTTCTTATGCTGAGGTCAAAGAGCTCGAAGAATGTGCCGGTCCGCCCCCTTCCTTCATTGGCATGGAGAACAGAAAGGGCTTCCTGCCGGGTAAAGTGTCTACCGGTCCTTCTTACCCACAGGGTGTTGCCGTGTGGGCGGCCAATACTCACTTTCAGAATCCCGGTGGTGCCGTGACTAGCGGACATGGCTCAACCAATCACGCGGCATCGCAGGCGCATTTAAAATGGCTGCCGGCGATGGAGGAGATTCCAGAGAACTACGAAGAGGACGACTTGGAGAGCGTGCTCAGCCAGCGGCAGGGAAAACGCAATGACACGAGACACGAAGTTGTCGACGCTAGCGAACTGGTTGCCGAAATTAACAAATTGCTTCAGGACGTACGCCAGAGCTAAGCAACAATCTGTTAAAGAACATTTCCCTATCTCATTCTTTTTCGTTCGCTCTATTTTCATAGAGTGAACTAATCATTTAAAGGACGAGAAAGGGAGAGAGTTCTGCGCTGTAGCCTTGATTGAGTCGCATGTGGAAGCTTTTCGGTTAATATTGTTTACTTGGTATGACTTTTTGGTCTTTTTGTACAAAAGTGAACACAATGTGATTGTAAACACCTTTTATGTTTTTTTTACACCGTATTTATATATGTGTATATATGTGTTTGTACAGAAAGCAATTCAAATGTCTATTTTTATACAGTATTTCACTGCATGTACCTAAAATTAAACCAAGATTTGTTTGTATATTTGAAAATGAATGCGTGTGTGTTTGTGTGTGTGTGTGTGTGTGTGTGTGTGTGTGTGTGTGTGTGTGTGTGTGTGTGTGTGTGTGTGTGTGTGTGTGTGTGTGTGTGTGTGTAAGAATGTTTTAATCGATACAGATTTCACAGTGTACACAAACTATTGTTGGTGGTCCGATTCTCTGTTATCATTATTGTTAACACCAAAATACTTTGACCAGAATGGTTCTCTTTCCATGGTTTATCCATGAGTGACTGTGAAATGTTTCTTGGGACCTTATAAGAATTTATCTCTTTGTCAGCAGACCTTTCTGTTACGATTTTACAATAATGTTGCATTAAAAAACTTGGAAATATCTCTTTTACGCTGTCTGTTTTTCCTTCATTATTTATCCTGTAGTAAATCTATTGGTCTTAGATGTAATTATGTTTACCCTTTGGCAAATCCGTATTCGTAAGCTTTCATTATGAAATCATCTTTTACTGTTAGCCTTGGAACTTGTTGGAAATGAACCAGACAGAATCGATTAACTCCCTAAAGAATCTAGCCAGTGCAACAAACATGAATCTCTTTTCACGTACCTCCGCCACTGTTGCTTTCACTTAGAGCTCCCCCTTTTGAGCAGAGCAGGTATTGCAGTAAAAAAAAAAAAAAAAAAATGTTTCATGGCATGTCCAACAGGAGGAGTGCTAATCAAATCCTGTTTGTCCATAAAAATCTGATCAAGTACATAAAATACATGTTTGATCTAGAAACATTTTGTGTCAAGCCTCATTTAGTTGTCTTTGCAAACCCAGAAAGTTTGTAATTCTGCCCTAGTTACCCAGCTATAACTCCTAGTAATTAGCTATAGCCCTGAGTAATTAGCTCATAAAAAGATTATGGCTTTACATAAAACACAACATGCCCCCTAAATGTTGTTATCAGTGGTGTGTGATTAGCTCATATACACGTATTATATGACATGGGCCGCTGGATCTTTCATACATGATCAATATATAATATGCTAATGTATGCATGTGTGTGGGTTTATGTATGATCTATGTATTCATGTTTTTATATATGTGTGTGCTTGTGTTTTGAGTGTATGTGTGGTTAACACCTGTCGGTGTGTATAATTTAACAGCAGGCAGCTGTTCAGGATTAGTAATCTGGAGTGCAGCCAGTCGATGTGATGCAGTGTGGAATCATCTACGCTAGCCTGACCAAAGCATAGAGTGGCCATTATCCACACACACACAGACACACACACACACATACACTCGCTCAACATTGATTTTACTTTATTATTCTTTGCAGCAAGTGGGGAGCAGGCTCTATTCTCACACAATCACCTCTATATATGTTAGTGTAATTGTATGGTGTAAATGTTTGGCACTCTGGACTTTGAATACAGAAATCTCACATGGTGGAAACTGCTTTGACTGTACGACCTTGAACTTGAGTTTTTATTCCTCATACCTTTGACCATAAACCATGCTTTAAACGTGATGATTGTAAGTGCAGGGCAGTTAACCTCAACATGCTCCTCCCAATTAGTAAATTGCTTTGCATAAAAGTGTCGGCAGCACCGACAATAACTAATCATCGGGAATGAATACTGCAGCAAGTGAGCACCACCCTATTCATTTAAGCTAAGTTGGGTTCCTGTATGCAGCGGGGGTGTTAATTCACCTCAGGGTCAGATTAATTCGCTTGCTCTCTGCTGAGGGTCACCTGTGGTGTGAGGTTTTCTTGCTAAGTAAGGTAAAGCTAATGACAGAATTGTACTGTACTGTCATTTAAGCCATGATGACTGTATATAAAAGTTCTTTCAATTGTAATAATATTTCACAATATTACTGTTTTTACTGTATTTTTGATCAAATAAATGCAGCCTTGGTGAGCAAGAGACTTCTTTCAAAAACATAAAAAAAATCTTAGTGGGCCCAACACTGAACCATGAAGCACCCCAGTATGTCAAAGGCAACAGCCAGGTCTACTTTTCCCACCTTACTTCCTACCTCTTGGGTTTCTTTGCGGTCTCATTATTACACAACAGATAAAGATATTGTGGATTCAGTCAATGTGAATGATTTTGTTTTTGGAATGATGTCCAGACAGCTGCCATAAACCATAGCCAATACTTTCACACCATTGCTTAATTAAATCAACAAGTAAATTCTGTAGTCATGTCACGTTTTTATTAATTAACACTTCAAGTGTGGGGAATACAAATTTATAGGGTGTGAGTGTATATTTGTTTTTATGTCTGTGGGTGTTGGGTATCTGTGTTCTGTTAACACCCTTCAGTTTCTCATATTCACACAATGGAGAAGATGTAGGGAAATGGTGAAGTGTGTTGCATCTCAGTTGTTTACATTGCAGTCCTTTTATTTTTAATATTTGGCATGTTTGCATGCTGCTGCACATCCATTTGTGTGTAACAAGCAGAGTGTACGCGCATTATGCACCCGCCTATAGGTGCATATTACTAACGCGCCCTTCAAACAACAACAACAACAACAAAATACTGCGCAAATTGATGTTTTCAATAGTACATATATATATATATTTTTTTTTTTCTACATGAAAATGCCAAATGTTTCAATTTTCCATTGTGGTACAATGTTGCCTCAAGGCAACAAACTTATAAAAAAAAAAATAAAAAAAAATAATAAAATATATATGTTTATTGATACTGTTAAAGTGTCCAATTTTAAGCAGGAAAAACAACACAAATCATTTTTTCCTCATCAATATCATAATGCGTACTATATTAGGATTTGTTATGTGGGGAGGCTCTGTGGTTTCAGGCTTTCGAGGAGTGCACATGTGTATGCAAAGCCTATAAAATCTTATCAATTGTCAAACTGTAAAAAAATAAGTAGTCAGAGCCCTCTGCTATGAACACTAAAATGCAGATCAAAATCATTCTAGATGCTGGCAGTGTGCAAAGCTACATCTGATAATAATAAAATCTTCTAAAGGAGAGCACATCAATACAAAATACAGGGTTCGACATTAAGCATTGTCATGTGCTTGTCCTTTGGACAAGTAAATTGGTCACTTGTCTGAGCAAAAAAGTTGCTTGTCTGGAAAAAAAATGGATTTTTTTTTTTTTTTTGGTGTACATATAATTTATTCTGAAGCTATATTTTTGAATATACACTCTAAAAACTCCTGGGTTATTTCTTTAACCCATTTTCTGGGTTATTTGTGTTGGGTTAAAATTATGGGTTATTTTTTCAGAGAGTAACCTTTTTCTGGGTTATAGGGCTAATATTTTGACCCAATTCCTGGGTTGTTTAGGTTTCTGGGTTATTTTTCAAAGAGTAACCCATGTTCTGGGTTAACGCCCCTCCCCCCGCCCCCCGCTGTTGTTCTGGAATTTTCTCACAACAGTCGTTTGAAACAACCGTCACTTGAACTTGAACGCACTCGATCCGTTTTGGCCTGGGCTTCTTCGGTGCAACTTCGTCGCGTATTCAAGGTAAGGCAAGTATTTTCAGTGTCAATGTAACGTAAACTTTTCTGTGTCCATGTCCCCATTGCTAGTTTAGCACCATTTGTTGAAAAAATGACCATGGCTTACCGTGGTAATTCTGTGGTGAGCATGTAGCCGCCTGCGGATATCGCGACAACATCTAACTAGTTTAAAGTCCGTGTAAAGTCAAAATAAATATGTGTTTTAAGTTTGTCAGACTAAATAAGAAAGTGTTATTAACCACCAAAGCCAAATTTGACGTAACGTAATAATACGATAAGTACAGTGCAGCTAGTGGCGACTTCATGCCGCGTTAAGGGGGTCGAACACCGGACGAGAAGCGCCGCGCTGAGCCGCGTCTAGGACAACTCGAGGTATCGTGTACTTTCTCAGTTTATGGCCAGCAATATTGTTATGTTTTAGGACATTGTGGAATTAAGATAATGTCAGTACTATGTTATGATTGTACTGTATAATTAAATACGTTGCTGAGTCTGCAGTCTGAACACTTTACCTCAGAGCGTCCGTTAACTGAATGAATTGAGAATATCACCTGAAAATCCAATAACATAAGCAATTTTTATTCATGCAGCTGATTACTGTAAATTAATGTAAAATTAACTTTATATTGCAGCACATGGTGAAGTCAGTATATACATTAACGACGATTTGAGACAAATAAGTGTAAATTTAATATAAATCTATGTACATGGCGCGCTGTGGCGCTGCAGGATTTTGAACAAGGTCCTGAACCGTTGCTGGGCGCCGCCGGTGTGTGTACACTCATAGAGAATAATGTGTTTGAATTTTAAATACGCATCTCTTCCGGTGTGCGACCCCCTTTAGCCGTGGCTAGAGCGACGAGGCTACATAATAGTTATGTTAACCAGCTGCGCTGTGCTTATCATATTATACAGTGCTCTACGGGCTTAAGTAGTGAGAGTTAATGAAGTGTGTTAAGTGTTCAAATTGTTGCTAACCTTTATTGTTTTCTCCAGGTCATTTTAAATGGACAGCTTTGTTGCTGATAAGCTAACTGAGTGGCGGATGTCTGAGCTGATAGAGAATTTTAGAGGTGAGCGTTTTACTCTTTTAAGGGATAGTTCACCCAAAAATGAAAATTTGATGTTTATCTGCTTACCCCCAGGGCATCCAAGATGTAGGTGACTTTGTTTCTTCAGTCGAACACAAATGATGATTTTTAACTCCAACGGTTGCCGTCTGTCAGTCTTATAATGCGAGTGAATGGTAACACAATTTATAAGAGTCAAAAAATATGCTTAGACAAATCCAAACTGAACCCTGCGGCGCGTGAAGACACATTAATGTCCTAAGACACGAAACAATCGGTTTGTGCGAGAAACCTAAGTGATTGCTAAATGCAATAGAAGTAAAAAAATTATATAAATAATTTTCTGTTTCTCGCACAAACGTGTCTTAGGACATCAATTTGTCGTCACGAGCCGCAGGGTTTAATTTGGATTTATTTTTGGGTTATTTTTTGACTCTTATAAATTGTGTTACCATTCATTCGCATTATAAGACTGACAGACGACAATGGTTGGAGTTAAAAATCATAATTTGTGTTCTACTGAAGAAACAAAGTCACCTACATCTTGGATGCCCTGGGGGTAAGCAGATAAACATCAAATTTTCATTTTTGGGTGAACTATCCCTTTAACTGCCCTCATATCATCTCTCTATACCTAAATATTTTTCTTTAATATGGCTTAAATGTGTCAGTGCAAGATTTTGTGACAGTCACAACTTCTTCGACAGTGGGGAATGCATCTCTATAATAACCCTTATAGTTAAAAGATACTTGTGCCTTGTCTTTAAGCTGTTATGCATAATAATGGGCCAGATATTCACCTTTGCATTAATGTCATTATTACACTTGTTAATGAAAGAAAAGATGTACAGTATAGACTGTCATTCACACAAAATGGGTAATGCTGCAAAAGAACCACATTAGTTAACTAGCAAATTGGGCCACGTTTTTTTTTTTTTTTAACAAAAAAAAAAAACAACAACAACATCATTCCCTTAAAAGTGATTATTTGTTAGCTTGATAATCAAAGAGTGTCTGGTGAGTGGTTCACAATTGTCTCGACTTATTAACAATACTCATGTTGTCTTGTTTTCTGTCTTTCAGGTGAAGACAGAGATGAGGAGGCATTTCTTCTCTTAGATGAGGACACTATCAAAAATCTTGTCCCTCAAGTTCAATCCAGTTATTGAATGTTGTCAAAAGAGAATGAGTTGTTTATTTTTCTATTTTTTCTAATGTCTGATGTTATTACAGTGTGACCTAAAATAAATAGGTCCAAGTGTGTAGAGTTTAATTTAATTTAATGCAATAAAAATGTAAAAGTGCTTGAAGTGTGTAAGTGCCTGAAGTTTTATTTTCTGAAATGAGGCATACTGGCATAGTAACCCAAGTTAGGTTATTTTTGACCTTTGACCTTTGATTAAAAAGGGACCTACTAATTTCTGGGTTATTTTAACCCAGATATTGGGGTTGTTCTTTTGACCCAGAAGTTGGGTTATATTAACTACAATTTTGGGTTATTTTAACCTAAAATTTGGGTTAGGTATTTAACCCAGAAGTTGGGTCAAAAAGAATAACCCATTTTTCTGGGTTGAAATAACCCAGAAATTAGTTGGTCCCTTTTTAACCCAGGATTTGGGTCAAAAATAACCCATTATGGGTTATTTTTGACCCAGGAGTTTTTAGTGTGTACAAATAAGAAATGTTGGGGAAATTTAAACGTGAAAATTAACCGCCAGTAGGTGGCGGCAAGTGACTGTCCTAGTCATTCATTCAAACGATTAATTCAAACAGCTGATTCATTCGAGAATGAGGCAGGTGTTTCGGAATGGGCCATTGAATCTTTGAATCAACTGATTCGTTCAAAATGCTGAATCATTCAGTAACAATACGCAGCTGAATGTCACTGTGAGAGCGTTATGGTTCTGCCGTGATCTTTGTTTGGAACTATTTTCGCTGCTGAAATAGAACAAAAACAGTCAGTTATGCATCTAAAATGTAAGTAACTTTATTAACTTATATTGAATTTACTCAATTAACTTATTATTGAATGTATAAAAGTAGTGTCACATTTTCAATCGTGATTCCAATAACGCGGAAAACAGCACTCTTGGTCGTGTGATGTTAAGTAACTGTATCATATGTTATATAAAAAAACTCCACATTTTGAATTTTTACAGCAGCATGTTTTCTTTGTGCTGCACTCAAAGAGTTTGTTTCGATTTCTCCTCGAGAGGCTGCACGAGCCTTAACAGTGCAACCTTGTTACTGTCAGCACATTATACATTATATATTATTATTATCCATTATCAATCGGCACTTACACTAAATGTAATAGAATCTTGCTTGCGTTTTGGTTGATTTCCTAGCTATTTTTGTTATTGATGTTTTAATCAGGACAAGTAAAACTCTCTATCTCTTGTTATGCCTTAGAGAATTGGTTCTCAAACCTGTCCTGGAGTACCACCAGCCCTGCACATTTTGTATGTATCCTATCACATTCATCTTTCACACATGGTTCAAATCATGAGCTCATTAGTAGAGACTGTAAGACCTGAAATGGGTGTGTCAGATATAGGGAGACATACAAAATGTGCAGGGCTGATGGTACGCCTTGACAGGTTTGAAAACTATTGCTGTAGAACACATTTTCATTGTGCAAGATCCTGTATGCAATAATGCAAGAAAATTTGATTTCAGATGTGGCTTCTAATTGTGGTTATATGGATAACTTATCAGTGATTGATTCACTCTATTAATACACACTTAGGATGTACAAACCCGATTCCAAAAAAGTTGGGACACTGTACAAATTGTGAATAAAAAAAGACTGCAATAATTTACAAATCTCATAAACTTATATTTTATTCACTTTAGAATACAGATAACATATCAAATGCTGAAAGTGAGACATTTTGAAATGCCATGCCAAATATTGGCTCATTTTGGATTTCATGAGACCTACACATTCCAAAAAAGTTGGGACAGGTAGCAAAAAGAGGCCGGAAAAGTTAAATGTACATATAAGGAACAGCTGGAGGACCAATTTGCAACTTATTAGGTCAATTGGCAACGTGATTGGGTATAAAAAGAGCCTCTCAGAGTGGCAGTGTCTCTCAGAAGTCAAGATGGCCAGAGGATCACCAATTCCCCCAATGCTGCGGCAAAAAATAGTGGAGCAATATCAGAAAGGAGTTTCTCAGAGAAAAATTGCAAAGGGTTTGAAGTTTTCATCATCTACAGTGCATAATATCATCCAAAGATTCAGAGAATCTGGAACAATCTCTGTGCGTAAGGGTCAAGGCCGGAAAACCATACTGGATGCCCGTGATCTTCGGGCCCTTAGACGGCACTGCATCACATACAGGAATGCTACTGTAATGGAAATCACAACATGGGCTCAGGAATACTTCCAGAAAACATTGTCGGTGAACACAATCCACCGTGCCATTCACCGTTGCTGGCTGAAACTCTATAGGTAAAAAAACAAGCCATATCTAAACATGATCCAGAAGCGCAGGCGTTTTCTCTGGGCCAAGGCTCATTTAAAATGGACTGTGGCAAAGTGGAAAACTGTTCTGTGGTCAGATGAATCAAAATTTGAAGTTCTTTTTGGAAAACTGGCATGCCATGTCAGTATGTCGGACTAAAGAGTACAAGGACAACCCAAGTTGTTATCAGCGCTCAGTTCAGAAGTCTGCATCTCTGATGGTATGGGGTTGCATGAGTGAGTGTCGCATGGGCAGCTTACACATCTGGAAAGGCACCATCAATGCTGAAAGGTATATCCAAGTTCTAGAACAACATATGCTCCCATCCAGACGTCGTCTCTTTCAGGGAAGACCTTGCATTTTCCAACAGGACAATGCCAGGCCACATCAATTACAACATCATGGCTGCGTAGAAGAAGGATCCGGGTACTGAAATGGCCAGCCTGCATTCCAGATCCTTTACCCATAGAAAACATTTGGCACATCATAAAGAGGAAGATGCGACAAAGAAGACCTAAGGCAGTTGAGCAACTAGAAGCCTGTATTAGACAAGAATGTGACAACATTCCTATTCCTAAACTTGAGCAACTTGTCTCCTCAGTCCCCAGACATTTGCAGACTGTTATAAAAAGAAGAGGGGATGCCACACAGTGGTAAACATGGCCTTGTCCCAACTTTTTTGAGATGTGTTGATGCCATGAAATTTAAAATCAACTTATTTTTCCCTTACAATGATACATGTTCTCAGTTTAAACAATTGATATGTCATCTATGTTGTATTCTGAATAAAATATTGAAATTTGAAACTCCCACATCATTGCATTCTGTTTTTATTCACAATTTGTACAGTGTCCCAACTTTTTTGGAATCGGGTTTGTATGTTGTGTAACCCACTGATTTTGTGTCTTGGTTACACAAAGTCAGACATAAAAAGTAATTTTAAATTAAAATAGAACCGTCAATATTATTAAATTTCACACCTTTATCGCCTGTTGTCTGAGTACAATCAGTATTTATCATGGCAAGCCTATGCAAAACTATTCAAAATATCAAATCAAACAGCATTATTTTGAATTAATACCAAAAAGTGTCACCATCCTACCAAACTTAAGAATGTCAAAGATGCCGCATCTCTGTAAATGCCACAAGCAGCCATTAGCACACATTAATGTAGCCCTACAACTAGCTTACACAGGTAGCATATGTATTATTCATGCACATTACTGCAGGTAAAATTGTTGCTAGATAAAATTACATTGGTCTGTGAGAAACCGTGATCTCTCTGCAAGAATCAGTATTCATAACCTGAGACAATTCCACAATTCAGCGAGAAAGACAGAGGGAAAAAAACTGTGACAGAAAGAGAGAGAGGTCACATGTTGTGAATCTTGAATTGGTGCTATTAATGTTTGGTAATTTGCTTCATGGGCATGCATAAAAGAGATTAACGCCACATTACCGAATCATATTTACTGAAGCACTATTTGCATAATGGAGTGTGTAATGGAATTTTTACGTGCACTATAATTTCATAAACTTCAGAAACAGTAAGTATTTGTGCTTTTCTTCAGCGTTGGTTTACAGTCAGATGTTGTTATAGTCATAGACTGAGTGTTCACAATTCAATAGGATGTAAATAGTTGCTTTAACAAAAATTCAATACAGATTCGATTCTTCACTAAATGACGTGATGCATCACAAAATCTGGGCTTTGGTTAGAATTGAGTTCGATTTTATTTGTTTGTGTTGGTATGATGCATACATATTTTCAAAAGTGTGCAGCTTGTATTGTATTGTATTAGTTATAATTTAGGTGAGGATTATTAGTGGGGCTTTCTAAGGGAAAGCCTTAGCAACAACAGCTCAGAACACCTCATAGCAACACCTTGGCAAGCACCCACAATACTAGATTAGATTTGGATCCGTATATATTTACACCCTTTTCCAAAAGTTTGTGGAAAAAGGATAAAAAAAAAAAAAAAAAAAACGTTCACTAATACAAATACATTCATTACTGGCCAAAAGTTTGGAATAAACAGAATGTTTCTGAAAGAAGTTTTCAATGCTCACCAATGCTGCAGTCATTTAATCAAAAATAATCCTTCAGAAATCATTCTAATGTGCTGATTTGGTCCTCAAGAAACAGCAAAAACTTTTCTACATTGATAATAACAATATCTGTAAATCTTCTATATTAATATTATAAAGCAACAGGAATGCTTTTTGTGTGTCAAAGAAAAGCAAAATAACGACTTTTCAACAATATTTATATGGGCTGATTTCAAAACACTGCTTTAGAGCTTTACGAATCGAATCAGTGAATCGGAGCGCCAAAGTCACATGATTTCAGCAGTTTAGCCGTTTGATAGGAGATCCGAATCACTAATTCGAAACAAAAGATTCATAAAGCTCAGAAGCTTCATGAAGCAGTGTTTTGAAATCGGCCCATATAGATATTGTTGAAAATTATTATTCTTATTATTTTTTTTTTTGGTGCACGAAAAGTATTCTTATTGCTTTATAATATTAAGATTATGGACCTGGAGAGTTTCAATGGCTTTGCTCTCAATAGAGGCCTCACTGAGCAATCAGATTTCATCAAAAATATCTTAATCTGTGTTCCGAAGATGAATAAAGGTCTTACAGGTGTAGAACGACATGAGGGTGAGTAATAAATGACATTATTTTCATTTTTTTTTGGGTGAACTAACCCTGTAATGATTGAGCACCAATAATAATTGATAATAATTGAGTACATTCAGTGATATTACAATGATTTTTGAAGGCACTGAAGCCCAGAGTAATGGCTGCTGAAAATTTAGCTTTGCCATCACAGGAATAAATTACATTTCAAAATATTAAAACAAAAAACAGTTCTTTTAAAGTTAACATTGGCTTCTTATGTTATGTCACCTTTCAGTCATTCAATAAAAAATAAAAAAAATAAAATAAAAATAAAGTTAAAAGAAACGGAAGTTGTGATAGACTTTTCTTCCCTACTGTGATGCATAACAGAGTAAAAATTACTTATTGAATAAGAAAAAATGTAAAGGCTTGATTTGTCCATCGGAATTGATTGGATTGTTGTGGTTTGCTATTGCTGTGTTATGAGTAACCACAATCAGCAAAAAAGAACACACCTGAACTTTTAATGAGAATTCCCTTCTTTTTCAGAGAGGAGGTATTTGTCATCATATCTGGCTAATGAATTGACTTTATCCTTTTCTTTTCTCTGTCGTGTTTGATGAATTCACTATGGAAATTACCACGGAGGCCTACGGGGGGCCCGTAGAGGATAACACACAGTACATATTAGGGAGGAAAAATGTCTCCCTGTGCTGACTGGAACTAGGGAAATGAGTTCTCATATCAAAACACTCCACACATACATGGCCTCCCTAGAGATGGTGTGAGAACAGAGCCAGACAGGGATAGTGAGAGGATGGAAGCAAAAACAGGGACAGTGAGAGGCCGACAGAGGCCCTGTTTACACCTGGTATTAACATCTGTCTTGGTGTCAGCCAAAATAGATTGCTGTTTACACCTAGTTTTAACATGTGTCTCGATGCATCAACTTGTAATTGGATTTCAAGGAAGGCCAGTTGTCCTTTCCTTTTTTGTTCAAGTTGGGTAAAAAAGACAATGTGACAAAGTTTTGTAATCAATATGACATTATGAAATAATATTCTTAACAAAACAAATAATAAAAATAATAATTAATGTAATTAATTAATTAAATCATGTAATTTACAGTTTTTTAAAATAATAAAATAACAAATATTATAGATTATTCTGTCCATACATATTTTGTCTATTGTGTATGTTATAATTATACTACGGGGCTGTTGAGTGCTTCATTCTGATTGGTTAACAAATGTTTCAAGGTTTTTTTCTTTTTTTGAAATGCAAAGCTAAAGTAGCTCCAGATAGGTCTTGACCGCTTTATAGTTTTATATCACTTCGCCTAATCATTTCATACATTAAAAGGTTCTTACAAACCTACAATAACAAAAGAACCAAAACCCACAAATACTTTGACTAAGAAATACGAACATGCTCCTGCACATACTTATTTTGCTTCTCTTAACCAATCATTTTCTAGGACTAGTATACTGAGCCAATCAGAATTTAGCTATTATTAAAGCAATAAGCCCCAAGAAGCCGTGGTTTACAGTGAATTTATAACAGCTAAGGGGCATTGTTGGGCACGACGCCGCGGAGTGGAGGAACCCCCTCAGCTGTTAATGTAAACCACAGCTTCACGGGGCTTATTGCTTTTATAATACCACACAATACAAATATTAAAGTAAAAAAATATGTATCAATGCAACTTTCATGAAGTAAAATCATTTCTTTCGCTGGAAAAAAAATAATCACTCGATATCTCTTTCACAATACTCTTCTACTCTTCTACAGTAAGCTTCAATGAACAAAATCAAGAGAGAACAATATGTTTACTTTGCTAAGAGTAGTTTCTAGCCGTTTTGACTTTTATTAATTCTCAGGATATTAATTCAGGAATTAATCAGGAATTGCATTTCCACTAGTAACAATGGCAATTTTTGATATCAGGAATTACATTTCCACATGAAAGTAAAAATGGCAAATTTTGATATCAGGAATTACATTTCCACTAGTAAAAACTAAATTCTTGATATCTGTGATTGTATTTTCACTAGTGAAATGTCTCAATGCCATTCAAATTCAATTATTGATTTCTTACTAGTTGAAATTCCAATTTCAAATTGGAAATACAAAACTCATATTTTTTATATCATACTACTAGTAAATATCATGTTACTAGTAAAAATGTGAATTTTTGATACCAAGAATTAATTTGGCACTAGTAAAAAAAATCACTTCTTGATATCAACAACTGAATTGCTACTAGTAAAAATGTTCATTTTTGATATCTGAAAATGTATTTCTGATATCAATATAATTTCAGATATCTTAAATGGCTTTCTTACTAGTAATCACATTCATGATATCAGAAACTAACATTGTCACTAGTGACAATCAAATTATTGATATAGCAATTCAACTGTTGATATCAAGAATAGATATTTGCACTTGTAACAGAGTAATTAATGATATCAAAAATTATGATTTTTACTAGCAAACATTGTATTTCTGATATGTGAAATTGGAATTTCAACTATTAAGAAAACAATTCTTGATATCAACAATTGAATTTGAATGGCAGCATATGGTGACATTTCACTAGTGAAAATACAATTACAGATATCAAGAATTGAAATTGTTGATATCAAGAATTAACATTGTTACTAGTGGAAATGTAATTCCTGATATCAAGAATTTAATTTTTGATATAAAGAATTCATATCCTGAGAATGAATAAAAGTCAAAAACGGCTTGCCATAGTATGAGCGATAGTATGCAATGCGGTCAGCTGTATGTTTTTAGAAATTTTACAACGGCTTCGATATTCGAACGCGGCTCAACCAATCAGAATCAAGGGCCGGAACGTCTTGCTTCAGCCAGCAAACAACCCATACTTATTTTAGATAACGACTGAGTAACAATAACATGATCGACATTTACTCAGCTCTCACTAGAGTTGCATTTAACTCCCTGGCAGTTCCAGAAAAAAATCATTCAGAGTTCGAGGTCTAAGCGACGTCCATGTTTCGCTATAGCACATTAAAAACGAAGGTAAGAATACCTTTATGTGCTTATACACACAAGTAAGAAAATATTTGTGAATGAGACCCAGCGAGGGCAGAGGATGGTGTTTCTGAGTATGAATTTATTAACCTGTCAGCACACCTGGGTCACCCAAAGCCTGTATAAGGAAGGCAGTAAACTCTCAAGAACTTGTTTTAAGGAAACTACTCTATTTCGCTGATGATCCCATTGATGCAGCATACTACTATAACACTAGAAGTAATCAATTTCAATATCTATTATTATTTCAAAATCAATAATGAAAAAAGAGAGAAGAAACAGTTGTTTGGATACACTTAAATTAAAATGGAAATATGTTAATCAGCTTCTTTCTTTCTTTCTTTCTTTCTTTCTTTCTTTCTTTCTTTCTTTCTTTCTTTCTTTCTTTCTTTCTTTCTTTCTTTCTTTCTTTCTTTCTTTCTTTCTTTCTTTCTTTCTTTCTTTCTTTCTAACTTTCCAACTTTCCAATCACTAGCTATCAATCAGTGGCAGATGGGACCTATGACTGATGGAGGCCATAGTTTGTTTGCTGTCACCAGCAGATGGCGCTCTGTCAATGCCACATGGGAGCTTTGGCTCTGCTTTCTTATGCAAAACTGTCTCAGTTCCCTCTGGGTCTTTGTGAAGAAGGGGTTGTGTCTTGTATCTGCTTGTACAGAGCTCAGTCAGACTCGTATTTTATATGCATGTCAGTTTTTTTTCTCTCGTTTATATCAATCTGTTATTAAACTAGACATCTTTCTCTGATTAATTTTTACTCTGCAGAGTCTGTCGTTTTTTTCTTTCTTTAAAGAACCCGGCTGTTTTGTAGGTTTAAAGAACAGATAGGCTATATAGATAAATTAATGTTTTTTCTGTTCCTTTTTTTTCAGCACATAGAAATTAAATTTGTGCTTTAAGTCTCCTGTCTCTGTCTAGGCTGCAATCTGTCATTCATTTGACAAAAAAACAACATGTCTCACATCAGATTGTAAAGGTTAAACGGTGCAATATATGCTGTATTTATGGGAGATTTAGGCTAGTGGTCACAGAGGGGACATTTTCACAAGGGCTATGTCTCAGTACCTGGTCATGAACAAATGTCTAGTTACAGAAAGATAGATTACATTTATATATCATATTTATTAAGTTGTTTTAAATAGGAATCAGTTGTAATGATATTTTGCCATATTACAGTTTTTTTTTTTTTTTTTGACTGTACTTTTGTTGAAAAATTAATGCAGGCAAAATTTTGCATGGCTTTGTGTGTGTGTGTGCGTAGAGTTCCAGTTTCAGGAACCATTGAAAGGTTCTCGTTCAGGTACCTGATCCGTGAAGCAGTGCATTATTTGTCTGATGGATGAGTAACCTGACCGTGCTGCTGTCAGCTCTGACATTTGTTTGTCTGGACTATTACAGACGTGTTTGTGATTGATAACTAAGTGTGTGCTCTCGAGCAGACCTATGAGTGTTTGATAGCTGTTGTTTGTGTGCACATACTTGATCGTGTATGTTTTCGCACACACTTCACAGTCCTTATTCACCCTGCAGCCTTGTGTCTGCTATCCAGATGGACTCATTACTATGATTTCTCCACAGCTGTAAGGTGCTTGCTCTACTTTTGTGTAAAAAAGACAATTGAGCATAAACAGAAATGGTACATTTGTGCTCTTTGTGTGTCAGGCCAGGCGTGTGCAGATCAGAGGAAGGTGCTGATGGAGAATTGCCATATAATCGACCCTGAGATGACAGTGGCAGGATGGGTGTGTGTTACTGTCAGGTAAGGCACACTCAGTTGTATGGAGCTTAATTTATTTTTAGTTCTGAAAGTAACTGGTAGGCTTGAGCAGAAAAAGTGTTGAAACAGGTTCAGGAGGTCTTCAGAGATGAGAAACTTGGACAATTTTCAGCTTCTTGCAGTAATTCAAAACATAATGTGTAGCCAAAAGAAGGGCTGTTGAAAAATGTTTGGACCCTATCCTGGTTGGTGAACATCACAATAGAGAATATAAACCGATAAAATCGGTTCTTGATAATGGAACAATTATTTATACATGATGCCCTTTGGTGTGTTTATAGGATTTGTGTGCGTTTGTGTTTGACTTCTGCATAGGGCTGCATGACTTGGGGAGAAAAACATCTAATTGTGATTTTTTTTTTTTTTTTTTTTTTTTTCCTGGTTAAAATTGTGATTTAAAATGCTATTTTTATTTGATAAAATCTTTTATTATTTTAAATGATAAAGAACACCAGCTTTGTTGTGCCTGATTGTGGCTGCACATTGTGGCCCAAAATGTTGTGCTTGTATATCAATATGAATAATAATAATAATAATAATAATTAAAAAACGGTTAGTTCCTGTCCTTGATTCTGATTGGTCAATAGCTGTGTTTTATTCATGATAATATTTATTTAGAAAGAAGAATTATTATTATTCATATTTTTACCCAAAATATGGTGGTGTGAAGTGTGAACATTATTGAGCACTATCATACTGGAAGCCGGAGGGCGCCCTCATGCAGAAAGTCCAAATATGCATCATAGAAGTTATGACATTTCTGTAAATCCCTAATATGGACCATCCCTAATAAAGGCATCTAGCTATTGCTGTAGCTGAATAAAATGAAGATAGAAATGCTTGGACTGATAAAACATGTAAGCAATAAACACGACTGCGATGATATATGGTATATTCTTCAATAAATCTCTGGTTTTTACATAACATCAATTACAGTATATAATACTACAAAATTATGTATCGTCTTAGTATATTACTATAATCTCATAGGCTTGAATTGAAGGAAGTACCTGAAACCCCTGGGCCGTAAGCAAAGTAAACTAGTGATGTCCTAAGCAGTGTTGGGGGTAACACATTACAAGTAACATATGAGTTATGTAATCAGACTACTTTCTTTCAAGTAACTAGTAAAAGTAACACATTACTTTTAAAGGATTAGTTCACTTTCAAATGACATTTTCCTGATAATTTACTCACCCCCATGTCATCCAAGATGTCCATGTCCTTCTCTCTTCAGTCAAAAAGAAATTAAGGTTTTTGATGAAAACAATCCAGGATTTTTCTCCATATAGTGGACTTCAGTGGCTTCCAAATGGTTGAAGGTCAAAATGTCAGTTTCATTGCAGCTTCAAAGCATTCTACACGATCCCAGACGAGGAATAAGGGTCTTATTTAGAGAAACATCGCTCATTTAAAAAAAAAATAAAATAAATAAAATTAAATTATATACGTTTTAACCATAAATGCTCATCTTGAACTGGCTCTCTTCTTCTTCTTCTCTATTAGAATTCCGGCAGTGTAGATGCTGCTAAGTGTATTACTGCCCTCCACAGGTCAAAGTTTGAACCAATTGTTATATACTTGCACTAGCAAAAATCCTGGAATATTTTCATCAAAAACCTTAATTTCTTTTTGACTGAAGAGAGAAGGACATGAACATCTTGGATGACATGGGGGTGAGTAAATTATCAGGAAATTTTATTTGAAAGTGAACTAATCCTTTAAATTTACATCTGATGCATCTTATTCTTCTGCGATCCAGAATGGCAGCACAGCTGAAAGATTTGTTTGAGCTGCACCCTCTACTGTACAGCCGTGAATTTGAATTTCCTTCAGCGTGAGACTTATTCATTTCACATTAGTTGCCAAAAATATAACTTTTTTTTTGTTATTAAACAAGCAAACAAGCAAGCCCAGCCCAGGTGAGGTGATATAATGCAAATTTAACAATGCATTACTTTTCATAAAAAGTAACAAAGTAACGTAATTATTTATTTTTTTAGGGAATAACACAATATTGTAATGCATTACTTTTAAAAGTAACTTTGCCCAGCACTCGTCCTAAGAACCACATAGCAACGCACAAACAACTAGGGCTGCACGATATATCGCACGAGATTGTCACGCGCATTTTGTCAGTAAAGCCGGTTCCCTGATTACCGCGAAATCGCCATCACCTGATTTCAAATGGAGCGGCATTTAATAGACAGAACCGTAGATCAAGCCACGCAATATCGCGTGATGAATCAGGGAACTAGCTTTACTGACGAAATGCGCGTGACAATCTCATGCGATATATCGTGCAGCCCTACAAACAACCACAGAGAACATGCTAGCTGTGAGCTTTGCACAAGCATACAACAACATTTTGGGCTATGTTTAAAAAAACAAAAAACAAAGCCATAATGTTGTGAGAATCATATTTTATGCAATCATTGAGGTCAAAGTAATAATATTTTGAGAATAATTTATCAAAAATTATGAACTTTTCATATTTGTTTTTACAAGACTAAAGTTGTAAAATTATGAAAATAAAGTTTAATGAAAAGTAATATCAAAGTGACATCTTTGTTCTTGAAATCTTATTTTATTTCTTTTTAACATAACACTAAGACCGTTGTACAGATAAGCACCTCTCACTTTTTGTTCAGAAAATGTCGAACTCTAGTTACAGTATCAAACAGTGAAAACTATCCTGAGTATGCATATTCTGTCTTGGAGGTTTTCAGCAGGGGGTCTATGGTGGTACAGCAGGGGTCTGCCAATTATTTTTTTGATCTCTAATTTTTTATTTGAAAATGAAAATATGCTCTACATGAAAATACAGCATTAGTTAAACTTCAATAAAAGCTGCAGTTAAAAAGCTAAATTTCTGTTAAATGTTTCATTGTCCGTCCCACGTTCAAATGGATGACATAATAAATGTACATCAATATTGAAAAGTTAGCATTGTTAGCATCATATGTAGGCTAATGTTTACTCATGAATTGTGTGATACTATACGCTATATGTTATAGGCCTGACTAAACTCCAGTTTGTAACAGAGTCCTTGCGTAGACTCTATCCTCCAAGGATTCTTGGCCTTGAAGACCCCTTTTCTAGCTGATGCTTCAGTTTTGAAGCACAAAATGCCCTTTTTGAGTCACTTAAAAATAAACAGAGGTGACCTTGTTTGACCTTTCACCTCAATGTTGACCTATTCCTTATCCTTGTGTTTATACGCTGGTGCCTAACATTAACGATCCTCTGCTTCTGGATGATTCGTCTTGCTTTCACCAAATGAAATCGTCTCTTTCCCTCTTGTCTCCTGTATCCCTTTCCTCTCTCTCTTTCCTGGCTGCATTCCTACAGTGGGTCTCATCTGTCTGTTCTTCCAAAAATCAATGTCTGTCAAAGGTGCAGCTTGTGTTCAGAGTAGGAAAAGACAAGAGGAAGGGAAAAATGCCAGACAATAAAAACAAAAGAAAGCAAAACATTATATTAGCTTTAGTGTCTGTGAGTCTCTGTTTCCCTCGCTTTTCTGGCTCCCTCGTAACCTGAGGGAATGTTCTGCCAAGAACTGAACGATGAGAACAATTCTGTTTGCACTTTCTCTGCCTCTTTCTCTCTCTCTCTCTCTATCAAGTCTTTTTCATCCTCTCCATTCATTTCATTGTCTATCCGGTACCCTCTCAGCCCGATTTATGATTATTCTGTCCTTTTAGAGGGATAGTGGAAATTTTGTCATCCTTTACTCCCCCTCATGCCCTTCCAAAACTGTATCACTACTTCTGTGCAACTCAAAATATTTTTTGAAATAATGTGCTAGTCGCTCTTTTGACATTTACAAATGGGATCAGAGTTTAAAGAAAGGTTAAAAAAATTAATGCAAAAGCATAATGTTCATAAATGTAGCCCATACAATGGCTATCTTAAAGCAGTCCTTTTCATGAGAGACATAGAGATGTCCGATTCAGATGTCCGTTTCAGTTCTTTGCAATGAGTCAGCTGATTGTTCAGTCTGAATGATTCGTTCACGGATCATACCTTTCAGGTTCTCTGGTTCAATTCAATGATTATGGTTATAGCAATTCAGTTTTCTAGAGGCATCGATTATCCAATAAACATTTTTTTTTTTTTTTTTAATTAATGTGCTAGACACTCTTTTGCCATACAATTACAAAGGGGACCAGAGCTTAAAAATGGTTAAAAAACGAATGCAAAAGCAAAATGATCATAAACATACTACATACAATTGCTATCTTAAAGAAACCGGCTGATTTTTTTTTAACACTAGCACTCCTTTTCATGAGAGACATCGAGATGTCCAATTCAGATTCAGTCTTTCATTCAGATTTCAGTTCTTTGCAATGAGTCAGCTGATCCAGTTCGGTCTGAATGATTCGTTCACGGATGCACGTCCTGATATTGCTGAGTTAGATGTGTCCTGTGTCAACATATTTTGTTGATCCTGGAACAACATTCTAGTCTGAAAATTTAATCTTAACCCTATTCCTATTACTACCCTTAAACCTAACCCTGCCCATAAGTTGTCCCAAAAATCAGAGGGAAATGATAGAGGAAAAACACTGATGTAGAAGCACCAGTTCATGATTTTAAGCCTAAACCTGACATAATCTGTAAACTTGTCCCTCAAATCTAATTGGTTGATTTGAATGTTGTTCCAGCATCAACAAAAATGTTGACCCAGGAACGTTGAACTCAGCAATATCAGGTTATGCTTCATGAATCGTACCTTTTAGGTTCTCTGATTGAATTCAATAACTGTGGTTATAGCAATTCAGTTTTCTAGAGGCATCCATAAAAATAAAAAAAATAAATAAATAAAAAAATCAGTCTTCATCACACAAACCTTTCGATTGACTTCAGATGACATGAAATATAGCACAAAAGTTGTCTGGACCACTTTTATATACCTTTTTTTTTTTTTTTTTTTTTTGCCTTTTGACCCATCAAAACAAGCATGACAAAATAAGCACGTAAATAAGTACGTGATTAGAAATATTTTTATCTACAAAAAAAAAAAAAAAACGTAAGGAATGACACATTTTTTGCATAAAAAAGGTAATATTTTAAACTTAGTTTTTCTCCTCATCTTTTCTTCTTCACTCACCCTTTCTTTTGTCCTTGCTATCCCTACCTCATATGTCTCAGCATAGCAGTTATCTCCTCTCCTTTTTCGTCAGGTTCTCCTGGGGGGAGTTCTAGTGATGTCGAGTGTTATGTGTCTGCATCTGCAGCGTGTGTGTGCGTGTGTAATGAGAGGGATATCCTCCTGGAGACTCCTGTCTGGCACAAACTGGAAACGGATCATCACCTTGTGGATCTGATACCAACAGAGTGAGAGAGCGAAAGACATAGTGAGTGAAGAGAGATGGGGAGGAAGAGAATGGGATTAGGGAAGGTAGCCTCTGTGAACGTTTCATTTTTTTTTTCTTCAGCTGTGGTTACACAACTTTAGCATAATAATTCAGTGACAATTTTCAGGCATAATGGGGCTTCACAGATTATTTTAGTGAATGTTTACTGCTTAATAGGTTTATGCAATATTCTTCCTTCATTAACATTACTTGCATTTTATACACTCTACAGCCTATAAACTACTAGATTTATTTTTCTCTAGCTGGCGATTATAAATATGTTTTGGGGTTCATGCTGTTCTTAGCATCAGAACAGGAAGTTATAATTGGTACCACAGACCATAACCATTGTAACCCAATGTCCAAGCTGGCAAATATAGCAGTTTCATAATTGAGGAGAGCTGGACCAAGCCCACTGATAACCTGCTGCAATGCTTGGTCTTATATTTCCTTGTACAAAAGCAGTATGGTCTGGAAGCCACACGGTCAGAAAATATACATTAAAATGGCTAATTAACATACAATCTTGATAACTAATTGACTCAGAAATTGCTCAGTAAACCTGGCAGTGAGTGGGAGTTCATACATTTTCTATTTTAATTATTTAGTCTTTCAACGAGAAAATTGAATTCGGTTGAACTCTAAAAATAAAATTTCTAGAAATAGAAGTCAATTTTTTTTAATGCATGATATTGATCTTATTGAGAGCATTTCATTCATGCATTTGTTTAATTTTTAAAACATTTTTGGCATATATATATATATATATATATATATATATAAAACATTTTTGCATATATATATTATTAGGGCTGTCAAATGATTAATCGCGATTAATCGCATACAAAATAAAGTTTGAGTTTGCATAATACATCTCGTAACTCAGTCTTTCTGTTGACGTATTCTGAGTTTCTCCAATCATTTAAGTCCATTTAAACTCTACCCTTTTAAAACCATCAGCTGCAAGGTCACATTCAGATCTCCCTCCATCCAAACAATAGCTACGTTTACATGGCCGCCTTTGGTTTCAATCAGAAAAGAAATAATTTTGAGTGATGAATCCGAACATAGTGTTTACATGAATGTAAATAAAGTGATCGGGCTGATGTGCACATTTATGTTACAAGCAAGTGTGCCACACAAGTCCTGAAAAGTGAAGCCAAAACGTTTTGATCGCCCCCAGGTGGCTCGTCCCAGTATAGGTCATAAACCCCACCCTCTCCATATAATCTAATGGGATGTGAGACAAACTAAACAATTAAATTAGCCTACACTTCAAATATTTTTTCCAAAGATGGTTTCTGTCATTTAATAGTTTTTATCACACTGATGCAAGTTCAAGTGTTCATTTTTTTTTTTTTTTAAATAAGTTTGGTTTTAGTTAGTTATTTGATGCTTAGAGTGCGATGTCGTGATTGACAGCTGAGATTGACAGCTTCTCTGAGCAAACTGAGGCACCAACAATCTTTTTTCAGGATCTTTGGGGAGAGATTGGAGCTGTAACTTTAATTTCTACATTTTCCATAACGGTTTATTTCACACTGACATAATTTGTTCTACAGTAAACTATTAACCGGTCTGCTTGCGGTTGACTTTGCAGGACTTTGGGGGGGAACTTGATACCGCGGCTCTCACTACTGCGCAGACTCTGGTCCCTAGTCAGCGCAAGATGTCAGCGCCATATTGGGACAATGACTGCTTCACTCTTCAAGAGAGTGAAGGTACATTGTCCATCTTTTTTTTACAGTCTGTGGTCACAAGCTTAAAGTGCATTTAAATGTTCAAGCTTCATATCGGATTTGATCTTTTGGGACAACTTTGTCCTGCATCACTTCACAGATGAGTGGAAGGAGATTTTTAGATTGACAGTCATTGGAAACCTATTTCAGCAACAACAACTCATTCTTTGTCATATGTCTTTATGCCATTTCTACATCATTGCACATGCACAGAACTTTCAGTTTTCAATCCAATCAAGTGGTTACATGCATATTGAACGGATTAAAAAAGGTTTAAACCACCCCTTACAATTCAAATTAAATTTAAATTTCAAATTGATGTGGTTACATGTGTATTTTTATTACAGCTGCTACTAGTCTGATTACAGATGGATTATTAGGGTCCATGTAAACACAGCTAATCATGGTTGGAACCAAGTCTTCCTCCTACTTTTTAAATTTCTTTTATTTTGATCCACTTCACTGGAGTGTACATCACAATACAGAAGTAAAGATCTGTTGCTACTTCTCTTTACTAAGGGTGTTTTCACACCTGGCTCGTTTGGAGCAATTGTTCCGGAACTTGGTGCGTTTTCTCCCTTACTTCGGTTCGTTTAGGCATATATGAACATGGCAATCATGTGGTGGCAAATGAGGTGGTCTCGGATCGATTGACAACAAACTCTTTGGTGGTTTAGTTGAGGTCAGAAAGCAATCTTACCCAATGGACCAACGAACCAAGCGGTATAATTCATCACGGGAAATGTGTCATATAAAAAGCAGCAGTGTCTGTTTCTGTGAGTGAGCATGTTAGTATTCTCAGTTGAAAACCAAAGAGCGTCTCTTCATCTTAAAATGTTGTGTTATTTTGCTCTTCTCCATGCATTGCAAGAATGCTTTCCCGACGAAGCCTTGATTCCTGCTCTAACTGCATTATATATTAAATATATGTAATTTATCAGTTAGGGCGGGAATGATGGCTACATTCATATACGTGTTTGCATGTGTCTCGGCAGCTACAGATAAAGCCACAATATGCTTGCAGTGCGAACTTGTCAAATCATCTTGATGGATGATGCAGAGGAAACTCTGACCAATAAGAGGACAGTTGTACTCGCATGTGTTTTGCATAAACACATTTTGGTACGCTTTGAAAGGTTGCCTTGTGAAATGCAAACCCAATTTGTTACAATGTTTCATAAAATGAAACATTGTAACAAATTAAGTCCCTGTTTCGGTACCAAGCAAACAATCTGCAGGTCTGAAAATGTACTAAGGACTGCCTTAACTTATAATTTCTTAACTTAGCAACTGTTGTCATCCGCCATATTGTCTGACATGCTGATCACACATGCAAAAGGAAGTCCTGTGCTGTGTGTCTGCTTAATTTTAAATGTAATTTAACAAATTTTCTCAAAAAATCTAAAATATATTTTCTAAGGCGCTTATTTAGTGATACAGTGAACCCTGAGATGCACGCTATTTATTTATTTGCTAATTTAAATCTTAAAATTGTGCAGGATGTAATGATGTTTGTTAATGATCAATCCCAAATGAACATAATAATAGTAATAAATGCAGCTATGTATGCTCCAAGGTAAGTGTATGTACTTTTAATTTAATTGGGTTATTTTTTTTTTTAGCTTCTGAGTTGACAGTGATAAGCATTTGAGTCTGTTTTGATTAACAATCTCACAATTATTGCATGGTAAATTTTTACCAGTTAATGAGCTTATTTTACCAAAGTCCTATGGGATGTTCTTTCAGACCTAGCAACAGTAACCAAGGGGAGTGGAAAGTTTGAAGTTGCTCTGAGAGTTAAACTCACAAGGTCAAGTAAGGATTTAGACGTGATCAGACGTGTTGTTTTGAGCTGTGTATTCCTGTCTTTTTCCTACATGAGTCGTGGTCATTAGTTGAATCCTGGAGCTTATTGTCATTCTCCAGATATACACAAGGAATGACAGTAGACTGTGAGAGCGACAGTTAATAACCATCCGTCTGACGTCTGTGAGTGCACTTATCATAGACAACATAGCAGGACTAAAGTGTGTGTGTGTTCATGCCACTGTCATATGCTGTATGATTAGTCCATCAGGGTCTGTGTCTAGGTGACAACTGGCAATCATTTGGACTCACTTCATCAATCTCCATCATTCTGTTTCCATTTTTCAATCTTGCTCTCTCTCTCTCTGTGCCTGCAGCTCTCCTCACAGCATTCCACCAGTGAGTGAAGATTCCTCATTCAGCTATTATTACATTAATGCTTTACTGGCATGAATGCTCCAGTGACATTGTTGCCAGTGCCACAAAACCAATCATTATTATATTTAGCAGAATCTAAATAATGAATCACAGACATGTTTTTACTACAAGAGGGAAGTTAAATATATATATATATAGACTCCTGAAGGTGTGCTGTGGTATCCAAGATGTTAGCAGCAGATCCTTTAAGTCCTGTAAGTTGTGAGGTGGGACCTCCATGGTTCGGACTTGTTTGTTCAGCACGTATCCCACAGATGGATTGAGATCTGGGGAATTCGGAGGCCAAGTCAACACCTCAAACTCGTTGTTGAATACCATTTCCATGAAAGGTTGTACATGGTCTGCAACAGTGCTTAGGCTTAGGTCCACATGGATGGCAGGACCCAAGGTTTCCAAGCAGAACCAGAGATTGTATATAATAGGAAGATAAGAGGGTCAGTAGGCGTTTCTCAATGTGAATGATACTTCCTTGGCAGGACTGGTCCTTCCAAGTCACTTCCTTCAGAGGCTAGGTGAGGCTCCTCTTTAGCATTCGGAGAACACGTAAATGGAACAGACTAGCAAGTGCATGTCATTGCGTCATTACGTCAAAGGTCCGCTTTCAGTAAACAGCTGCTTGTTTTCTACACGGAGACGTATGAACGCTTCCGTTTGTTCCTTGGTCCCTGTTAAAAAAGACAAGAAAGCTCTGAATAACGCTGTGAATGGTATAATATTAATGTTAAATTTCTTTGTCAAGTTAACTAGACATATTTACTACAGTTATAACAAATGTTTGGTAACGTAAATATACTTACATTTACATTTTTTTTTTAACAAGATCACAAAGCTGCGCGCATAGGATTGTGGGTGATTTGAGAGCGCGAAGGCTATACATATGCACCCTTTCCTGTATATGGGATATTTTTCAAACGAAGGACTCAGTTCTTGTTTGAAATTCCGAGGATCCTCGACATTGGAACAGTCCTTCGACGGATGTCGATGATGTAGCATCATCGAAATTCTAGCTTCCGAGGATCTTTCCTTGACATTGAGAAACCCCATGTATCTCTTACCACTGGAGAAAGCGTAACGGCTAACTTAATAACGTGCTCACCTCTCAGCCTATCATGTAATGGCAGTGACATCAGTCGCAACATTCCCTAGTCTGCCTTCTCTTAAAAAAATAAATTTTTATCAAGCTAAAATCTACATATAGTTCCCAACGAAAGTATTGTTTAGTGTAAAACATTCTGAAGATTGGCAAACAGGCAGTCCATTAATTAAATGATTAGCTATGAAAGGTGTTTAATCAGCATAGTGAAGCCTCTCATCCATAGAGTGCCCCAGGGATGATGCGTTTTTGTAGGCCAACCCGGAAGTTAGCGGCGCATGGGTTCCCTCGACTGAGGAAATAAATGGAAGTAGTCCCTTTTAGCAATTTGTTAGCAACCGCCGATTTGAAGACACAGTAAAAGTTAAAAAAATCTCAAGTGGGTTATAACTGGTGTGTTTTATGTCGTAGATCAAAACATGAAAGTATTTAGAGGCTTTGTTAACCACATACCTTATTTCAGGCGATTTAGCAAAAACCCATTCAAAAAACCCATAGACTTTACGGCGTTGGAACCGGAAGTCCTAAAATGCTATATATATTCTGGCATTTGGTCAAAATCTCATGTATAAAAGATAAACAGCTACGCACAGGCTATTTAACTGGCTATTTTATTGGCTATGACTCAAAGTCAGATTCTAGACCAAGACACCCTTCTCTGAAAATGCTGTATCATAATTCAAAGAACCGGTTCTTTATTTACCCTTGCATTGCAAACAAGCAGAGACTGCCCAAATTGTGTGCGGCACTTTAAGGACCAACAGTTTAAGGATCCAGTGCAGTTACAAGGTTTAATCACAATCTCTTTTTAATACTTTTCATTGGTTAAATATTTGCAAAACCCACAGACAGGTGTAAAGGGTGACCTATAGGCTAGTAATGATTTATGATAAAAAATGATGAAATATGGAGATACAAGGTTTCCACTTGACAGTGACAATATAATGTTTATAGTTATTAATTTAGTTGCTCTGTATTGCAATCTCTCTCTCTCTCTTTTTCATTTCTGTGATTATTTAGATTATTTTATGCATATGTAGTAGGTTGTTAAACCAGTTTCCCTTTTGGATTAGCATGCAATGACAAGCCAAGCATACAGTAAGTGCAGACAGGAAATCGCTGTGGCAGTGGGACACTATGACAGAGGGGGAGTGGGATCGAAACAGGTCAGACTTCTGCTTCGTCCAACATGTCAAGAGCATGTGTGCTAACTAATGCATCATAGCTCCGACATTGTTATAGCTTCTCCACCATCTCCTCTTTCCCTGTATCATTTGACATCTCATCCCTTTCTCTGCTCATCTCACACACTTGCCCCCATCTTCTTTCTCTCTCCTATGTCCCATTATCAGTATATGCTAACTGTCTGACTCGTTCACAGAGACTGATTCCAGTTAATAACCATATTGGTGACATTCTGTTTTATCCTTCTCTTCCGCTGTCGTTTAATACAGAGCCATCGACTGGGCCCTGACTGAATTTAATCTGTCTCCTGTGCTCAGGCCTGAATTTATCACAGCCATTCAGGTAGGCTATAACCTGTCCCACGTGTGCCTCCTGAGCCACTGTAATAAAAGCAGACAGGTCTTAATAACAGTCCTCTCTCTGCCGTTCACACTCAGCAATACTTCATCTAAAGATACTATAAACAGAGAGAGAGAGAGAGAGAGAGAGAGAGGTTCAACCACACTGCTTAAGGAAAAATAGTAATTTATTTCAAAAGAGCACCCAAATGTCACTTCCTGTTTCAATTTAATTTGATTTGATTGCAGTAATTTTTTTTTTTTTTTTTTTAAGTTGAGGATGTTGTGTATGTTAATGTAAGGTAAATATAATGTATCATTTATGCCAGTGCTTTAAAGGATTTGCTCGAATTGGCATATATATATATATATATATATATATATATATATATATATATATATATATATATATATATATATATATATATATATATATATATATATGCCAATTCGAGCAAATTATATATATATATATATATATATATATATATATATATATATATATATATATATATATATATATATATGTATATGTGTGTATGTATGTATGTATGTATGTATATACATATATATCCATACTATTTATACCACTAAGTATTACATAGCAATAAGTAATTAAGTAACAGTTAGAATATTGTGTGCAGTTTGCACTTTATTTAACTTTTCTGTATTATATTTAAATGAACTAAAACCATAAAAAAAACATTTAAAGCATTTTTTGTTACTTAAAATAAATTAAATGTTTATATATATATGTATATATATAACTTATATTATTTCGGCTTGTTGCCCAGGCAAAATTTCACATTTTTCTTAAGTTTAACTTGAAGTACTGGCTATTTTAATAAAAATAGTTTGTTTAGTATACCACCACATAATGCAATGCACTCAACTTGACCTTGTATATGCAGTGTGACGAATTCATTTTTATTTTATTGTATTTTATTTAAATTTAAAGGGATAATCCACCCAAAAAATAAAAATTATCCCAGGACTTACTCACCCTGAAGCCATTCTACACTATGTTCTTTCAGACAAACACAATCAGATATATTTAAAAATATCCTGGCTCTTCCAAGCTTTGCAATGGTAGCGAATGGGGGTTGAGATTTTGAAGCCCAAAAAAAATGCATTCATCCATCATAAAAGTAATCCATACAACTCCAGGGGGTTAATAAAAGCCTTCTGAATTGAAGCGTTTTGTAAGAAAATATCCATATTTAAGAATTTATTAACTATAATAACTAGTTTCCAGCAGACGACCATAACAATACTGCGCAAGTCAACTTGCGCCACAAGAGAAGCCCCTGATGAGATGAATGACACAGGAGGTAGAAGTATCATATGCTTAGACGCCTCTCGCAGTTCAAACAAACAGGGCTGTACAACAAACTCAAACTCCTTTTTATATCGAAATCCTCCGACATTTCTCTTTCAAATTTCCCGATTTAGACTTCTAATTCATGAGCGGTGTTTTGTTTTGCTCTGTCCTCTGCGCTGCCGCGTTCGTCATTGCCTCATGCGTTGGGTCAGAGGTTACTCTTCTGCCACAAATTGATGCTTACAGCCATCTACCAGAAGCTAGTTATTATAGTTAATAAAGTTTTAAATATGGATATTTTTCTTACAAAAAAACATCGATTCACTTCAGAAGGACTTTATTAACCCCCTGGAGCTGTTGGGATTATTTTTATGGTGGATGGATGCATTTTTTTGGGCTTCAAAATCTCAACTCCCATTCACTACCATTATAAAGCTTGGAAGAGCCAGGATATTTTGAAATATATCTCTGATTGTGTTCGTCTAAAAAAAGAAGATAGTCATAAGCTGTACACCTAGGATGGCTTGAGGGTGAGTAAATCATGGGATAATTGTCATTTTTGGGTGAACTATCCCTATAATTCATTTATTTTTCCCAGACTTGCCACCCATTTTTTGTGTTGCAGCCCATCAGTCAAGGACCACTGGTGTATTTTGTACTGTAAGCAGTAGCCTCTCTATTGGAGTAATGCTGTAGAGCACTTGCTATTTGTGTAGCGTTTAAACAGGACAATGTTAGCTAGGCTGGATAACTGCAATCTGACAGTGATTTCATGAGAGGTATGCAATGTTCTGTTCTGTATTTCTAATTGTGTTCTCTGCCATGAGTTTGTTTGATTTTTCGCCCCAAAAATATCTCCCTGATCATGTTTTAAAGTTGTTTGTATTTTAGTTCGTATGAGTTCTGATCTGTATTCATTGGGCACCATTTGGTCTCTCTCCAGTCAATGTCTAATATGGATGTAGGTGGTCTGCACACCTGAGACATAAAACCCTCATTAGCAAATCCACATTTGAATTCTGACTTCATGTTCTCTGTATGTTTGGTCCGCAGAGACGACGCCTGCTCGTGTAGTCCCTCAGCACCTGTGGAGACGTGCTAGTTTGTGTGCTCTGTTACAATGACTCAGTCTGTCCCCACACAGATAATTTAGATGGGGTGTCAGTTTAATTAGGACATCTGCTGTCTCCCCACTGAACTCAACGCCTAAGAGTTTAGCTTCATTTTGTGTCATGAGATTCAATCCCTGTCTCTCTGTAATGTGGGCTGTTGTGTCCTACTAATTGTCCACCAGACAGAGGGCTCACGGAGCCATTTAGGGTTGAAAGAGCTTTTTTAAGACACTTCCCACTCTATAATAGGATCAAAATGGAATTAAAGACAATAGGGTGCTATTTAGATAGACTACCAACTGAAAGCCAAAAGATAGCTCCCTGAGAGAGAGAGAGAGAGAGAGAGAGAGAGAGAGAGAGACAAAGATTGAGGACTATTTTGTTGAATAGAGTGTGAGAGAAGAGCTGTGGTTATATTTTGGGTTACGTGTGTGAGAGAAAGTATGTGTACTTAATGTGTGGAGAGCATTTCTAGCCATGTTTGAAGCTTGGTTGCTAATTAACCCAAAGTCATATTGAACATCCTCTGATCGATATGCACTGCTAACAGAGATAATCTGTGTCTGATTGGCCAAAATAAATTTTAATGGATACATCAGCCTATTCAATGATTTCGGCATTAAAATGTCACCTGATTCCTAGCAGCGCCATATAAAGGATCTGAGAGGTTTGTTTTTGCTGTGAGGGAATTATAAATCTTATAAGTTTGACTCATTAATATTAATTATATGATGTTCATCCTACTGAAAAGAGTAGCAATGGTCCCAGCATATGTTGTGTTTTGGATGCTTGTCTCCATATAACTTTTTATATAGCTTGACTAGATTATTCTGGGTCTACTAGTTTCATCAGAAGACGTGCTAAGTCTGGCTTGTCCACTGGTCCAACTAAAATGCCACCAACCAATGTGGACCTGCCTGATCTGTTGTGTTGGTTTAAGCTGATCTTTTCAACAGGGCAGTCATCTAATCTGTTTAGGTAAGTGGGTGCTAGTCACAGGGCCTGTCCCAAATTATACCCACACTTGTAACCACTTGAGAGTTCACAAGACTGTCCCTTGTCTGAACATTTTCAAAGCTTTGCAACTGCTTTTTTGTCACTTAATTGGAAACATTACATTTAATAATAGTAGTTTTTTACATAGGGACTACTGGACAGACATTTAGAAGTTTATTTTAAAGTGCAAAGTATTGAAAATCAAATTGTTTACATTAAGGATGTGCACAATGACTAATTTTTAACCATTTAAACCAAAAATTTTGCAACCGACTAGTCAACTAGTCTAAACCACCCCCCACTGTCCCCCAGAGACATGCGGTCCATTTGAAATAGAATACTTAATTTATGAATGAACAGTCAAACCCCATACTGAGTGCCACTAATAATACTGTAGGTCATATACATATGATGTGCTTGCCGTGCATTATGATCAATGTATATTAAACTCACGTAAGCAATGTTAGCCATTATAGACATATTAAAGGGTTAATTCATTCAAAAATGAAAATTATGTCATTTATTACTCATCCTTATGTCGTTCCACACCCGTAAGACCTTCATTCATCCTCGGAACACAAATTAAGATATTTTTGATAAAATCCAATGGCTCAGTGAGGCCTGCATTGCCAGCAAGATCATTTCCCTTTATAATGCCCAGAAAGGTTCAGAAAACACATTTAAAACAGTTCATGTGAGTACAGTGGTTCAACCTTAATTTTATGAAGCGAAGAGAATACTTCTTGTGCGGCAAAAATAATACTTCTTGTGACTTTATTCAACAATATCTAGTGATGGGCAATTTCAAAACACTGCTTCATGAAGCTTCAAAGCTTTACGAATCTTGTGTTTCGAATCAGTGGTTCAGAGTGTGTATCAAACTGCCAAAGTCACGTGAACTATTGACATTTCAAAATACTTATGACGTAACAAAGCCTTGTTTACTGAAATCATGTTATTTTGGTGCTTTGAACCACTGATTCGAATCAAAGATTCGTAAAGCTTCAAAGCTTCATGACGCAGTGTTTTGAAATCGCCCATCACTAGATACTGTCAAATAAAGTCACTATTTAGTTTTTTTTTTTTTTTTTTTTTTTGGCATACAAGTATTCTCGTCACTTTATAATATTATGATCGACCACATGAACTGTTTCAAATATGTTTTTAGTACCTTTTTGGTCATTGAAAAAGGAAATGATCTTGCTGGCAATGCAGGCCTCACTGAGCCATCGTTTTTTATCAAAAATATCTTAATTTGTTATAAATATAATTAATAATTAATTTAATTTTTGGGTGAACTAACCCTTTAAAACCTAATAGCCTATTATAAACACATTTCCTCAAATAAAAGTTAGTCCACATATGTCAGCACATGATGGGCGGCAAAATCGCAAAAAAAGCTTGACGTGTACTGACAACTATACATTATTTAAGCATATTCTCTTCATTAGGGTGTTGATATAGCAACTGTTCAAGTTCCAAGTAAGTTTCATTCATAATGTTTCTCCTTTAATCTGATATAAAATTTCATATTGACCCTCATAACAGGTATTATAACAAGCCTATAAGCAAGCTTAATTGTTTCTAGTCTAACATGACATAGAAGAAAACAGAAAAGTTTTGTGTAGGCTTTCAAAATACTCCCTCACCTTTCTTATCTTCTGAGTTAAATGTGCAAAAAAAGTAAACGACTAGTATTTCCAGGTCGACTAGCAGCAGCAGCAGTATCGTTTAATCGACTAGTCTGCTAGTCTCGCACATAGTATAAATAAAGCTCTGTAAAAACATTACGTGCATTTTAACAACACTGTTATGTCCCAAGTAATCAAAAGTTCTACACATATCTGTGGTCTTCACACCCACTTGGCACAAAAACAGGAAATGCAAGTTCACGTGCAATGACCGCAGATGTGGGTACTGGGGCAGGCCCATAGTGTTTAGAGTTTTCCGCTTCCACGGTCATTGAGTCCATTGGGGAAACTGGTTGGCAGATGCTTCTTTTTGGTCTTAAAGTTGTTGTTTAATGCAGTTGTTCACACTGTGACCAAAAATGGTAAAATTAATATGTTAATTAATCTGAAAGTAAATTTAAATTTAATTCTCAAAATTTGAGGATGAATTTACAAATTTCAGTTGCTATGCCCTTGATCTGTAGAAAGTCTTATCTAAAAAGTGTAGTTTGGTTACCGCTTGTTAGTTCAAAAACAAATTCTGTTAATTCTGTTTCTTTAGTCAACTGCTACAACAGACAATAGACAACTCCAGTCTATATTCCTCTTGTTTCATAGAAGAAAATTGTATACTTAATGATCTTTCAGGCAGCATTTTAGCTGATGCTCATCAGAGGTCATCAAGCTCATGAATACAACATGCCACAGGATTGCATATGTCTCATCTAATTGTACATTTCTTATTCAGTGGTTGAGTTTATTAACCACAATAGTCATAATTGTGGCTTCAGGCAGCAGCATGATGATGGACAGCACTGGGCAGATGGACCTGGGGAGTCTGGATGGGGGAAAGCACCGCTCACAGTATGCTAATAATCATTATGTGTTTATGTTGCTGGCTCACAACTGACGTGGCTACTTAGGATGTCAAAAAGAGAAAAAAAAATATAAAATTGAACAAACAGTCAAATAATGACATGGCCATTTAGATTTAGACTGGAAGCTCATTTGCAAGTAAAATAAGGACAGAAACTAATGAATGTAGCTTTCAGAATGCATTTAGTACAAATGGTTTTGTTTTTTTTTGAGAAATGCCAGGGGCTTGTCATTTCTTTTTGTACTGAAATGATTTTCCAAGTGTGGATCGTTATCAGAGATTGCTTCTTCCAAAAACAGCCTGAAACAAAAAGCCAACAGTAAAAGCGTGTAAATGGAGGCATACTGTTTTTGGCAGTGTTGTAGTGCTCACCTTTGCTGAAGTTCTAATATGTAGGAAATTAAGTGATTTCCCCCATATCATGTGCTGTCTTGTTTTTCTGTTGTAAGTCTCTTTGACTATGACAGGTAAAGGCCCTGTCTCAAATGCTATCCTCAGCCCTTGGATCCCGGTTTACACTTGCCATAATTTTGCATAAACTGTTAGGTGTGAGTCCACTGAAGTCCACACCAATGCACCGAGCATCAATCTGAAGCATAAAATGATAAATGGCACACCCAGCGGTCTTGTATACTTCACAGACAGTAAGGAAGTCCACTTTAAGTGAGTCCTTTATAACATTTTTTTCCTTCAAATAAGCCTGTCAAACCAACATTTAGAGTTTGTCTTGACAAATTTTCCTTATCTTTATAAAAAAAAAAATGCATTTAATTTTTTTAGAATTGTATTTCTACAGCATTACATTCGAACGCCACATCTAGTTCCCATTTGCTACCTCATATTCAGTTCAAATTTAAGAGGTAAATTGGAATTTAAAAATAATTTTCAATTAAATTCTGATGTGCATTCTGTTTTCAGCATGTCTAGTCCATGTCTATCAGCTTTGAAGTCATGTATATCTATTAATGTGTAAAGGTACATGTATTCATCCCGAACAGTCACGGTTCAGTGTATACAGTCAGATGACAAATACAGTAAGTCACAGGCAATTCACATTCCATTCCAGAAGGGAGTGTGCATGTTTGGTAATGCTGTGTGCAATGCTGTTTGCTAACCACCACAAAAAAACACAGTTTAATAAAAAATAAGAAAAAAAAGCAATATTATGTTTAGTTTCTCCCCCCTGCTGTACTGAACCCGTTCTGAACTGTGAATTCAATACCGAGGTACGTACCTAACCGTTTTGTATACTGTTACACCCCTAATTTATTGTACCTTTATGCTAGTATTAAAAAAAAAAAGGTTATGCGTTATGATATGTTATATAGATACGTTATGCGCATTTAAATTCACTTTCTTGTTTGGTAAAAAGGACAAAAAATTGGCCCTATTTACACTTCACTGCATTTAAATAGATAGATAGCTGTCCAATTTGTTAACCTTTCCATTTACACTTGGCCACATAAATGTGTCTCTGCAAAACGAATATAAATCCGAACTTCAATTTCCATGCTATATGCAAATTCAATGGGGTTCATGTCACCAAAAGAAATGGATATGCCCTGCATTTTGTTTATCATCAGCTGATTTAGAGATCAAAGACCACAATAGGAGAAAGTGTTATCAGCACTGGTGAGAGAAAGCATTTTAGCAATTTAATGAAGGTGACTGTGTGTTGCGCTCCAGGATGCAATGCTGAACAATGAGTTTCATTTGTGGCAGTTGCTGAAGAGAGATGCTCACTTACTGAAGTGGTTTGCACAATCGGATTGCATTCCGTATTTACACATGGTCTTTTCAGAAAACATTATGTGTCAATAGGAAAAATAGGAAAAATATTAAAAGGTTAGTTCGCCCCAGAATGAAAATGTATTCATCATTTACTCACCCCCATGTCGTTCTAAACCCACAGGACTTATGTTCATCTTCAAAACAAATGAAGCTATTTTAATGAAATTTCTTTTTTAATGAGATTTCTGTCCCTCTATTGACAGTCCACACAACTACCACTTCTGCGCTTCAAAAAGTTCATATAGAGATCATACAACTAATCCATATGAATCAAGCTGTTTAGTCAAAATGTTCTGAAGAGACATGAACGCTTTATATTAGGAAGATTTAATATAGACTTGTTATACACAGCGCTCAATCTGTTCATCATATAAAGCGATCCAGTCTCTTCAGAAAATTTTGACTTAACCGCTCAATTCATATGGATTAGTTTTACGCTCTTTTTATGATCTTTTTGAAGTGACAAAATGGTATTTGTGTGGACTGTCAATGGAGGGACAATAATCTCTCAGGTTTCATTTAAAATATCTTCATTTATGTTTCAAAGATAAAGTTTGAAAGTCTTACTTTAGGTTTGGATCAACATGTGGATGAGTATTTTATTTTATTTTTTGACATTTTTGGATGAACTAACCCTTTAACAGCGTTTTCACATGGTTTTGCTTTGTATTTGGTTCCTTTATTTGTTCATTAGACTGTGGCCTTCATTTGATTTTGGATTTGTTCCATCAGATGGTGGAGAACTTTGGGATATCAACAAATTGACTGGTGTGATCTGTATGGACCTTTCACCTTCTTCAGTGTTAGACAATGACCATCCGCGTGAGACACAATGATCTGGTGGACTATAGAGTGAGATGTCCAAAAAGTCCTATTACCTGTTACATGTGGTGGCGGTGTGTGATGTATGTGTTTGTGTGGTCTAGTGGTTAAAGATCTGAACTAGTAACCCAAAAGGCTGCAGGTTCAAACCCTGTTGTTCCACCATTGCACCAATTAATTAATGCCAGGTTGCTTCAGGTTTTTTTTTTGCCACTGCAGTAAAAGCACTAGAAGTTATTTTTGATACAAGCACAAGCTAAATTACATTTAGTCATTCTGTGCAGATGCTCCCGATTTCTTATTCAGCTTTGGTAAGTTACCTTCTCATCTGGCCTGCTTTCTTGTGAGTTACACTCTGTGCTGACCTGAAGTTGCCATCAATGTCTCATTCATTGTGGGCTGCAGTATCTCTACAGCATACTAGTGTTATTATAGATTTGCTCAAAGGTCCAGTACCACATGTTCCTGCTTTCAGAAATAAAAAAAAATCACAGGCTTTATATGTCTCCACGGTGTCATCCTGTATGACAGTATAACTCTTCATTCCATTTGTAATCTGTTGCTAATTTAATTCATTCTTGTAAAATGATTCACCACTTTTAGCACTGTGCATGAGAAAGGCACATTTGTCCTTTTAATTCTCTTGCTACTTGATTTTTAACTACAAGGTCTTCTTGCTCCCCTTAGTCTTAGTTCCGCTCCTTGGCAGTAGGTGGCAGTAATGTCCTACATTTGAGCTTAGATGAGTTAGTACGTTAGTATGGACCATACTACATGAACACTGGAGACCCCGCTGTGAAATACATTCAGTGCATGTAGCACCATCCGACCTTTCCCTCTCTACCTCTGCTGCTCTCTTCCTCTCTGAAAGGATTAATTGTGAATGCACAGACAGTTTCTTAAAGCTAATGATTAAAAAGAAACTCAGAGCTCTTCCAATTACGACCCTGCCAAGCATCCATGAGATACTACAGCCCTAATTGGTCAGATCATTAAATCGGGAAGGAAAAAAAACAGAGAAAAGGAGGAGAAATGAGGGAGAGGGTCTACGTAGTGAGTCTTCATGATTCCTTGGTAAGAAAAGTAGAGGGAGTGTATCGAAAAGGGGAAAGGTATGCACTGTGAGATTGTTCCCATGGAGACAGCAGATTCTGGGATGCTTTGGGGAGGGAAAAAAAAGTTTCATTTTTGTTGATTGCAATGAAATTCCACTTGGCTAACTGCAAATGCAGTGTGTTATAATTCAAAGCGTAATTACTGTACACCTGCCGGAAATGATAGTGATAGTAATGTTTTCAAATAATCTTTTTTTTTTCTCAGGCTTAGGACAATTTACAAGAAACATTGCTGATTAAAGCAGAAAATGTAAAATTAGATCCAGTTAGATTATTCAAAACACAATGTGAAGGGACGATGGGTTCACAACTCATTGTACTTCCTATAATGTGACGTATTTCCAAGTCAAATGAGAAAACGTGTTGGCTAAGACCTGACTTTATCCATTGGGAATTGATTGAAATGGAAAAAGGGGGTGTTACATACCAGAATAGGAATGCAAGTTTGTTTAAAAAGTGCTTAAAGAGATAATTTGTCCAAAAATGACATCATATACTCACCCTCATATTGTTCCAAACCTTTATGACTTTCTTTCTTCTGTAGAGGTGGAACCCAAAAGAAGATATCTTGAGTGATGTAAGTGAGTAACCAACCATTTTTAGTGAAAATTGACTTCTATTGTAGACTTGACTTCACAGAAGAAGTCAAGCAGGTTTTGACAACATGAGGATAAGTAAATGATGACAGAATTTTTATTTTTGGGTGAACTAACATTTATTTATGTATTTTTTTTTATTTATTTTTTTTGAGATTGGTTAACATTATCCAATAGCCTGCACAGTCTAAATGACATCAGCAGAAAGGAATGTTGAATTTTATGTTGACTAAGTTTAGACATTCATAACAGTAGTATTACACAATGTAAAAAACAATGGTGCAAAAGAAAAAGTGGCATTCACCGTTGCATTAAGCAACAACAGAGCGTCACGCCTCGTAATAGCCACTCTGCAATTGTTAGTGATGCTGTCATCTAACAGTCTGTTTGTCAGGGATGTACACTCACAGATAGCAGCTTTCATTTGAAGCTCTCGCTGTCTCTGAGAGCAAACGCTCTATCAAATTCATTCGCTCTGTTAGACAGACGCCTAAAGTGAAATGCTGTCGTTGTGGAGCTGCCTGTTTTGTCCGGTTGTTCCTCAGAGGGTTGCTTTGTGTCTGCGTGTGTTTGTCCTGATCCGCTGTTTAGGCCTGACCTCATGAATCCATTAGCGCACTTGTTCTGTTCTCCCGTCCCCTTCATTTCTCTAAAGACTTGCCGCTCAACGGGAAAACAACCTCATGTAAGTGGGAGGGAGGGGAAACCCTTGTAAAGAAATCCGACCAGATGGGCAAAGACACACACACACACAAAAGCACACACTTCACATTAAGTGCCATGGATCTTTTGGTGTGTTCTGAGATGAGGTGGCTCTCTGGCTTGTCATTTGAAGCGGCAGCGTTATCAGCAAATGCGATATGATTCATGTGTGTTACGTTTGTGGTTTGTGTGCGGCTTGTAGTGTGTGTTGTGGGTTATTAATAGGTGATGTGTGTTACACTTACGAACGGTAGGGCTCTCGATTTCCCTGTGCCCATCAGCACTATTGATGAAGCCATTTGGCTGTTTTAGTTTCACTCCTACACACACGCTGTTTGTGGCATGTGTGTAAAGCTCATCCTGTTGCTCTTCACTGCATGAATTCAAGAGGGAAAAATGGAGTATTTGCTCTGAAGTGTACTACCTGATCAGTGCCTGATACTAGACATCAGTGCTACACAAAATCTTTTTTTTTTTTTTAGAGAATCAATACTCTTTTTAATGGAACCTTGTTTCCACCACTGAATAAAAAATAAAAAAGGTAATTGCGGGTTTTTAATCTTACAATTCTGACTTTTTTTTTCCTCTCAATTTCAAGTTTACATCTTGATTAACTTTTTTTTTTTTTTTCTGAATTGCATGATATAAAGTCAGAATTGTGTGATATAAACTCACAATTCTGGCTTTTTTCTCAGAATTGCGACTTTATAAAGTCAGACTTTGTAAAGTTGGAATTGCGAGATATAAACTTGTATAAACTATATAACTTGTGTCATTATAACTTGCAATTACGAGTTTATCACGCAATTCTGAGAAAAGTCAGAGTTGCAAAATATAAACTCGCAATTGTGAGAAAAAAGGCAGAATTCTGAGTTTAAAAGTCGCAATTACTTTTTTATTTTTAATTCAGTGGCAGAAACAAGCTTCCATACTTTTGGGCCATTCTGTTTATAACATGGAAAAGTAAACAATAATAATACTTAACTCGATTTATTGATTTAAAAAGTAAATTATATTCATAAACAATTTTTAATACGAAAACTACATTACGCCTGATGCCAAATTGTTTTTGAGAAAAGCTCAGATACTAAAAGAGGACCTATTATGCGTTTTTTTTTTTTTTTTTTTTTTACTTTTTCATCTTTCATTAGTCTTTAATGTTGCAGTTTGAGCATGAAAAATGTCTGCAACGACTCCTTTATTGTACTTTTCTTCCAGGAGTATACATGTCTCAATATTCTACATTTAAATAATTCCTACCCAAGACATACACACACAAAAAAAAAAGGGGTGAAGCCTGGTTGGAGTCGTGTAAGTAGTGTGTTGAAACTCGCGGTTATGGTAAGGACTGTGACATTTCCGAAATATGATCAAAGCCTCTGACCAATCACAACACACTGGTCCAGCTGAACAATCAGATCACATTGTGCTTTTCAGAAGGAGGGGCTTCATAGAGACAGTAACTAAAACATAGAGTTACTGACAGATTGGGAAGAGAGGATTTAAAACAATGTAAAATATGTGGGGGAAAAAAAAAATTACTTTTACTTTGTAGGACTTTGTAAAAGGGCATAATATGTCTTCTTAAATTATGTGGAGCAATTTTTTTTTGTTGAAGGTTGAAGCCAGGGTGAAGGGCATAATTAGTGACCGAGGTGGAAGCTTAGTTGGCTTGATTCTTGAGTCAGATACTGTAGTATTGATGAAAGATTGTTGTGTCCTTCCTGTGGTGTGTGTGTGTGTTGTCTCCACAGAGCCGATGTTGGTGCCAGGCTGTATTGATCAGTCCTAACAGTTATCCCAGCCCTTTAAACTCAGCCGAGGACTACTGCAGCACAGAATTAAATGAAAGAAATCCCTCAGAGACAACAGGACGGTGAGTGTGGAGCAGGGAGAGGAAAGGATGGAGTGAAAGAGTGAATGGAAGTCAGTTTGATAAAGAGTGTTCAGGGCTGAGGGCTAGGATTTCTACATGTTGAAGTTCTCAGAGCTTCATTGATCGCATGTCTTCCTCTCCGCCACACACTGACCATCAAACCATCAAAGATCATACAGTACACCACACCAATGGATCAGGCTTCCAGGAACCTGAAGAGTTACTGTACGTGCTCACAAAATGTCTAGAACAATACAAAGTGACTAAAGATGGCATTCTGTTTCAAAGGTGAACATTGTTATTCCTTTTTGACAGAAAGGGCTCTGTTGCTTCTATCAAAAGCTCAGATCTCACCCGCATTTCCAGATAATGGCAAGATCATGAAACTAGGCATAAAGTGAATTATTAATATAGAACATGAAAATATAAACTCCCGTTCAAAAGTTTTATATTTTTTTATATTTATATTTATTTATATATATTTTTATATATATATATATATTTTTTTTTTTTTTTTTTTTTTATATGTTTTTGAAAAAATTCTCTTATGCTCACCAAGGTATCAAAAATACAGTAAAACAGTAATATTCCTGTTATGGCAAAGCTGAATTTTAGCAACCATTGCTCCATTCTTCAGTGTCACAATTGACTATTCACCTTTAGTTACTGTTGCTATGTACGACAAGCCATGCTGCTCTCACGCCACACATCATGTTCTCATGCAGTGAAAAATACATTGCGGACAAGATAGAGCAGGTTCATTTTCATATGAAACAAAGTCTCAAACAATAAATACTGTTTTATGGCTCTTTAATGTGTTTTGACAGAATGCTGTAGCGCCTCAGTCCAAGCAGCTCGTGGAACTGATCATCTCTTCTTACTAGTTCATTTATAGCATCAAATAAACATGAGTGAACATCAGAAGGAATGTTGTATCAACTGCGGAAAGACGTCAGTACGCACCATTTTTCAAGTTCAAGTCCACCAACGTTAATCTTCTAACTCCCCTGACTGCTTTGTCGAACATATCGGTGGATTCTGTGTTATGACTGGTTAGAATATCTGTCAATCAAACCAAAGCTCAGAACCGGCCTGCTGTTCCAGATAGTGGCAATAATGTTCTTATTAAAATAATGAATCTAATCATCTCTAAATCTAATAATTCTAAATATTAAGTCTAAATTCCCATTTGTTGAACAATATTAGTCATATATTTTTATCATTTTAGCTCCCAGTCGATCACCAACAGTCTCTGTATCTTATGTAGCCTCACATCGCCATCAAATAATGAATAGCTTTCAATTGCTTTGGCTTTGCAAGTCGCTGTCAGTGTGTATTTTTTGACATACATAATAATTAAATTCAGCATATTTATGCCACTACAAACTGACTTTGATTTAACCGTGAGAAGTTGTTTATGATGTAAAAAAATAATAGCAATCAAATCACACATGAAATACTTTTTGATGGGCAGGGAAAAATTAAGTGGCTGGAGTAACTTTGCTGTGCGTCAAAAATAGAAACGGGTATTAGTCAAAGGAATACGCATCACTTCCATTGTTCACGGCTTTGTTGATGTTTTGTGCTGATCATTTTGACAGCAGATTTAAGGAGATGGTGCTTAGACATTTTTTGACCTAGAACCACATTTTCTTCACTACAAACACACAGAATAGGGCCAGGAGGGGCATTGGCTCTAATACCCACGCTTTCACCAGATCAGTGGAAAAGAGATATGAGAAGCATACTATGACCAGCATAGATTTCTTCAAGCATCTGATGGGTAAAACAGTTTTGGCAGCCATGATTTAAGTAAGGGTCAGGCTCTTTGATTGGCTCCTGTGATCTTATGGCCGCTGTGTAATTGGCAGAGGTAAACTTATGGGCACACTGGCGTGACACTAATATGTCTTGTGGCTGTTGACATTCCTGTCCGAATTTACTGCTGTCATCAAGGTCACACTCCCTCTCTTTCTCTCTCTCTCTCTGTCTGTATAAGCCTTAGCCCACAAGAGTGATGACCACTAGTCAGGCTCAGAGAGCAGGGTGAATTCTCTGTCTGTCAAAGCCCTAAAGTATTTTATAGTGAGCCTTACACAAAACACACACACACACGCGCACACACACACACACACACACACACACACACACACACACACACACACACACACACACACACACACACACACACACACACACACACACACACACACACACACACACACACACACACACACACACACACACACACACACACACACACACACACACACAATGCATTCTTTTTTGACTTTCAGCAGTATACGATGGCCTTTCATGAATAACAATAGGATTGTTCTGTCCACAGAAATTTAAATGTGAAATTTAATGACTGGATGTTTTTTGAAGGTAAAGTATGTAATGTGTGAGCAGTCCAACATTGCAACATTTCCTCCAACCAACGGCTTGAGTTTGGTTCAGAAAGAATACATTAAATTGATCGAAAGTGGCAGTAAAGGCTTTTACATTGTTGCGGGGGACAAAAATCTTAAAAATGTCTTGACCACCAAATCAGCATTTCTAGATTGATTTCTGAAGGACAGAATGTGACAGAAGACTGGAGTAATGGTTGCACAGGATTAAATCACTTTTTAAAATATAATAAAATATAAAACGGTTATTTAAAATTATTATATTTTATAATATTTCTGTTTTTACTGTAATAAACACTTCAGCAATTTTATATATAATATTTGTATTATCTTTTATTGTTTCATTTGAAATTCAGCCCATTACAGGTGCACTGTAAACACAAACAAGTTGGCAAATCATGCTGGGAAGTTTCAGTTAAACTTAAGTTTGTCTAAATTAAAACTCATAAAACTCAAAACAATGAAACAGTTCAGTTTACTTAAAATATATCAGTTCTGTGAAGTTGAAAGAAAAAGAAAGTTGAATGTTAGGATTTACAATGAGTGTATATGGCTCTGTGAGCAGGTGTTGTTCATACATGATATATATATATATATATATTTAATATCTCTAAATGGTGGTGGCAGATTTTGTCTCATTAAAGTCATGACAAATCAGATTAACAACAATCAGTGACCTCAGTGGATTAAAAAATCCATATAGTATGAGAGAGAGAGAAATATGAGGATGGTGTGGAAGTGAGATGACGTCACTGGAATATAGCCTCATCGATCCTCAATCCAGCTCTGAGCTGTCAGTTTACTGCTCAGATGTGACGATTTTTATGGGCTGTGCACGTGCTCTTATGCACGTGTGCTCAGGGAAAGAGAGAATATGAAAATGAAGTGATGCAAATCAAATCCTCACTATGGAAGAGTCATGCTTTTTCTCAGAACTCTGAACTGGATTAGCACCATCCCACCAGAGGACAGACACTCTCCATGTAGAAGAACATTGTGTGATATTGGACATGAATGCAGATTCTAAGGTTTTCTAGTCTCTGAGCTGGATTCAACCACTCGATTTACCATTCATTTATTCTGTAATATATTTTCTCATTTGATAAGTCTTTTTCTGGATGCATAGGCACAACTAAATAAAGTTGGACCTGCTAGCAAATAGTGAACATCCTCCAACTACATATTCCACTAATTATTTGAATAATTCTGACTTTATAGTAAACATGTCTATCCAGTTGTCATGGATCACAGTTTTGCAAACAGATTCAGGTTTTTTTTCTCTTTCTTTTTTTTTTTTTTTCTTTTTTCTTTTCCTGAATTCACGTTGCACTCTTGTGCTTATGTGGATCAAATCTTGCTGGCGTCATGCCCTGATCCCCCTCCTGTTCCAGTATTTTCTTGTTCTCTCTGCTCTTCTATAAATAAAAGTGGCAAAACAGATGTGTTTGACTGGTTCAAAGTAGTGAAATGACAAAATTTTGAAAATATTTTCAAATAATTTTCACACCAGATTCACACCTCATGCCAATGACAAATCTTAATAATTTTCAAGAAAAAGTGTGGATAATAAAATTAAAAGTAGAGCAGAAAGAGCAAAAGAACAGCATTTATTTGAAATTGATTTTTTTTTTAACTCTTATTACTCTTATAACTTCATAAACAATTTAATGCATCCTTGCTCAATACATTTCTTAAAAAAAAAAAAAAAATCGTATTGACGAGCTCCTTGCAACTTCTTTTCCATCAGTGCTTGACTGAATCCTATTAATGCGCTCTATCTTAAAGCACTGATTCTCAATTTCTTCTCTGTTGCAGTCTGTACTTCTTCGAATAGTCTTGAAACTTTATTTCAGCACTTCTTTTGTATTTCTCATTTGTAAGTCACTTTGTACAATGTTGTGCATGTAAAAATAAAAGCAAAATTGAACAAGGGCTCTCATGCTCAAAATATCGGAAAAGTGGTCCATACGACTTATGCACTACATTCCAAATCTTCTGAAGCGAAGGAGTTTTCCTTTATCGGTGAAGTATTCCATTAAGGAAAGCAGCAGCTACATTTCAGTAGAGAGAAAGCGTGTGTTAATGCATGTCTGAAGTGTGACGTTCTGTCTGTCTGTGTTTTAGTGTGTGTGTTTGCTTCAGTCAGTTCTGTGGACTCCAAGGGCCCATTTCTTCAGTCTGGTGAACAGCCTCAAATCAAAAACACTCTCTCCATCTCCCCCTCTTTCTTCCTCCAGCATCCCAACAGAGCACCGTGGGCTTTTTTCAATTATTATCAGCTTAACGGGTGATCCTGAAACCAATCAATACGGGTTGAAGAAAACTTTTCACAGTAAATAATACTTTCCTTTCTTCTTCTCTCTCTTCTTTAGTAACTAGAGGTGTTTCTTTTTCTCATTCTTTCCATTCATAAAGTTTTCCATTTTGGTGTTCCTCTGTAGCTGTAGATGCTGCCACTGAGGGGCCTCGTCTATTACAATTGCCCTGACTCAGCTAGCCTGTATTTAACCACCTCATAATTCACCCCGCCTAATTCTGCACACATGAGAGACATGTAACGCCTCTGCTGTTAATAAACTGAGATTTAGTGGCATTTAATGAGATTATGAGCTTGATAAATCAATTACATTTCAATTAAATACTAACGGCTTTCTGCATTAATGCCGTTTAATATATCCTTATTGTTAAAGGATAGGTGATTGATATAATCCAGGCTAAATCTACAATTTTTCCCCAGCTTATATTCAATCAAATACAATAAGATGATAATTGAATGAATTCTCTATTATATTAACGAAAGAAATTAGATGAAGGTAATATAATAGTGAGCCAAAGAGGAGATCGAACTAGCAAAAGCAGTCTGTGGCCTAGTATTTGTACTGTAAGCACATGTTCTGTGACACTTATTTGGCTGAAGTTGTACGGACATTTTTTTATTTTTTTTTTATAATGTTTAAAAAAAGCTTGAAAACTTGTCTGTGGCTGCAATAAGCATATGAAGTTCTATTATAAGTTTGTTTATTTATTTACTTTGTTTGTTTGTTTATAAAGTTTTAAAGGGGTCATATAATGCCACTTTCATAAGATGTAAAATAAGTCTCTGATGTCCCCAGAGTGTGTATGTGAAGTTTTAGCTCAAAATACCCAACAAATCTTGTTTTTATAACATGTTAAATTTGTCACTTTTTGAGGGTGAGCAAAAACACTCTGTTTTTGTATGTCCCTTTAAATGCAAATGAGCTGCTGCTCCCAAGAAGAGGGCAGAGTTCCAAGAGCTTGTGTTAGCACATAGTGTTAGCAGCGCTGATTACCTCACACAGACTCACTGAAAATGTCAGAAACTGTTCAGGCTTTTATGTTTAAACCAGAGTCAGACAATTATGGAGAGACTCAAGAAGAACTGACAACATCTAGAATGCAACGGGATGTTTCTGAATGGATGAATTTATGTAGCTGATGTGGAGTTAACTATCTTAAAGGATTAGTTCACTTTCAAATAAAATTTTCCTGATAATTTACTCACCCCATGTCATCCATGATGTTCATGTCCTTCTTTTGTTCAGTCGAAAAGAAATTAAGGTTTTTGATGAAAACATTCCAGGATTATTCTCCTTATAATGGACTTCAATGTACTCCAAATGGTTGAAGGTCAAAATTACAGTTTCAGTGCAGCTTTAAATGGCTTTAAATGAAACCAGGCGAGGAATAAGGGTCTTATCTAGCGAAACAATCGGTCATTTTCTAAAAAAAATGTAAATGTATATGCTTTATATAAACAAATGATCGCCTTCCATGTGGTTCCGCCAAAACCGCACTTTCATATTCTTCAAAAAGCTTACGCTGCATGTCCTAAACCTTCCCTATTCTACTTACGGAACGAACTGCTAATTTTTTTTAAACGTAGAATAGGGAAGGCAAAGGACATACAGCGTAAGCTTTTTGTCCTTATACAGAGAATTCTTTAAAAGAAAATATCTCCATTTGTACTGAACTTTGAGAATCCTAACTTTGCAGATGTTTGTGCTCTAACATTACACACTAACTAAAGTTAAAAAAAAAAGTGGAATCATAATCAAGGACCCCTTTAAAGTCACAATGAAATAAAAAAAAAATCAGTTATTTATTTATTTTTTAAATGAAATATTGCTGTGTTTATTATAAATGATTCATCAGTGTGCGCGCGCACACACACACACACACACACACACACAAAATAACTGTCCTTCCCACAATGAAATTTACATTGCAGTGACATCTCTTCTCTGATGAAGTGTTTGATAGACTACCTGTCAACACAGCAATAGCAAACCACAAAGATCCGACGATCCAATCGGTTATCGATGGAAAAAATCAAGTACCGTTCTACATTTTTTCTTGTTTGAGAAGACATTTTTTAAAGCACTTTACAATGCACTAAATGTCATTTTGCATATGGAGGCCAAAGTATAATTCACTTTTTATGCATACACAAGGGTCAGCAATAGAGGTATTGCAATTTGTCGCAATGCGCATGTGTCGAATGCCTGTGTACGAGTCAAGTGAAGCATACTGTCCAAAGCTGTGCGTTCGACTGCACGTACGCATAAAAAAAAAAAAAAAAGTATACTTTATGTCTTTAGAGAAAAAAATGACAGGGTCAGTGAAAGGTGTTACACACAGAAGGAGACGGAGACACAGGTAATAGTTAAGATGTGTTTATTAAACAACCAGAGGATGAATGGCAGAATGCAGATGAGTAAATGGCAGGATAAGTTCGTGACTGGAGCGGTGACTGGATCTGATGATGTTTCTTATTTTTTCCCAGGGAACGTGGATGCAAGCAGACGTGGAGCAGACAGGACACGATGACACTCACTGGAGACACGGAGACACTAGGAGTCACAGAGAACACTGGAGACAGGTAAGCAGGCGTTAAAGGAGTCCTTAAGGTAAGCATAACAGTAGGTATGCGCTAACGAGACCGGAGACCAATGACTGAGTGATCTGGAGTGTCTTATGTAGTGCTGCTGATGGTGACTGTGATGAGTGTCAGGTGGAGCTTGTTAATACTCAAGGGAGGGAGTGCGTTGTGATTGGGTGAGTGAAGAATCTGGCGTGTCTGTGACAAAGGGTAGAAAAGCTAAATTATGACTGCTTTTGGTGCAAAAACTTAAGGGGGAGGGGGATAAGTAATAAAAATGTATCATATAACCTGTCTAAAACCAATGGAAACATTTTTACCTCAAATTCACACTTCTTGGTAGCAACCATTTCTACATTGTTCTCATTTTCTAATATCCATTTAACCTCAGGACAACTACAAAGCTGCAGTGTATTAAACCTCCTCCGCACAAGCAAATGAGGGAGGCCGACAGGGAGAAGAGGAGGTGGAGGAACAGACAGAGTGAAGAAGGGAGGAAGGGGAGGGTGGGAGATATAAATTTAATATTCTGTTGTCATCATAAAATGGCGCTGTGGCTTTAGTGTGTCAGAATTGAGCGCTGAGCCGCAGATTTACTCCAGATGTCAAAGGAAACGGCTCTTCATATTTCAGATGGTGTCACGCAGCACTCTGGCTTGATGAGTGATCTACGGCTCTCATAGCTGCTGCGGGATGGACATGTCAGACTGTCTTCAACTTCCTGTTTTACAGGGAATCATTGTCCTCTCTTTTTTTTTACTCCTTAAGAGGAGGCGCTTTTAGCACCTTATCCTTCTTTTGTCATTTCACTTGCTAGTCTATTTTTCACATGGATATGTAGTGATCTGAAAGGGTTTTATTCCCATTTGCCTTTTTGCCACTCTAGCACTTCCTTTTTTTGTGACTCATTTCCTTCCTGTTTTATTCTTTTTACTCATTATTTATTCTTCCCCTGTTTTATGCTGCACAATTCACATCTTATGATCTGTGCATGCTCAGCATTTTTAGGAAACAACACACACACACACACACATGTGCACACAGTATCCTCACCGTTTGCCCATGGATGCACTCACCTGTCAGGTCATTTTTTAAAGTCTAAGATGTCAAAATGTAGTATTGACTCCCATTGTTAGTTTCTCCCTTGAGGGAAGCTGATAGGTGGGGATGGGTGTAGTTTTGTGTATGTGTTGGAGTGTGAGAGATCATTAGTGGTTCTAGCTAAGGAAAATATCAATATTACTATTGCTCATACTGTCTTCAAATCCACTAACCCTAAGTATAAACCACATAACTCGTCCCACACTGTAGATATGAATGGTACCTCAGATTGTGAGTCTTGTTGAGGAGAGGTGTGCTTTTTAAGAGATTGGAGTTTTCATATGGTAGATGATAAAATAAGTCAAAAATCTTATTCATGTATCTTTGTGAATTGAAAAAATCTGAATTGAAAATTGCTGGATAGAAAATTAACGAATTACGAATTTCCAATATTCTTGTTAGGGGACATGCGCATATCATGGATAGGGTTGCATGATATATCTCTGCTATATTGTTCTTGGTTTTTGGCTAATTTGTAAAGAGTTTGTTGTGGTATCAGCTGATTGGATATTTAATTGTGTGTTTTGCCTTCATCTAACTCTTAATTAACCCTCTTTAAAACACAATTGAAGAACACAGTTAAAGGGTTAGTTCACCCCAAAATGAAAATTCTGTCATCAATTACTTACCATCATGTCGTTCCACACCTGTAGGACTTTCGTTTTTCTTCTGAAGACAAATTAAGATATTTTGATGACAGAATGCTGTCAGATTTCCTTCCATTGACTGGCTTTGTGCAACTTCCACTTTGACGCTTCAAAAACTTCATAAAGAGATCTGAAAAAGAATCCATATGAATCGAGTACTTTAGTCCAAATTTTCTGAAGATAATCGATTACTTGTTATGATGAACAGAAACAGGCTTTTACTCGCATGTAAACAGGGATTAGCGAACACAAGCGGAAGCTCCACCAAACCTGCTACATGCAAGAAACAAACCTCTTCCGGAAGCTCAAACGTGCTGTGTAAGTTTACATGCGAGTAAAAGCCTAAATTAAACTGCATCCTTAGTGATGGAATTGCAAATGCTGGGAGAATTGTCAGGCTAACTGCTTACTGCTCATATACTGTAGCATCAAGTTTTACACTGGAAAGTACATCTATTCTTCAGAAAATATAAAATCTAGTTTTATCTCACTATTATGTGATGTATGCATGCTAGCTGTGATGGAAATGCTTTTTCATGGTTGTTTGTGTGCAAGTGTTTGGTTCATGGTCATGGTACTCGCAATTTAATTAAGGCACGTTACACATCATGACTGAAAAAACAAAAAAAAAAAAAAACAAACTCAAAACTGAGTTTTTCTCTCATTCTCTCTCTCTCTTGCCCTCACTTTTACACTGGGGTAATGATGCTTATCTTTTGCAGACTGTGTCATCAATAACCTCTTTCCTGAATGTTTGTGTGTGCATGTGTGTTTGTCTATAAGGAGCACTCTCTCATTTTGCGTTCATGCTCTACTGAATTCATACATGAAATATGCCATCTGAGATTATCTGCTTTTCAAACTAACACTGTGGAAATGCAGGATTATGTCATCTGGAAATAGATTTTAATATTTAGTGTTCAGACAGACTAGTTTTGGTCCAGAATTGTACACAAAACCATTTTGGTAATGTGAATTCAGCATTCAGAAGAGCAAAATTCCAGTGTTGTCTTTTCATCTCTCTCTCTCACTTTACTTTTAAAAATAGATGTAGTGAAAATTTTTTATTGATGCTGAAAATAGTACTAGATTGGATGTGCTAATGAGGTTTATAGTGCATTAAAAGATACATTCTAATAACAGCATAACAATATTTCCACAGAATTATGCAAATGCATATTTATAAAACAAAAACTGGCATCTATTATATTAAAGGGTTAGTTCACCCAAAGATGAATTGATTATGTTACCAGTTACTCACCCATATGCTGTTCTTTCGGAACACAAATAAAGATTGTTTTAATGAAATTTGAGAGATCAAGACTCAAGTCATTCCATTGATAGTCTTCTGAAGAGACACAATCATTTTACACTATATGAAGAACAGATTTAATTTATGCTTTTATTCACATATAAACATTGATCAGCAAATGTACATGGAGCATGTCTTCTCTTCTCTGATGATGTGCTTATTGGAGAGAGGGAATATAGAGGCAATATCTGCATTTAACTCTATTTGGTCATTACCAATAGAATTTAATGGAACTTGTGTTGTGACCATAGTTGGCGGTCCAACCATCCAATCAATTCCCGATGAACAAAATCAAGTCCTGCCCAACATTTTTTCTTTTTACTGTGAAGCTGTTTGTCTAATATGTCACAATAGTGCAGAATTACATGAACACCTTCCAAAGATTTTTCTTGTTCAGATGGTTTCGAGAATGCTTTTAAAATGTTTTGCGCAACATAACCTAACTGCTACCAAAAAAGTAACATTGTAAAACTGTTTTGTGTTTCAGAATTAGAAGAATGTTGCACAGTTTTTAAGATAAAAAACATGGTGGTGCAACATGCTCATTTTAGCCAGGATTAGTATGCATGGAGAGGTGTTAAACATGAGTGAGTTCACAAACAGGTGTGTGTGTGTGCATGTGTGTGTATATATGTGTGTGTGTGTAGGGCAGGTTGTCAGGTCTAGTGGCATATGGTGTGTGTGCACCCAGGTGATGTCAAAGCACCGTGCCACACTCTGACTCAGCCCCATCTGATGACCATCTGTACCCCTTCTTCAAAGACTCTCTCTCTTTCCCTCTCTCAACCCCCCCACCTGACAAATGAATTATTAACTCTCTCGTTCAGTTGACATCCGAGCGATTTGTTTCATCCTTCCATTCCGAGGTGGTGGTGGTGGTGGTGGGGGTGTACTCTGCTGTGTTCCATTGTTCACAGACAATCCCCTTCTGGCATCAAATTATAACAGTGTCAATTATGTAGTTTTGATTAATTGATAACATCATAGTTGTGTTATTTTTGTGGGTCTGATTTGTCATCATTAAGCTGCCAATCACATGCAGTGTTGTCATACACTGTATCCATGATCGACCTGTGTCTCGGCATTCTGTGACATGTGGATATACTGTATATTCGATACTCAAATGTCTGTAAAATGTTTCTTTATTCTTTTGAGTGCAGGATATGTCCCAAAGCCTCTTTAGACACTTTACCATCTGTTGTGTTAGGATGTAGTTTCACCTGTAATTGTGTTTTGAGCAATTTTCAGACAGACTATTTCAAAGACATGCTGTTATTTAGTCTGAGGATCTAATGAGAGTGCAGTGTTAGTAAATAAAGTAAATTAATGAAAGACCTGGAGATCATAACAAAAAAACTAAATGGCCAGGAAACACAAATTCACCCTATTTGAACTTGCTTTGACCTTATTTATGAATTGCAAACGCCTTTCATCATGTCGTATCATCAGGTGATCAATCACATGGTAATATGTGCTTTTTAAGGTTAACATAAGAATGTCTTCAAAACATAGTTCTCAGAAGCACATCAAAGACTCAAAAGGATGAGATGGGACACATGTTAGATATCGACCCTTTCATCTTCAAAATATATGAACGCATATTCATATATTTGACTAAACAAAGGTCGTTCTAATATATTTACACTTTAAAGGCTGCTTGACTCCTCTTTGCTGTTGATCTGTGGCAGAACGGTGGTGATGAGTGTGATCTCTTTGAGATACGATTTCATCCAGCCCGTTTTATCTGAGGAGATGTGGGAGTGCCTTTTTTGGTGCCTTCTGCAAAAATGGATGAGAAAATAACTGACAAAAGAGAAATAAAAATAAGCAAATATTAAGTCATATAAAGAAGTGCTTTACACTGTTTGATCTCTAAAACAATATCCTATAGAGCATGGTAAATGTTAGTCAAATTGTCAAGGAGGGAAATGGCAACATACATGTGACAGGTGGAGAGTTGTTATTAATACTTGCTGTTGGTATCAGAGGTTGTTTGCGCTTGTGTAAATGACATCTACACTTAGTGTAAGTAGCGCCTACCAGATTATAGTATTAAGTGCTTGTTGATTGTCCCAAGTTTAAGGGAAAATGGTGTTGTATTTAACTTGGAAAATGACTAAAGATCAGATGGACCTGAGAGATTAAAAATGCTAAAGCCCAATGTATACTTAACTTTTTAACACGTACGTGAGGGTCAGCGTACTGTGCAGGTGATGCACATTTTGTCATCAGAAGAGTACGTGCACCGCCAGATTTTTGTAACAGCGTCGCATACGCGCAATTAATTTTTTCGCAGTAATTCGTTTATCCACAAGTTGCCAACCGTGTGTTGATTCACAAGAAAAACTGCATAAACAGGACAGAACGGGATGCATGCAAGCTACAGTGACTATAGAGGCCTACATAGATGAGAGATTGTGCAAAGACGTTAGAAAGTATCCTCATATCCTCATGCAAGCTGCCTCATAACTCTAGCATGAAAGAATACAAAGATATTTACATGGGTTGTAACTCGTATTGAGATATTAAAAAAAAAAATGCGTACGCATGCGTACAACTCAAATGAAGTATACTTTGCAAGGCTGGGCTTTTGACTGTGTGCGTATGCGAGGTACACTTAAAAAAAAAAACTAAGTATACTTTGGGCTTGACACAGAGAAAGGCACCTTACTTCAGAAGACCACCACATGCCACTGCTGGACCACATATGTAAACACTGCTAGAATGAACCGCATTTGTCAAAACAAAACCGCTTGACTCTCTAAATCAATGAACGGGTATCAAAAACATACTGTTATTTTCTTCTATAGAGGTTTGTGGAAAAATATGCCTGCATTGAAGTCACATCAGTAACAGGTTTCCTCGGGCAACGATCTGGTTTGAAATGCATGGCTGCTCACGCACATACAAAGATCACGCACCTTATCCTTTGACAGAATGTTTAAGTAAGTCAATATTTATTATTTCATTAATCTCCTGACAGTAAAGCATCATAAACAATGATGCAAGCTTTCTGAAACTGCCCTGACGGGGAAGACAAAGAAGCGTGAAGACAGAGGAAACTTAATGAGGAAAGAAAAAGAGGAATTTGTGCGCTCCATCGGGAGGAAGAGCTTAAGTACTTTCTGACGGCATGCCTGTCTCTCCGACATCAAACGATTTGTTTTATCCGTTTCATATTCTGCTCCTCAAACCGCCGGCCACACGCTGCTTTGATGATGAAACGTCGAGGACACTGATACAACGGATCGGTACGCGTGTGTGCGTACATGCGTTTGTGTGTGTGTATGTCTGATCTGGGATGTTCGAGTGTGTAGATGCAATAACAAAGTTCACGGTGCCAGACAAAGGCTGCCATCATTGCCACAGCAACACCTGTGCTGCTTAGAGAGAGAACGAGCGGTGGAAGGGGGTGGGAGAGAGAGCAACAGATTGAGCGAAAGTGAGAGAGTCGCCGACAGATTCGTTTGTTCTCCTGCCAACTCTCTCTCCCTCCAGCAAACTCGTTCAATACAAAAGACGAGTGGGGGGGAAAATGCTCAAAACAATACAGGAAAAAAGAGTGAGGGAGGGGGTGGAAAAGCAAGGAAATGTGCTAAAAGCCTCTCCTGGGTCAGCAGGATACAGCCTAAAAATAAACAAATAGCACTTATTGGCCTAGCAAAAGGGGAGACGTGTCGCTCAGTCTTCGAGGACTGCTTGAAATGGCCTCTTAAGAACTGGGAAAGAAACAAGCGTGAAACAGCAGCACGCAGAGTCAACAGAGACATCTCTTCGGCTGGGGATGGATGTCTGTAAAAAGAGGAAAGGAGACAAAAAGAGGTGAAACACCTGTTTCTGAGACAGATTGTGTCTGCTGAGAACATGCAGTGTTATAGGTATGTCTTCACACCATCTGCTGTAGCGGCGATCAAACACGTTCAAAGACTTGTATGCCTAATTATACATATTTAACACTTAAGCCATGTTGTCTTCAAGTCAGGGCTGTCCTTTGGGAGTAAAATAGACTAGTTTTCTTCAGAGGCTTCAGGTGCAAGTCACATGATGCACAGAAAAGTATTAAACATAACACTGTTTTAGCCAGACGTGACAATATCGTGTCCCATTCAAGGAAAGTCAGTTCACTTGGTGGCCATATTTGCAACGCTTCCGGGCAGATTTTTTGGGCAACCAAGACCAAGGAATGGGGATATCCTGAAATCTCAAAAACTGCTTGCCACACTTAACATTTAACATTTAAATACATTTAAATAACATAGCTCCAATCAGTTAAAAAAAAAAAAAAAAAATATATATATATATATATATATATATATATAATATATATATACAGCTATGGAAAAAATTAAGAGACCACTCCAAGTTCAGAAATCAATGTTAAGTGGTCTCTTAATTTTTTCCATAGCTGTATATTATAAATATATATTTAGAACATGAACCACACCTAAATGTTGTTTTTTATGCTCAAATAGTATTAAAAAGCTAATACTAGGCTGAGCAACCTATGTGCATGTGCAGTCCAAAGCGTGCGTCTCAGGACATTGACTGTTTCTATGGCAACCAGAGCTTCTACTGGCAGCTGCGATGACATGATGACTGCCATTTGGCACTTTTAGTTTAAAGGCGGGACCTATTATCCAGTATTTCGTGTTGCACTTTCATTCATAGTAATTTGAGTGCACCGTCTTAAAGCCTTTGGTGAAAAGCAATTTTAAAGGTGCAATGTGTACATTTTAGCAGCATCTAACGGTGAGGTTGTGAACTGCAACTACCGGCACACACTCCTCACTTCCCTCCCTTTCAGAGAAGCTATGGCAACTTGACATGGAGGGGGGAACCGTGGTGTATGAGATAGAAATGGCTCATTCTAAGGTAATAAAAACATAATGGTTCATTATGCAAGGTCTTTATGCACCACTGAAAACATGGTTTATATATTATATTGAGTTTCTGTCAATAGATCCTCCCAAAATTTTACACAATGCACTTTTAAAAGGAAAATCTTCCATGTTAATTACAATTTTGCCCTAACACATTGAAATCTCATTGTAATAGTAATCAGATATTACAAATTCCTTATAGGTTTCACAAGGAGAACCATAAAAAGCATGTTGTCTCGTACACCATTATGCAAGTGATGTAAATACAAGGATTTATTTTGCTTGTACATTAAATGAGTGTGAACAATCATGCATCCGAGAGAACTGTTCTTGGCTGCGTTTCCCAAAAGCATCATGAGCTAAGATGCTCATAGAGAACATTGATGGAAATGGTCTCCACAATCAACTTGGGCTCACAATGCTTTTGGGAAATGCATACCTGATTGGCTGTGTTTTGTGATTCATTGTGCCATGCCATGGCCCCTTTTTCACGTTTGGTATTGAAAGGCAAATTGCTCATCACTGGAATCTTGTCATGTCACGCCTGGTTAGGACACTGTTAATTTAGTCACTTGCTCTTCCTCTAATACAACTTCATTTGTCACTTGTGTCACAGGCCACTTGTGCTACTGGATAATGTTAATTATTAGCAAAATAGCTTCTATGTCCCATTTTAAGCAAACTTGCATTCTGTTGGCATCCATTCCAGTGTGTAACCACTTTTCATGTCTAATAAATGCCAGTTGGATAAGTCCCAATGTACATTTTAGGAGCCTGTGCATTAACATAAAGAGCCCTATTTTAATTATCCAAGCACATGGTCTGAAGTGCATGGTGCAGGTGCTCTTAGGGTGGGTGCGAATCCATTTTTGCTAGTTTAACAATGGAAAAAAAATGTTCTGCGCGCAAGGTGCATGGTCCAAAAGGGTTGTGCCTAGTCTCTTAATTAGTCATGGGTGTGTTTTTGGGTGTAACTTGCAATAAGAGTGTCATCTCCCATTCCCTTTAAAAGCCAGGTGTGCTTGCACCATGCACGCTTGCTATTTACATGGCGGAATATAGACACCCTCAACCTGATGAGTCAGTTTAAATACATGTGTGTATTACCACGATTGGTCAAATAATTAACCAATTTCATTCGTAATTACTGCAAATAGGTCATTCTGATACATGCAAATGACTATCCATTAAGACATAGGCATTTTTATCTTTATGGACACAATAATAATCCTTTTATTTTTAATATTTGGCATGTTTGTGTGTTGCCTATAGACGCATATTACTAACACGGCCTTTAAATAACAAAAATAAAAAATACTGCGCCTTTGACTTTAGACCAGGTTTTTGTTGGTCAATGGCACAGTCGTTTTCAGTTGCTTCAAAATAGCAACACGGCAACAGTGCACCTGAACACACCTCATTTTCACACCCATGGGCGAACAGATGGACGTGAGTACATTTGCACATCCAACGTGGGCGCTGGACGTGAAACTGATAACTGCGTCAGGCTGAAACTAGCAAAAAACACTTGCGTCTCACCTGCCGTCACAGGTGTTACGAAAACTTGGTATGTTTAAGAAATGCTAATAGCTTTTGATTAATTTTTTGTGTTGTCATGAGACTTCTTGATAGATTCCTTGAGTCATGCTGAGAACAGCGATGCCATAGTCATCTTAAATGTCTGTGAAAACCTACTTTTTCAAACCTCTAGATTTTTACCAATTTTGACTTCAGAAAAGTTAGATTTTGTGTTGATAGACCACACTTTTATTGTTTAATACATCAAAAATTTTTTGATGGCATGATGCCAAATTGAATCTGATTTCTCTGCAACACTTTAGTATATTGACACTAAACTCTTGTGTGCCATTGTCACCCCACACTGACCACACTACATCAATTTGGTCATGCCATTACTGAGCTTTAATGTTCTTGTATCGACAATTATCTTCGGACAGTGTCATCTTTTGTGGATGAATTAGTCACACAAGGCAGTTGTGATGGCTTCTTATTTTTCAGTCTCTTTTGAGAGATCACGAGGACATCTTCCTTTCTCCACACACTTACATTGGCACAACCTGTGAGCCATTCATCGCGGAAGTGACCTTACCAACGACATTGTGTCATATCGGCATCACCACTCTCTCTGCTCCTGGTCAGGGCAGTTTATTGCAGATGAATTAGAACCATTCGTTCGGTCCTTCCCAATGCATTGCTACCCCACCTCTCCCTGGGACCACTCTTAAATTCTGTGAACAAATTATCCTTGCGTGTGCAGATTGAAACGCTGACAGTCAAGCCATCTTTCAGCCTTCCCGACCCCTTCAAATGTAATCTCTACTGCCGGTGAGCCAGTCAAACTCCATGACTGATGCGCTGTCAGGAGTGGGAGCAGCTGCTAGGCCGGAAAGCAGCCTGGCTACATATTTCCCGCCCGGACACATCATGCATTTTTCCTCACTGCACGTGATGTAGAGCGCGTGCAGAAGTGTCAGTGCTGTGACCATCATAAATTCGCTGTGCCGGTTTTTGATTGATTTATAAGCCGATTGTGGCACTAGTTATAGGTTAGAGGAGAAAGGAATTCTCGCCTGCCTCTGACACTAAAATAGTACAAATAATGTTTCATTTGTCATCTCACTTGCCATAAAAATCCCTGTGTTCTTGATGGAGAGTGTGGGTGTGTCATTTCTATGCTTTATGGTTTTTAGGAGCGAGTCATTTTAAAGATACGAATAAGAAAAGGAGCGCACTGCATGTGAAGTTTGCTGTTAGCATTGTGCAACTGGGAACATGTGAAGCTTATCATAGCATATACATATAACTATATGTGCACTTGCATATAACTATATTCAATTATATGTTAGTGCACATGAACAGTGATTTTTGTAAGATTTGCCTCAAATTTCAGTATAAAGGCCTCACAAGAAGTATCATTCTGGCTTTTCACATTGCACAAGTGTCCTTTAAGGTTATAAACCTTTTTTACATTTTCTCACTTGTCTTTTCTTCTTTCTTTTTTTAGAAGTGAAATACCTTCAATTTACCTTTTCTTCTAGTTAATGGTGAACATTCTGAGGAATTGGGGAAAAACGAGGATCTCTCTAAGTGGAACACTTCTCCCGTTATTTCTTTGTGAGCGGTCCCGTCTTCCATATGAATGAGCCTGCCTTCGTTAGCCACCTGAGCATCTGCTCTAGACACTCAGGCCTGCTGAATTAATCAACCTTTAGTTCTCCTGAGTGAACGCGCTCTGGTGTGTGCGTGAGTGAAAGGGAATGCAAATGTCTCCTATTATTCACAGCTTTGTGAGACGACTGAGTTTGCAGCAATGTTAATTATTGAAGGACTTGGAGAGATAGAGTCTTGGATGGAAGTGGGAGTAGAGGAGGGAAACTGAGTTCTTTCATAATGAATTGAAATGTATTTAGGGTCATCAGTGATAGAAGTGGAAGCTTGCAATTTGCATGAGGTCAAAAAGGCTTTTTCCCCCCTTTTTTTCCTCTTTTCACGTTACACCGAATGCTTGTTGATCAAACTGTTAAATTTTCAGTCCTTGGTGCTTGAGACAAATTGCAGGAGAGTTAGTTAGAGAGCAAATTTTTCATCTTTTATTACTTTGAAAATGGACCTTTCTGATTTCTTTACTCCTTTTTGAAAAGAGGAGGAAATAAACAGATCTGTGATGACGCTGCTTATGGATTGATCAAACATATGAGGCGGACTGGCGTATCTCTCTTTCTCTCTCCCTCCTACTTCAGACATGAGGAGTTAATGTGTGTGATCAGATTGAAGTGTCATCCGGTTCTGTCACAGGCTGCAGAAATGCTCTCCATGGCTCTTTCATCAGAACGCTCTTGGTCTTGTCATCCTGTGCTGTTAGTGTGGTTGAAGACTAGGGTAACATGCTCATTAAACTACATACCGCACTTTATAAAACATCTCAAAACACAGCCAGTCGTTTGGACAGTGATGCAATGTCATTGAGTTTTAGTGAGAACTGATGCAGTTTAAGGGCTTTTAATGAGTAGACCAGCATTTGTTGCTTGGTTTAAATACAGACTTGTGTTAACAAGGCCCCAGAGTTTGAGTGTAGTTCTTTTGTGTCAATCTGTTTTTCCTTTAATACTACTGCTGATAGACCATTATTAGCATTTGCACGTTGTCTTATTTTTAATTTTATGTAATGTTTCACAGATTGTGTGTAAGTATTGCAGGTGACAGTGTGCTTGGCTTTCTGCATGAACTGGTCATAATTTTATCTGATTGTCAAATAAGTCATATTTTCATGTCTTTATTGACCAGCACCAGTTAAAAATTCACAGTGCAGAGTGGTAAAAAAAAAAAAAAAAAGAATTCTCAGGCCAGACATGGACAATTCCTGTCTTGGAGGGCCACTGTCCTGAAAAGTTAAAGGGGTTAGGTACTCACCCTTATGTCATTCCAAACCCATAAGACCTTCACCCTCGGACTTCATCAAAAATCTTAATTTGTGTTCCGAAGATGAAGGTCTTACTGGTTTGGAACGACATGAGGGTGAGTATGACAGAAATTTCATTTTTGGGTGAACTAACCCTTTAAGTTCAATCCCTTATCAAACACAGCTCAAACTCAGGCCATGTAGAAAAACTTTGGCAGAATGTTCTATGGAAAAACAACACTTTTCCTCTAAACTGTAAATTGTGGTGAAGGGACCATCAAAGTGTGTGGCTTTTTTGCTAGGGCTGGGATAGCTTCAATGAATTTCCAAGTTTATCAGGAAAAGGAAAGGTCATACAGTATGTCTGCCAGTTGAAGCTCAACAGAAGTTGATTTACTCCTGTCTTGCAACCCAAAGCATTAAAGTAAATCAGCAACAGAAAAAAAAAAAAAAAAAAGCCTTCTTCAGTGGCCCAATCAGAGTCCTGACCTCAACTCAATTGAGATACTTTGGCGTGACCTCAAGAAAATGATTCACACCAGACAGCCCAACAATGTTGCTGAACTGAAACATTTTTGTGAAGAGGAATGCTGAAAAATTTCCCCTGACTGTTGTGCAGGTCTGATTAGCAATTACAGGAAATGTTTGGTGGAGGTTACTGCTGCGAAAGGGGGGGGTCAATCAGTTATTAAATCCAAAAGTTGACATACTTTTTCCACTCTGCACTGTGAAAGTCTACATGGTGCCTTTAATTAAGACATGAAAGCATTTCCTTTTTGTATATTATTTATCTAAGAAGACTAGTCTGTTTCAAATTTATGATCAAGTTATACTGAAATCCAGATAAAGGGATTACATGCTTTTTCCTCTAACTGCCTCTTTGGCAAGTTCTCTGAGTTGAAAGTTTCAAACTAGGGTAGGGAATATAAATTCATACCAATGCCTGGCATTCATCAGAGCTCCACTTGACCTTTCATTGGTCATAATCAGGTGTCCGTTAATCCCCTTCTCAAAGCCAAAGACCCATAGACTCTCTCCACAGAGCAAATTAGCATAAACCAGGCCTCTCCAATCTCGTCTAAAACAGGACATTCTTACAAGCATTTAAATGTTAATTAAGACTAATCAGCATACGCTTAATCCAGCCCAATCTCACAGAGCAGAACTTTTGACAGACAAGAGAGCTTCGGCCAATGAATAGTGAATTCTGGGGCTGCGTGTGGTCCGAACGATTGTGGGTTCAGAAGTCAAGTGCTTCCTGTCATCTTCTGTGCATTTAACCTCTCACATTAACATAGTCTTTCACCCGAAAATCTCTCCCTTCAGACAGAGGCCTCTAGTGCTAATCCTTCATGTCCCTGAAGGACTGAAGTCTCTTTTGTCCATCCATTTCCACCTGTCCCCAGCATACCAAGGTCCTCAGGAGCACACTTAAGTGGAGGTCCTGCTTCATTTGCAAGTTTGTATGGAACAGCCTTCAAATTACTCCAAAAGATCCTTGAGAACCAGTGAAATGATGACTAATCCTTACAATAAGCAATTTGTAGATGCTTTTGTCTTTGTGTCCACAATTTATTGTCGGCCAGCACAATTAGATTGTTTCCTGAAGGTTACATTTGCTTGCACAATCAGTTGATAATCTACGCGACCTTGTATTTTTCACAGCCTTCAATATTTCATGGATTGTAAAGACAACGCTAATGCAATTGTAATGTTAAACTGCTTGACCTATGCCTGACAGCTCTTTTATAAGCATCACGGCCAAATATTGTCCCACAATGCATTGCTTCTCTCACTCATCACTCCTTGGCCTTGTGTTAACTAGCATCCCTCCATAACCTTATGGATCTTTGATTGATTTTCTAATCACAACTATTTCTTGGTTTTACAATGCTGACATTTATCAGCCATTTAACGAGAGTTTAATGTCAGTAAACTTGACACAGCTGTATTGAGTATGAATTAATGAGAGCAGCTCTGCAATGAGACTGGAAATGTTGGAATCAGATGGAATCAGCAGGTCATTCATACTTGGTGGTTTTATATTGATGTCAGTCTGTCTGCTGCCAATGTGAAATAGATCAATCCACTGGGCCCAAAGCCCTTGAAGATTTAGGCTATAGTATTGCTTGATTATGCCAATGGAGTGGTTTTGGCACCAGCATTCATGCCAATAGCGTATAATCTATGAGTTCTCGGTGAAAGCGTTGGAGCGTGGACCACAGAGACTGCGATTTTCTAGTTTGATTTAGAACGCTGCTATTCAAACCATGCACTTGAGGGCGTTTGCGCTGTTTGTGTGTGCAGTAAGAAAAAAAAGAATTTATCTCATTCCTTTTTCCACCCACATACAGTATCAACAACACACTGCAAAAGAAAAAAAAATGACAAAATACTTTTAAACAAAGCACATGTCCATTATACTGACAATGTCTGTGTAGATTTCACTTGACTCTACTAAGATTTAGCAATATGTCAAATATGGTGTTTATAGTCCTGCCTTAAAGTCCCCCTGAAATCAAAATGTAAGTTTTTTAGCTTTTAGTATGAATATGTTAGCCTTAAGGTTATGATTAAGCTGGTGTGTTCCAAAATGACAAAATTTGCATTCAGGAGATATAAGCATTCAAAACTCACAGTGTCTCACTTCTGCTAAAATGGATCACGGATTTTCATGACATCACATCGCACTTCAGTTTCTCATCAGACCTGTCCAATCAAATGCTCTCTAGAATCTGAAGTCCCGCCAGACACTGAAGCCTCTGCTGAAATCGGTCATTGGCTCACACATTTACTAGTTTCTACATGGTGAATGACATATAGTGCACTATATAGAGAAAAGGGAATGATTCAGACAGTGTAATTATGCTTTCCTTTGACGCAAATGAAGTCCGTTTTAGTGTCACATGAACCGCCGCAGCGTGAGCAGTCTGCTCTGGTCCAGGGACACGAGAGCACAGAGTGGATCATATCCATGAGTCGGACTCGGCACAGTCCACAAAAGGTATCGGACCCATTTGAATTCTGCACAGAATGCTGTATATAAGTGATATAAAGGACATTATGAGGAGAAACAGTTACAGATTAGAAGGAAACCGAGGTTTTACAGAGTCTAACTATTGGATATTTAAAAAAAGGGGCGGGGCTGTTCAATATATAACCCTGTCAACACATTGAATATGCATTAGTCTAAAATATACCTAATTGTTGGTGCAGTTTGTGGTCAAGAAGCATGATTTATGATTTGGTTATTGTCATGTTTTAATTCCTGATTTGAGATACGGCAATGTACATTACTTTTACACCATTTATTACTCTTTGCTGTTAATTTCTACTCATGCAGATACATTTTTTATAATTTTAAGTTGTATAAATTAACACTTACCCCTGGTTTCACAGACAAGGCTTAAGCTAGTCCTAGACTAAAATGCATGTTTTAACTGAGCTTACTTAAACTGACATATCTTAAAATATGTCAGTGTCATTGTTTTGTCTCAAGATGCACACCAGTAATGTGTTGGTGTTTTTTTTTTTTCTTTTTTTTTTTTTTTTTTTTTTTTTCTAGTGAACTTTTATAAAAGATACTTAAATATCTTAATTGAACTAAGGCCTAATCCTGGCTTAGTCTAAGTCCTGTCTGTGAAACTGGGCCTTAATGTATTATTAATGAACAATTTTTGAAATGTAATACAATTATGAACAATTTTAATATGTAATTGTTTATATTTATAAATTAACATTAAGCTTGATAAATGAATGCTGTTAAAAATAATTGTTGATTGTAGAGTTATTATAGCTGTGCATTTTTTTTTTCAGTTCAGTTTAGTTTGTCAATTTTCATTACATATTTTAGTTTGTATTTTCAGAATTGTCTAGTTTCAGTTATAGATTGTTTTATTTTTATTTGTTATATTTTAATTTTAATATATTAGAGCTGTCAAAGTTAATGCTGTAAAAAATATTTAAAGTCCCCCTATAGTCAACAATTCTATCCCTTAAAACTCATCTTTGATCACCAAAATGACATATTTAAAATTCTTCATGCCTAAAAATAGCTTGAATGTAACTCTACACCCTTGCCTTATTTATTATAAGTGGATCAATGAATATGCAAATTAGCCCCACCTCCACTCACTCACGCCAGCTCAGAGATCCATTCGGTCAACTTACTGAGGTAAACGCTGCACAATGGTATTGCTCTTTACAACATCGGACATCAGAGTGGTAATGAACATGATTAGCCTTTTGCCTGACTTTTTTCAAACAGCTAATAATGTGTTGCTAATGTTACACAAACCATGTTCCTGTTCACCATGTAAGAGTCTGACAGCTGCCTTCTAACAATCAGTATCCTTAGAAACGGTTTGAACAACTCAGTGGAGAAAGACATATAGTTCATCATAACATCTTAACATACATCATACACCCGCCATATTGGTAAATCTACACGATTTTTCATATCAACAGAAACATATACAGAGATAACCTGGCTTCTCTCGAGACTCCCCTGCTAATTCACTGTTAATGATATGCTAAAGCCCGCCGGCACATTGACGTGATTGGTTACAAGGTAGTTTGTGACGTCACAGACACCAGTGATTTCTAACTGTGGGTTTGAGACAGTGTCTTTTTTTCACTACAGTTTTAAGGACAAAAATACTCAAGAATGGTGTTGACATGAATTTGCAGATGGTTTGTCTTAAAGCATGTTTAAAAAACACCACATAGCCATATAAACAACATTAAAAACTTGACTTTATCAGCTTTAACAGGACCATCTAGTGTTATAACTAGTGGCAGTTTTATGGTTAATACAGACAAGGTTTCTCATTTTATAATATACCAGGTATCTAAAACTAAAATTGATCCATGGCCATTTATTTTTGTTCACGGAATTGTTACCAATATGACTTGGCCTACAGTAGGCCAGCTTCGTGATTTTTGTCTGTGTGAGGTAGTGGTGAATCTCTTTGAATTGAATCACTACACAGTGCACTCAGGCCATCAGAATATGATTTTTACTCACTGTCCTCTAATCCTGCAGCAGATGATAGAGATTACAGCAGACCCCTGAGTATGTGTGATGGAGAGCAATCCACCCTTCTATTTCGTCAGGTTGACCTTTTGGTACCTGCTTGACAAGATTGCCTCTTAATAGAACGTCCCTCTGATTACTCATCCATAGGAGGTGAAACACAGGTCTTTATAGAGACAGTGGGAATGGTTGAGATGTTGAAAAATCAAGATTGAACGAAGATGGAAGTTATCGAGTTCTAAACGTCTTTTTAAGAGAGCTGGTAGAAGGTTTGCAGCAGCAAATGAATACTCTTATCTTTTCCTTCTTGCTTGCTTGCTTTATTTCTTGCTGGCGAGATTTCAAACTTTTTTTAGAGCTGTCTTTTCTATATTTATTTCATTTCATAAGCAACATTTTACATCAAGACTGTTAGAAAATGTAGGGAACATAATTATACTTCCTGTTAAAATAGTTTCAGCCATTCAAAGTCAGCATTTCATGTGTCTCAATGAAGGCAATCTCAGAATGCATTGTGGCAAGGTCAGTGGAAAAAATATGACGAATGAGGTGCTGAAAATAAGCACTATACATCTAAATTAAGTTAAGTTTAATTAAACTTATTTTTCTCACCTGTTGACAAGAGCAATTTGCATTATATTTAAATTTTCTTATGTAATCAGTGACTGGCGGACATCTCTCAAGTATGATTACTCATTTAGTTGAGATGTACTTTGGATATGCTAGCATTGCGTTTTAATATTGAAGACCGTTTCCAGCAGCATTTTGTCATTTATGTTTTAGTTTTTTTTTTTTTTTTTAGTGAAGAGTGCTGTGTTTGTCACTCCACTCGCTGGCATTGTTTGGTAACAGTCTCTCTTAAGTGCTGAGGGTTTTGAACCCATGACACTTGTTTTTCCAAGCCCTCCAATTTACCCTGATCCTTCATGACCTGTGCATCTCTTCTTTTCTCTCAGTTCTCCCTCTCTCCCCTGTTCTTTTTATCCTCCTCTCTCTTGCTTTTTTTCTCACAAGGACACTGTTTTTCTATCTGTGGCCTCCCCTGAACAAATATCTGCTTTAAAATGCCTGTTACAGCTCGTCTCTCTCACCCTTCTGATAATCTTGCGCTCCCATGACAATTCTCCTCTAGTCTCTCACCTTGAGTTCATATCCTTTTTCTCCTCCTCATCCCTCTCAACTTGAGGAAAAAATAAATAAATAAATCTTCCGAGCCGAGAACAGTTTTATTTCAAAAATGTTGAAAATGATTTTGATGCGGCAGCCCACCAATACGTAACTCTCGTCTTGGCTCTGTCTTGTTTCTGAAAGAACCTTGATGCATGTGGCAAACAAAGCAACCACTTTTCAGTATCATAAAGTTTGGGACAGAAATAATCGGTACACGCTTTGTGTTTGGAGGTATCCTGGGTGTTGTGAATGGTTGTGTACTTTGTGGAAGAGGGAGCATTTTCACAATTTCATGGTGATTTTCGGAAGTGGTCTGAACTAAATGTAGCGTGCAGGAGGGATCAGTAGTGATGGAACAGTTTGTTTTGTCTTTTCCTTTTTTATTTATTTATTTATTTTTTAAGACAGACAGTAAAGTCTTTGTTGGCGCAGTCTGTGGCGCGGTCTACTTTTTTTCACGGAACACAAAAGATGAATGTTTTAAGAATATGCAGGCCTCTTTTTATTATAAAGAAGCTGTCTGTCTTCAGAAGACAGAACCATTAAAGTACTTTTTAAAATAGTTCATACTATACAATACTATACTAAGTTCATACTTGTGTGTTATATTCCAAATAGTCATACAATAGAATAAAAAGAGTTAAATGCAAGAAGACGGACTGGTCCCATTTGAATGAACCATTCTGAGTATTTCTGCAAACTGGACCAGTGGAAAAATTTCATCGCAAAAGAACGATCCGGTTGTGAATTTGGCATTGCTATGTCTGTCATGAATGTGTCAAAAAGACCTAAATGATATTCTTAAATTAATTTGTTTTGTGTTCACAAATGGAAGAAGGTGATATGTCACAAGTAAAAAGGACAGCGTTTCCATTTTGGGTTAAACTATTCCTTTGAGTTTCTATTTTCTTTTGCTATGGTATGTAAAAACATACAAAAAGTCTTTGAAATACCTCAACCTTCACTACACCTTCACCGCACAGACTACATTACCGCACATTTTCTCAGTTTCTTTGTCTCAGTCTCCTTTGTTTCTCCTCCTTATTTTTGCATAGACATGCCACAACCGGAGCCAATTCCTGAAATAACAGCAAAACGGCATTCGGTTCAGATGCACAAAACAAATAGAATTGGAAACATGTCAATACAGCTGCTATTGCTTTCACAGCCAATAACGAATTCATACATTTCATATCCCTCATCTCAATCTGTAAGGTTTATGAAATGCTTCTCTTCTGACTGGTTCTCATTTTTTAATTTATTTGTCTAACTTGTCTTTCAGGGGAAAGTTGATGCAGATCTGTGAGTGTCTCTCTCCGCAGGCTGGGACCAATCAGAGTGCTGTTTTTCATTGATGTGACATGTCAACCGCCGGGGGCCAATCAGAAACTGGCTCCCTCCCCTCTGAATTGACAACTGTAAAAGGTGTCACACATATTGCTCTAATGAGGAGCCCCGCTCTCGTCCGCTATGTCCTTCAAGCTAGAGAGTGTAAGCGAGTTAGGATCGGCACAGGAAACAAGGCGGAATCGAACAGTTTCATAATGCAGGGTGTTGAATCACTAATTGCTTTTGGTCTTTTAAGCAGAATGTTCAGAGAGAAGTGAACTGCTTGTAAGCCCACCGCCATAATATATAGCTCCTTTGGGCATCAGTGTATACCAGGGAAAGAAGTGAATGGAGCGAGAGAAAGAGAGAGAGAAGCGTGCTGATGATGGAGTGCAGACAGAAATATCAGTCCATCATAAGCAATAATTTCTCTCTGTTCCAGCGCCTTCAATAGCTGCCCCAATCACCGCCAAAAGCCTGCCATGACTCCTAGCATTTCCTGTCACACACTGGCTGCGTGACACTCTATAAACGTCCATACAGACAAGAATAAACTAGCTTTTCCCCCCTCTCTCTTTCCATCTATTCCTTTCTCTCTTTCTCTGTAAATACAGGAGACACTGCAAGGTCTTTGCAAGGTCAAAAAATAAACCAAACATCCGGATGAGAGATGCCGAAAACGATCCCTCTCAACAGAAGAAGCCACATCTTGGCTTTAATATGAGAGCTTTCCTTTTCATTTCATTCGATTCAAGTAAGCCCACCCGCGCAGATATAATATTCTTACAATGCCGCTACCTGCAGGAGATGTAATCGGCAAATGCACAGGATTCATTTCTGAGACGGCTTTACGGAGTTCAGTGGAGTTAGTGCTGAACGCTATGACAGACTTTAAGGAAGGTTCCAGGTTCAATACGATATAAGCTCTGTCGACAGCATTTGGTGTAAAATAACATTAAAATTAAAAAAAAAAAAAAAAAAATAGCCACAATTCTTTAAACTTTATTCATGTTGATTTGATAGTGTGATGGAATTGCTCACTGATCGCATTAGTACTAAGGTATCTTTGAAGAATTTCAAGATAAAAAAAAGATTTGTAGGAAACACAAGCATACTGGAAAGAGACTTTGTGTGAGTAAAAGGAATAAATTTAAATCGCTCAAAAATGTCCTTTTCAATGAACTGATAAAGTTGTTGCCGGTTCAAGTTAGTGAGTTGAGCCTGAGAAGCGGATCGGTCCCATTCATGAGCAAATCATTTGGACTATTTATGTGAATTTGGATCAAATGATGCATTTAAAAGTTTTGAATTATCCAAATAGTTCATGAATCACACATTGCATGTTAAGAAGAGCTAAAGCTTATGCTTACATGAAACAAAGACTGTACAAAAATAAATAAATAAAATAAAAATGATGCACAACCTTCTAGGTACTTCTAGTTTTTGTACCTAGAAGTCTTTAAAGGGACAATTTGTACAAAAATAGTTTGTACTTCAAAGCTTATTATTATTATTATTATTATATATATATATATATTTTTTTTTTTTTTTACTAAATCCCACAAGTACTTTAACAAAGAGAGAGAAAAAGAGCTACACATTTCTAAATAAAGATTTTTGACCATTTTGCCTTTGCTTGACCAGATAGTTTGAAGAGAGAAAGGAAGTGATAAGACAGGAGAAAGGGGATCAGGATTAGGAAAGGATCTTTGGTTTAGCTGCCCACAATGCCGTTGAATGATATGTTGGAGTGATACTCACTGGCTTATTAAAAATGATTGATTTAACCCAACACATTTTTTTATGCCCCTGAAGTAGATATTCTTGGTAAGAAATGACTGACACTTAATCTCTGTGTTGCAGTGTGGAAGTGTTTTCTTTGAGTGACACTTTGCACAGGTAAAGTCATCTTATCTCTTTTTTTCTGGAGTGCAGATGGGCCTGTTTCACCCTACTGTGAATATCTCCACCCCTCTCTCATTATCTCATCTCCTCTCACCCTCTGACACTTTTTATTTATTTCAGATCAACTTTAATTTGTGAAGATTAATGATCATCACCCCTATTGTCTGTTTGCTGACTGTCAGCAGTGTCGCCTTGAATCATGTCCCCCTCCTGCAGGGAACCTTCCTCCTCTTTCATTAGTTTAAATGGGCCCTTGTGATAGACGCGCTCGCAGGTCTTGGCTCCCGCTAAATTACATTTCAATATTAGCTCAATCAGTCCCTGGGTAAATACAGCATGACCCTCTGGGACGTGAGGTTGGGGGTGGCGAGCGTGCATCTTGGACGCTTTGACAGAAGCGAGCGAAACATGCACAGGAGATAATAATTGGAAAAGGCTATGTGCTCAATGGAAATTGTGCTTTTTTAAGACCCCATTTGATTGCTTTTTAAATTTAATGTCTACCTGTATGTTAACATCGGTCCGTCACAGAGGAAATTTACAAAACCCTGTTCATTAGAATGATGGTCTTAAAATGATGAGACAAGGCTTTGATTGACAGCTGATGCATCACATATTTTCGAAGCTGTGATATGCTGCTGTAATTGTTTTAGACAGCTGTCCACTACTCTACTCAAAGTATATGCTCAAGCTCCAGCATTTCTGCAGGCCCATTTCAAACTGAGTTTAGTGCCTCACTAAAAAGATCAAATGAATGAGTTAATTCGAATAAATTAATTTGAGAGTTGTTCATGTCTTCTGGGGTGTATCATCACTCAAATCGCTTTTAACTGACATAGTGCTGGTATCGTGAGAAAAAAGACCCTCCATTGAAATGGGTTATCAGTTAGTCATTTTTTTTTATTATATTTAATTTTAAACATATAATCACTTACTATAAAGCATTTCACATGATAAACCGTAAATAAATAATACAAATAATTACATTGCATCATTCTTTTAATAACTGAAAAATTTGGATATTTACCACTAATAAGTATATCTACTGTATATTAGGGTTGTAGCGATATTCGAAACGAAAAACTGCGTTACACCACCCACGGTACATACCGCGATACGTGTCATGGCATACCAAACACGCTCCGCCCCCTACTGCCCCACCCAGCCATGGCCCATTGGATCTACATGATGAATACAGCACGGGTATGCCTCATACGTCCTGAAAAGTGAAGCTGCGGGCTCTTTGATCGCCCCCTGGAGGCTGGATGCAGTACAGGTCATAAACTCCGCCCGCTCAATGCAGACGAATGAGACTTAAGTTAAAACATGAAAATAAATTATGCTTCAAATAAAATTTTCCAAAAGATGGTTTTGGTCATTTAAGGTAGTTGTTATCACGCTGATTTATATTCAATTGTTCGTTTTTGTGATAAGTTTGATTTTAGATAGCAATTTGGTGCTATAGAAACGGGCGTGTCATCGTGATTCACAGTTGATTGACAGCTCGTCTGAGGACTGTCAGAGGCTTCGAGGGGAGATTGAAGATAAATAAATAACTATTCATTTTCAATTTCTGTGTTATTTCACACCGACAAAATGAGCTGTTCAGCAGTAAACTGTACTAACTGACCTACAGGATCTGACGGATATCTGAGCTTTCCTCTGTAATGTTAAATGTGGACTTCATAAGCTAATTAATAAACGTTATTAGTTAAGATAACACGCCTAACGTTAGCCATGACGGGAAAAAAGCAGGTCGTTATCTGGCAGTTCTAATTATTTTTATGGGTATAAAATAATAATTAGCAGTATAGAACTAATGATAGCCTACTCTAAATAATTATAGAGCACTGTCTACAGCAATCGATCTCCTGTAACGTTAGTTTAAACATTTTATTTAAAATGGCAGGACTGTTTCTGACATTTTAGAGTTTCTAGAATCATATTATATTGAGTTCATCTACTGAATTTGCTGTTTCAAAAGTATTATTGCTCTAGAAACAGAATAGCCTATTATTTTATAGAATTTTAAATTACGAATATTTTATATAGCCTATTTAAAATACATCAATGATGACGCAGCCGTCTGGGCGGAAGTTTTATACCGCGACTCCACCTCCGGGCTTTTGTTACAGTCTATGATACAGCATTGTAGCCTAACCACCAATAACCACCAATAATCGTTATAAGCTCTGCGTTTTGTTACTTTTGATAAGAAACAAAGTGTCATCTTTCAAATTCTGTCCGTTTTATAATGAAATTCAAACAAAAAATGCCGTTTTGATGCTCTTTATTGTGGCGTGACAGATCACTGTACAGGTGCCTCATTTCAAGTGGCAGTGTGAGTGAATGTGATCATCTCTTCATCTTTAATACAAGTTACAGAATAAACATGAAAGAACATCTGAAGGTATGTTGAAAGATACATTACAACTTACTAAAACATATAATATCTTGTGTAATCGATCAATCGGTGCTTCATCGGCAGAAAGACATAAATCAAACATCTTGTAAACACTGTGTCATGTAGCATTTACCTCAGGTGAGTCCACAGCTTGTTAGTTTGCCAGATGATTATATTTCAACAACAAATTGGAGTAAAAATTGAATTTTACAATTAGATTTAGAAGTTAATGCAAAAATGTGTTATTTGAGTGATGATTATTATATATAAAAATAAATAGCACCTGAATTTAGGCTAATAGTATGGGCTCTGAAACTTTAATATTATAGTAATGTGTAAGTATAGTGCTCCCTATATAGTTTACAGCATTAGCTGAGATATTTTTTATTATTATCCTTGAGGAATTTTTAATTATAACTGAATAAAGAAACAATTTGTCCATTTATTTTTGTAAAAAAAAAAAAAAAACTGAGGTATGTTCTGAAACGTCAGTTTTGTGTAACATCCCTAATCTATATATAATCAGGCTATTTGGGTATCTGTATAATATGCTGGTACATAAGATAACTGAATAATATTAAGTAAGCAATAAGGTACGAGAGGCTGTGCTGTATCATGAATAAGTCATGGCTGAAGGGCGTTGTTAGGTTGCCTGCAACCTCTTCAGCTGTGACTTATTCACGATACAGCACTAGCCTCGAGTACCTTATTTCTTTTATAAAACGGTTACCACACAATACGAATGTTAAAGCCAGAAATATGGATCAATGCAACTTTCATGAAGTAAACTTTTTTCTAAAAGCTTCCTTCCGCCAGAAAAAAATAGTCCCTGACCGTGAACAGTAACAAATTTTTTACGGCATTAGATGGCAGCACAGACTGTCACTCTATGAGTGTGTCAGTCAGTAGTGAAGACTTTTATATTGAAAAAACTGAATTGTTTTGAAAACGGAACAAGACGCAACTGACAAATGCTTTGACTAGCGCTGTTAGTCACGTGAAAACCCCTTAACTGTAAAAGGGACAAGAAAATACATCAGACATTTAAACAGATTTTTTATTATGAACATAGGACTGACCTGAAAGAAAATGTTAAATCTGAATGTAGGTAATAAACTCGCTCACTCAATCTTTTTTCTCAAAATACTCTTCTACATAATACAGTAAGCTTCAATGAACAATATCAATTGAGAACAAACAGTTTACGTTGCTAAGAGTGTTTGCTAAGGGTGTTGTGTAGTAATACTCAGAACTGTTGGGTGAAGCGGTCATAGCTGTGTTTTATCGTGAATAAAACACAGCTATTGACCATTCAGAATCAAGGACAGGAACTAATCATTTTAATAATGGTCATTATGACATAGTTCAAATGGAATGTATAATGTTATTTTGTTGAAATTGTAATCAGGCATTAAAAAGAGTTCCCATCAAAAGTTCTTTGGCACAACGGAATCACTCAGGATCCTAATGGAGATCCAATTTCTCACAACAACAGTGTTCAATCTAGACATGTTTCTACCAAAGAAAAAGTGGGTTTTGGCCCCATAAACTTGCTGATCCATAGCAAAGAACAACCTAGGGGTCGGGAAAATGTCCAAATAAAGTGTTCATAACAATAACTCAGGGCTAGACACAAATGTAGATTGCACAAAACTAGAGCACATTATTATCAATGAAGCTGCCTACACATGGAAGCACGTAATGCAACTCTCATTCAGTTGACAGGTATCTTGTTTCTGTATTTGTCACATTGCAGGCCACTTTATTTTCCCAATCAGTCTAAAAAAAAATTGTCAATCAATTTTTATGTGTTATATTTAAACAACTAAATAACAAGACTTTCCATTGCATCATTATTTTGGATGTTAAAATATATTCTTAAAAATAGTAAGATTAAAGGCCAAGATGCATCATGTTTGTATTGTACAGTAATCACATAGACCTGAGAGCTGGATCTGCTCATTAGTGTTTTTGGAGTTCAAATCATGACCTCCCTTAGTGATCCACGTTTTACTCCTATCCAACACAGATCATATATTAATTTCAATAAATGAAATGTGTTTGTTTATTTTAGAGATGTTTAATCCTCCTGAAAAACATCTGTTTTGACCAGCACCTGATTTTTTTAGTCATTTCCTCTAAAGCTATTGTTTGTATGATGTAGTATATGCTGGTTTTAAATTAAACGCTTATTACATTCCTTACGGGATTGAGCGGTGCGGTGCGATCACATTCCTTTAATCAGTTTTATTCCCGTTGTTTGTGCATACCATTTTATTTGATATTCCATTGTGCAGTTTAATACGGACATGTTAATGTTGATTATTATTGAAGTCATTGTAATCCGTGATAAGGATCTGAAGAAGAGTATTAGAATGATCCCATTGTGATGTCATTAATGTTGGAGTCCCTGATTGGTTGGTTGAGCTCTTGAAGATTTTTTTAATAATCTGTTGTTTTCAGCTCAGTGATTTCTTGTTTTAAAACCTGTTTTCTATCATAATCCCATTTTTTTTTTTATCTTAGACAACAATGCTCCCCAAGTATAGGACCAATAATCTGACTACCATTTTAAGAAAAAGGGTTGTTTTTAACATTATTTATCTCTGTGCTACTATTCAAACTATAAAAACCAAGGCAGTGACAACGATTACAAAAGCATTCTAAATGAATAATTTTATACTAAATCCGCTATGTAAATTTAAAAAGTAATAATACACATAATAATTGAAGTGAATTATTTCATTTTGAGAGATACAGAGAGCTTAAAAGTCACACTGCCTTTGGGTTATTCAGGTCTTGAGAGATTAAACCTCTAGAGAAATCCTAAGCCAGTAAAATGGCCTTTAAATTTAATTGAGGTCACTGCAGCACCATAACAACGCTTGCTGGTAATAAAGCGGGGCTGTATTAGTGTATTGTTTTATTAATAACTCTGGCTGTAAAATTATATAACTCAGGCAGAGCGCTGAGCAGTCTGCTGAGGAGAAAAACAAAAAGTTTACTCTGGATGTACAGCAGAAAGATTTCCGAGGAGTGATATGCGATGACTAGGACATATGATTGTGGTGGTGTTGTTGTTGTTGTTTATATATATATATATATATATATATATATATATATATATATATATATATATATATATATATATATATATATATATATATATATATATATATATATATATATATATATATATATATATATATGAAGAGTTTGGTTCCAAAACGCGATAAACGCCATTTTAAAAAAAATGAGTTTCCACCAAAATCAGTATTGTATCTGGTCGGTATTGAAAAGTCATTTATTAATTTTGCGCAAAATGCGATATCCGCTGTGTTATTCTGTAATGTTTTCTCCCTTTCTTCCCAAAACGCGACAAACGCCAGTCTCCTTTTTCTGCAGAACGCGATATATCCGCTCTCAACCAATCACAGCGCACCATTCCACGCATTGTAAACATTAAAGGCTTTTTAAAAAGCCGTTTTTAATACCAATGTAACTTACTCGGCAAATGTGTTTATTTAACCGTGCGGTGGCGCCAGATACTCTTTAATCGGTAATGACAAATAATTTATGACATTAACAAGATGACCCATTGAATTCATTTTGGGAGCGACGACTGAATGTATTTTAGTAAAATGTCTGTATATAAGATAAATATTGGCAAAGTTTAGACTCTGTCATATATGTGAATTAACTTTCTTTGTTGTGTATTTTCAATTTGAAAAATAACTTTTATATTGATGGATTAATTGCATTTTGAAAAAAACAGTGTAATGGATTTATTGCATTTTGGGAAAAAAATAATACGTTTTTATAATAAACTTTTAAAAATTAAAATGTAGATTTGAATTTTTAATGTTTTAATTACCAAAAGATGCTATGTGAAAGTCTGAAACAGAAAATAGTGGTTTTCATCTTGCCACTTTCTTGGTAAAGAAAACACCTTTTTACTCAAATTAATCAAAATGTAGTTATTGCGTTTTGGAACCAAACTCTTCATATATATATATATATATATATATATATATATATATATATATATATATATATATATATATATATATATATATATATATATATAATAACAAAAGAGCAAATCCACTTTAGTGGAGTCCATTTTAATGATTACTTATGACTTGAAGAACACTGCCCTGCTTTCACTTCAGAAGATTTTGTACTTGTTTATCTGAAAGCAGGGATAAGGTCTTAAAACTTTCTAAGTGAATTAGTGTTGTGTTTTTGCAGAGCACTTTAGAGGATCAGTGTTTCCACTTTCTATATGTTATTGAGTAAATGCTTATATATCTTTATTCTTTCAGATACACTGTAAAAAAAAAATCACTGTTTGGATTTTAAAAGGCAAATGCTTAAGAATCTAAGAATGGATCATTATTACAGTGATTATTATGTTTCTAGCATGTTATATGTTTGGCAACGGTTCTTGTAACCCTAAAAGAAGGAGTATGTAGCTTTTCATTTAATAAAAAACCATGTGAAGACACATCATGGCCATATCCCAGGATGACAATGTTAAGATTCACCACGATCAAAAATGTGAAAGAATGGTTAAGAGAGCATGAAGAATCATTTTCACATGTGAATTGGCACCTCTGAGTCCAGACCTTAATTTCATTGAAATTGAAAAATGTATGCCCCTCTTGATGGAAACAACATCACAACATTTATTTCCATCAAGAGGTGCATCATTTTTTGGTCAAGATCTTATATTGACAATGCAAGAGGTGAGCACTCTGTAAAGTCTCCTCCAGCACATCCCAAAAACTTACACTCGAGGTTAATGTCAGTGCCAGTTCATGTGTGAAAAAGATTCTTCTTGTTCTCTCCCAACAGTTCTTTCACAATTTTAGCCTGATGAATCTTGACATTGTCATCCTGGAATATGGCCATGATACATCTTAATACATGGTTGTTTAAGAAATGAAAAGCTACACACTCCCTCTTTTAGGGTTAAAAGAACCATTGCCAAGCTAGAAAAATAATAATCACTATAATAATGATCCATCCATAGACTCTTAAGTATTTGCCTATTAAAATCCAAACAGTGACTGACAATTAGTGCCTGTTTATTTTACATCTTAACGATACATATTTTATTAAATTATATAATATTAATAAATGTACTACTAAAATCTGATTTTTACCTAACAATATTCTGATAACCACCATGATAATACAGGTGGTAAAATGGAAAGCCATATGTAAGTGGTCATATGTGGCCTGTCCATAAAACCTCACCAGTACTCGCATTACAGACAGTGTACAGCGTAATTCATACAAAGACAAAACACACATGAATAATGCAATAATTCCAACATTAACTAAATAACAGAAAATAACACAAAACACACTAAGAAACAAAACTATTTACAGTAAACTAAAAATAATATTGTGCCACATATGTCCATTTATTGTTACTAAACATAAATTAAATGGTAATTCATGGATTTTACTTGCAAAAAACAGAAATTTGACAGTATTTACTGTAACAATACATTTAATATGATGTTAAACAATTTACAATGTTTCACCATGTATACTAAGGTAACAGTTATTCTTTTAAAAAAGCATTTTCTAGTCTTTTTCTGTAAAAAGTGTGAATGTTGACTTTTTATAGATTTTTGATTTAAATGCTTGGTGTATTCAAATGGTCATTTTTACACATTTGTTTTTACTTCATCTGTTTTGTTTAAAATAATTTATTAGTTATTTTTTAAGCACATTTATTAATTGATAAAAAATAGGTTGAAGTTGTGTTTTTTATATATATATATATATATATATATATATATATATATATATATATATATATATATATATATATATATATATATATATATATATATATATATATATATATATATCTTTTTAGCATATTTAAGACAGTCTATTTAAGGCAGTGGTTCTGTGTTCCTCTTATTAATGATTGTAAAAATGATGGTTTGCTCGTACAGTAGGTGAACTCATGCCTGAGCTTCAGTGATTAAATTCCGCCTTACAAATACTCTAAATTACTTTAGTTAAATGCCTCCTCTGGATTTGACATACAAATTAGTCATCAAGAAGGGTTTTTTCTGTCAGTTACAGATACTGTGGAATTAGATATAATAACTGTGTTGAGAAAAGTGTCGTCATTGAAATATTGAGCTGCAATATAAATGAACTCTTTGTGCTAAGTGTTTGAATATGACTAAATTCATGATGGTGTTGTAATATTATTTTTGCAGTATTCCATAGTGCTTGTCCTAGTGCTTGAGCATGCAAGGGTATCTTTGTGCCTATTCAACTGATTCGGCAGTCAGTTCATTGCAAGATGTCTGATTGCTCACAAACTTTAGTTTGTCTTTTGGCTTCAGTTAAGTGTCACGCTGTCCTGCCTGGGATGTTCAGATGTCCAACAAATCTCAATCTTCGCAATACAACCTACATCCTACATCTCCTTTTCATTCTGTTACATTATTTCTAAGCACCGGTGTAACCCGCCTCCTTTTGTGAGATAAATCCCCTCCTGCTCTATGGGAAAAAAAAAAAAAAAAACTGTTTTGTAGCAGCTCCCTGCATATTATATAGACGGATTAGCATAATTTTACACAGATTTCCTCTGGCTCAGCTTCAGATCTGCACACAAATCCGACTAGAAGTGAAGTACTTTCCTTCCACCCTTCTACCTCCCCCTCTGTCATCCTGTTTTCTCTCTCTGTCTGACCTTTCTCTGTCTGACTACATAGGTTTTCCTTTTTGGAGATGGATCTTTCAGAGCTTAGGCTAATGTCACAGTGAAGACAATAAGAGAGGTGTGAATCGATACTGAGGAATACATTTAAGAAACGCATTTACCTCAACCACTGTGTGATGCAGCGCATTCAAGAGATTTCTGTGGATTCGGTCACATGGTAAAAGCAAGTTCGAATCGCATACAGATTGTAAGACAGTCTTTTGGAGTGAATCTCTATACCAAAACCAAACTCCTAATAGAATGTAGAATGTAGTATAGAATGTAGTGTAATGTAAATTTTTCACAGTTTGGTAATATTTGGTAACCTCCTTTCTCTCTCTCTTTATCTCTCTCTCTCTCTCACACACACACACTATGGTTGTGAAAAGTACCAACTTCGGTACCAAGCAGGTACTGAAATTTTAAAAAAATGTGACTATACCAGCATTTCACCCTAGCATTTTGAGTGGCGTTGAGAGGATTCTTAAATGCCTTTGATTGGCCGCTGTATTCACGTGCTCAACATGTCTTTGATATATATATATATATATATATATATGTCTGTGATTGGCTACAATGATCAACGCTTCAAAAACATGTTGTAAATATACCTTAATATATCCGCTGATAGACGCCTGGTTTCAAATGCGCCCGTGTCTGTGTTTACATGTTTTTGAAGCGTTGATCATTGTAGCCAATCACAGACATATATGTTTAGCATGTGAACACAATGGCCAATCAGAGATGTTTAAGAATCCATTCAACAGTGCTAGGGGGAAATGCTGGTATTGTCACATTTTTAAAATTTCAGTACCGGCTTGGTAATGAAGTTAGTAATTTTGACAACCCTAACGCACACGCACACACACACACACACACACACACACACACACACACACACACACACACACACACACACACACACACACACATACAAACACATTTAGAGAGAGAGAGAGAGAGAGAGAGAGAGAGAGAGAGAGAGAGAGAAATTTCATACCAAAAATGAACATTTTACAGGCATCAAAATATGGAATGGATCAATTTGGCCAAAAAGTGCTTTAAGATATCTTTTATTTATCTCATATTTCAATATCACACTCTAAACCCCTCCAACCCCCCCTTACCTGAGCCTCAGAGCAAACCCAGAAGATTTGGTGCTGTCTATTAAATCTGAAGGGCTGAAATTTTGGATCAATACAGATTAAGAAAAGAAACTTAACACCATGGCACTAACCGATATTTGTGCTCTCCTGCACTAGCTGTGATATTGCTTGTATTCTAAGTAATATCCATAAATCACAGAAATGCATGAATCCTGAAAGAGAGCCAAGGAAAACCCTTCCGACTGCAGCTCCCGTGGGCTTCTATGGGAGATTAGAATGGAAATCTCTTTTATATGAGTCTTTCTCTTTCTCTCTGTGTGTATGTGTGTGTATGCAATGACTGTGGTTCACATTGTTCGGGTTAGGTGAGGAGAGGTGCAGTTAAGATGGGCACCCTTGGGGCAGGCAGGGTGACACTATTACTGAGTGAGATTGTGTTCTGTTCTCCTGTGATGGCAGTCCGGCCCACTGGTCTGTTTTGAACATGACCTGAGTCCATGCTGGCATGAAGGGAAGTGGTGTGAGTTAAAAGGAAGATCAGGTTCAGTCTCTCACACCTACAATTGGGTGTTCATTCCATATCGCCCCTCAGTTAATGTCTGAATTCACTTTTTTAACAGGTGAATGTAGCGATGTACAGTTATTAATCAATTTATGGATGAAATATGAATATCATAATTCAGAAAGCTTCATGACGTTCATATATCGACCCAACGGGGAATTAAACATATATGGTGAATTAACTACAACGAATTATAATCAATCACATATATGATTAGTTCTGGTTGAATAATTATGTGGAAAACTATCAGTTCGTCCACCGAAACGGACAATTATCCACAGATTATCATGACAGAAATGTTATTCTCGGGCCGAGAGACTAACTTTCTATCATAGCCTTCAAATATAGAGCAAGGATATTAGAATCAGAACGTTAAAGTGACTCGGTTGTTGCTAAAATGAGCAAGTGAACAAAAAGCATGGATAAAATGAGTTTAATATACGAAACGGGTAATACACAGGTTATACGGCTAAATGGACACAAGTAAATACAAATACATACAAAGTAGAGGGAAAGGCAGAAACGAAAGAGATGATCAAAGCAGGTCAAATTGCAACAGTTCACCTTTAAGAGCCAACAAGGAAACTCAGTATTTAAGATCGTAAAAACGTTATACTTGCATAGGTTAGTCAGGGTGCTTGGAGTTTCGGAGCGCTCGGTTTGATAGTTGCTTCTTCTTCCGGAGGTTGTTTCGGCGAAGTTTCAAACGAAGGTTTAACTGTTGTAATATGACCGGAAAATAAAGAAGAGAGTCCGTCTTGACGGCAGGAACTCGTGCAGAAAAACTTGTGCCACCAAAAGACGCGTGTCATGGTGTTTTAAAGACAACAAACCAGAACGCCTTACTGATAACGTCCTCCAATGATAGCGTTGCAATTTGGCGGGTTTCCACATTCCTTTGTCCTGTCTCCCGAATAAATTTATGGTATGTTGAATCAGTGCATTTCCTTCATAGTATTATTAAACATTGAACGATGCATTTGGCAGAAATGTAACGTACATGAGTGAATAGCTCGGATTCACAGCTTTACGGAGAGATCAAACTCGACAGGTGTCGCTCGTCATATAAAGAAGATACACTTTACACTCTATTACTATCGTTTAACATGAAAACTAACCTACTACAGTCAATTCTACGATTCTATACTAGTAACACATACATGCAGCGAGCACTACAATGGCAGGTACATTCATATTTGCAGGTATAATATTTGTGTATACAGTCTTTGTATGTGAGTGTGTGTCTGTGGGTGCGTGCGTGTATTTTCTCTTTTTATGACCGTTTGGAATTCGGGCCTGTCTTTCGAAACCCGATCCGTGGCGTTCGCATCTCCTTTGAAGTCACAGAGGAGAGGTTTGGGACTTATCGAAATAGTCATAAAAAGAAGGTCTCGTGATCCATTAGTGTCTGCCGGGCCGGAATCGATGTAAGATTTACAAACCAAAGTTCCGTGAATTGAGGCTTAAACACAGTTTATGGTGGGACCTGCTCATCCTTGAGACTGTGCAGACCCTACAGTTTCCCCCTTTCGGCCAGTGAGGTCCCCGTGCGGATCTCGTTGGACGGTAGCGAGGTCGGATGGCACAGATGTCGGACAGCAGGTGGTCCCTACTGGTCCTCGGTCTTTGGGTCGTCGAAGGGAGAGTCCATTTCGATGAGATTTGGTACGTTCTCCATGTTGGTGCCTCCTCTCCTTGGTTTCCTCTTGAAACCCCGGGGAAGGGCAGGCAGGCACTTGTCCATGGACGCTTGCATCCCCTTCATCCTCTTGAAAAGGATGAAGGCTAGGCCTAGGGTCAGTATGTATCCGATTGCCATGGAGAGGCAAAGGGCTGTGTCGGCGGCAGTCCAAGCTTGGGCTATAGGTGAGCTGGTCAGAATGGGCAGTCGGGAGAGTGCTTGGAGGGCGGCGTCGACAGGAGCAATGTCAATTAACTGGGACCCCCTTTCTCAATCCTCAGTTCCAGCTCGGGGGCCAAAGTGAGGTTGTGGTTCATGAAAAAGGGTGGGATCTCCAGTTCTGACTGGTACTCCTCACTTGAGATGTGGTACAAGGCCAGGTCATCGAGGTGGAGGATGGCACCCAGGGGTACCTGGATCCACATGCTTTGACTGGGCAGGCTGACCCGAGTGGCAGTGTCGTGCTGATCGTAAGTCAGGGTGGCGGTGCGAGTGGGAGTGTTAACAAGCCATCGATTGCCCACAATCTCAGCTTGTGTTCCGACGATTTGGGTGCGAGGCTTGGCCTCGGCAGGGCAGCGTGTGTCGCTGATCATGGGCTGTAACCCGCAGATTCCTTCAGTATTGTCTCTGAGGAAAGGTTTGCTAGGGCAGAGGTAATGAATGTCTTTGGTCAAAACACACATGCGTAAATTGGGAGCCAGGTACAGTTGGGGGTTGCTGTCGTGGTATGCTACCACAGCTGGAGTGTGTATCTTGATGTGGGTGTTACCCTTCCAAAACCCGACATTGACAATGTCTTTGAGTCGGTAGATGTTATCTGGTTCGATGATAGGTAGGTTTAGGAGGAAGGCCAACTCCCTTTGTTCGGGGTCGACATGCAGTAGGATGGCACTACCCAGGGAGTAGGCAAGGTGGGTTTGGATAGGGTCCGTGGGTCTGACGGCAGCAGAGGCCAGCACAGTTTGTACGAGGCTCAGGGGTACGAGGTATGGGGGAATCCTTCCCATGGCCAGGTTGTCCATGGAGGAGCTCACTTCCCGCAGCATGTCCGTCATTAGAGCAGTGACGAGCTGAGTTTGGGCGAAGTCATTTTGGAAGACAGTAAACAGTTGCTTCATCGAGTTCACTGTCTGGTTCAGCAGGACACTGTGGGTGTTGAGAACCACTACAGTGCCTTTCAGAGTTTTCCCGATGCTTTGAAGGGTTTGGCTCTGTGTGGTGAGTTGTTCTCTCAGCTGGGGGATCTCCGTTTGGATTTCGGCCACATGCCGCCTTACAGTGGTTAGGCTCACTGCGTTGACACTTGACATGCCGAGGTTAAAGAGGGTCCCGACAGCAGCGGCTGCTCCGAGCAGAGCTCCCAAGAACCGTTTTGTGCGTCGGTTGTGTCCACTTAACTCGGCTTGTGTGATAGTCATTTTCTCCAGTTGGGCGAGCATGTGCTGGACGTCGGCCTCCGCGTGAGTGAGGGCGTTCTCCGTCCATCGGGCCCCTGCCCAGCTGTATTGGGCGACATGGCTGGGATAGTGTGCTTTGTAGACGGTGCGGGGGTCCAACCGCACATACACTTTCTGCGTGTAAGTCCGGCAGTTGGTGATGAGAAGTCCCGGTTGTTCCCTCAGTACGATACCAGATGCGGGACCTGGTGATGTGATGTCGGATTGCGGCTGTCCTCTGGTTGGCAGGAGGCACACGAGGGTGAACCACAGCAGCATCCTGTTACAGAGAAGAGGGGAGGAGAGAGAGAGAGAGGGAGAGAGAGGCATGGTTGGTCAGCGGGGAATGTCCGTGGTTGGTGAGGACAGTTTTCCGAGGATTGCAACTGGGATTAGCTTGCATTGTTCCCTCCCTGCCTTTCTCTGTCAACAGCCACATGTCTCTTAATCTGGTTACGGTGGACCCATTTGAAAATTGGTTCTTTCTGCCCTCGGCTCAACTTGATTCGGTATGCGACCGGGGAGAGTTTGTCCACAATCTCATGAGGTCCCGTCCAACGAGGAAGAAATTTCTTTGACAGCCGTTGGGAGGCTGTTTTGGGTGGCTGAGCGAAAAGGTAGTACCAGACCCGGTCACCCACATCCAGTTCCTGGTGTGACGCCTTGCGGTCATAGTATGCTTTCTGGCCTTCCGCGCTTCGTTGAAGCTGCTGTTGGGCAAAAGCAAACGTGGTTCTCAGGTGTCGGTGTAGCTCGTCGAGATACTGGTGGGTAGTGTAGGCGGTGACGAGGCTGGAATCTCCCGGTTGGTACAGCAGGTGCAACGGCAGGGTCATCTGTCGCCCCGTCATCAGTTCAAAGGGAGACACCCGAGTTGATTCCTGCGGAGTGGCTCTAATAGCCATGAGTACCAGTGGAAGTTTCACATCCCAGTCTTTCTGGTTGGCTGACACATATTTTTTTAGCATGCTAACCACAGTTTTATTGGTCCGTTCCGCTTGCCCTGACGAGATTGGATGGTGGCTGATGTGCAGTTTGCTCTGTACGCCCAGGAGTCTCCAAATTTGCTGCATGATCTCGGCGGTAAAATGAGTACCTCTGTCGGAGTTAACTCTCAGTGGCAGCCCAAATCTGCTGAAAATGTGGTTCATCAGGAGGTATGCTGTAGTCTGGGCCGTGTCGTTCGGTGCTGGAAGACACTCTACCCACTTGGTGAATTGGCACACGACCGTGAGGAAATACCTGTTTCCTCTCGTCGATCTGGTCAGGGGCCCCACCCAGTCTATCTGGAGGTCTGACCATGGGAACGTGACTCCTCTGCGTTGCAGTGGAGCTCTGTGAGTTGGGTTTGCCGGTTGGAACTGGCAGCACACCAGGCATCCTCTAACATACTCTGCCACATCCTGCTGCATGCCGGGCCAGTATGCCACTTGTTTCAGTGTCTGGTAAGTGGCTTTGGTGCCATGGTGTCCAGCACATGGTGCATCGTGGGCATACATGAGCATGACCCCCCTTTGGCCGTGTGGTACCACAAGCCGTGGCGCAGTGAGATCATCAGGGGCATACCACAGAATGTCTTCTTGGACACGCAGCATGTGCTTGACGTCATGTAGCCGTTTGAGGCTAGGGTTGTCGTCGAAGTCAGACTTTGTGATCGGGGGGCAGGAGGGGTTTGAGAGGAGGTTTTTTACCGTGTGGATGGCAGAGTCCGAGGCCTGAAGGTCGGCAATGTCATTGTTGGAAATTTGTGGAGCTAGCGATAGCGGCTGCGATGTGGGAGCAAGTACGGGAGCAGTGCGTTGGCTGCGGGTGACTGCTGCTACATCAGGGGTGGGTGTTTGGGAGGGGGTGACCACAGATTACCCTGTAGTGCGCCCGTCTTGGCAAGGGCATCAGTTTGGTCATTCAAGTCTTTGTCCATGCCAGGTAGCTTCGAATGTCCTTTCACCTTTTTCCAGTAAACGATCATGTTGTGAGTTGTCGTGATATCGTCGCACATTCGGAACAGGTGTTGGTGTTTGACAGGCTTGTTGTTTGCGGTCTTGAAGCCATTTTGTTTCCAGCCTGGGAGGTGGCACGTGAAACTGAGTCGGGCATAGTTTGAGTCTGTGCAAATGAGGAGTTCTTTGATGTTGTGGGCCACTGCGATTTGGAGGGTGATGAGGATAGCAGCTACCTCCGCATACTGCGATGACTGGGAGCCCAAATTGAAGTGTTGTGGTGGGCAGGGTTGGTTGTTTAACCATAACACCCCTGCACCTGCCTTTAGGACGCCCTCATGGTTGTACGAACATCCATCGACATAGGCTGTGGGCATACCTTGGCACGCATTCTCTTCGAAGTACCGGTGGCAGGTCGGTTGCTGGTTTTGGGGTATTTCCGGCTCCGGTGTGGAAGCTGGAGTGTCATCGGAGCAGTTTTGGCAGGCCGCCAAGCCGTTGCCCAGAGCAGACTTGTGATTTTGGGCGTATCGTGCCTCGACGTTGCGCCCCTGGAGGGCCATCAGCCACGTGGCTATGCGTGAGTTGGTGACTACGCCATCTCGGATGCGTTGGCTGTTCAGGAAAGTGACAGGCTGGTGACAGGTCTCGACGATAACCTTTTGTGCTCCAATGTAGTTGGAAAATCTTTGGATGGCCCATACAGTGCAGAGCAACGCCTTTTCACAGTCTGAGTATTTGCACTCCGGTGACAGGAGTGTTTTGCTGGCATACGCTACGACTCTTTTGTCTTGGTCGTATCGTTGGTAGAGACCAGCGCTCAGGCAGTTCTTTGAGAATCCGGCTTCCAAGTAGAACTCTTTGTTTGGATCAGGATACGCCAGACATGGGGCTTGACACAAATGTTGTTTCAGTTCGTTCATTGCACTTGTTTGAACTCCTGTCCAGACAAATGGGCAGTCCTTTTTCAATAGAGCAGTAAGAGGTCTTGCAATGTCTGAGTAGTTCTCTATGAACTGCCGTGAGTAGTTGCACACACCTAGAAAACTGCGCAGCTCCGACACGTTAGTGGGAGGTTTGATGGTTTGAATAGCTTGAATGTGGCTGGACTGCGGTTCAATGCCCTGTGAACCGACAAGTAGACCCACGTAGTTGACCTTGGTTCGGCACCATTGTCCTTTGTGGAGGGCAATTTTGGCGCCGGCAGTGGTCAGTTGGGTCAGAACATGGTCTATTTCGATCAGGTGGTCCGCCACAGTCATACTTTTCATGAGCACATCGTCCACATAGATGAGGTTCCCTCTCACCCTTGCATCTGGACATGCTTTGTTCAGGAAGATGTTGAATTCAGCTGGTGAGTTGGCATAGCCGAATGGGCACCTTGTAAAAGTGTACTGCCGGTTGCCAAAGGTGAAAGCCAGCTTGTGTTGATCCTCTGGGTGTACGGGTATAGTCCAGAATCCTGATGCCACATCAAGCGTCGAGAAGATAGTGGCCCCTTTGACTCTAGGTAGTTCCTGCTCCAGCTGTGTCATGGGCCACCGTGACAGTGGCACCTGCTGGTTCAGTTTCCTGTAATCAATGGTTGGTCGCCACTTGCCATTTGGTTTGAGAACAGGCCAGATGGGGGCTGAGTAGGTGCTGTTGCAAGGACGGATGACACCTTTCTCTTCCATGGAGCGGATAATCTCCTGCACTGGTTCGTGTGAGGCGATGGGAATTTTGTATTGCCTGACAAAGGTGGGAGGAGCGTTTGGGCGCGTTGGAATGCGCACCGTGTGGAGGTTAGTGAGTCCACAGTCTAAAGAGTCTTTGGCAAATGATGCTTTAAATTTGTACAGGACCTGCCTGAGTTTCTGGCGGTCTGCCTCGTGCTTTAGGGCATCTGCATCCTTCAGGATTTGTTGGACTTGAGACTCGAACCCTGGGAACGGCTCTTCTGTGGTGGTGTCAGCTGTCAGGCTGGCTGTCAGTGGTGCCGTGTTTTCCTGGGTTTCACAGGCAGGCTGGTTAGAGACTGTGTATACTGCAAGGTGTTGGTCCTCCATCAGTTCCGTTCTGCACACCTGTTCTGTGGGTACCGGCATGATGGCAGTGATGGAGATGGTCTTGAAGGGTGCAGTTAAAACCGTGTTGTCTGGGCTCCCTTCTGGTATCATAGCAGCTGGTATTGACCCGATGACTGGTAACGTGAGTTCAAAGTCATGGAAGTCGTGGCTTACTAGCCATCCCAGCCGGTAGGCCTTGGGAATTCTGATGGGGGTAGCCATGCAGTTGTTAAGCAAAATGTAGATTACACGGGATGACACTTCAGTGAGGGGTGTGGCTTCCAAGGTGAGTCCAAGTTCCACGCTTTCAGGTGAAAGTTGGAAGAAACCCAGTGTGTTATTCAGGTTTTGGCCCTGTCTCATGTTGAGGCGAATAGCGACCCCTTTGGTATAAGCGGGTACTACCGTTTCCTGTTCGTTGACCAGGAAGCAGACTTCTGGAATGGTCTGGCCAGACACGAGGTTCTCAAGGTCAACCGGAACAACAGGGGGCTGTACAGTCATTGGTGCCCACACTACCTCATTAACCATGTCCACGTGAGCTTTGAGGCGAATCAGGAGGTCTGCTCCAATGTAAACATCATGCGTTAGGTCTGGGAGGATCAGAAAGTAATGGGTTAGAAACCGGCCGTTCCAATTCAAGTTCAGAGCGCAGACGCCTTTGGCCGTTGTCATAGCTGACAAGCGAGAGTCTAAAGAGAAACGTGTGCGCTTGTTGACGAATGGGAGGTCCGGTGCGTTTTCCTTGAGAGCATTGAACACGTTATGGTTGATGGCTGAGTTGTCAGCCCACAGTGCGAGGACAGTGTCTGTTATTGTTAAGCCATTCAGCTGCGGGTCTGGTGTGACCTTGGGGCAGAAGGAGTCAGAGTCTGTGGTGAGCTGAAAGGTGCAGAGGAGCGAACTTGAACTTTGCCCTGGTGCTGAGACGGGGTTCCCGCAGCTAGCTGTGGGGTTTCCCGTGACCTCTGTGACCTGACAGTCTGGCTCAGATGACCTGGGTGACTGGAAAGGCCGCGGTTCTCGTACTTGAGCCCAAATTTTCAGCTGTCTGAAGTCCAATAGGGGCTCAAAGCGATCTAGCAAATCTTTGCCAATGAGCAGGGGAAACGTGTCCATCGGTGAGATGTATACGGGGTGTACCAAACTCATTGGACCGATGGTTAGATGAATGGGAGCTATTTGTTCAAGTTGGATCTCAGTTTGGCTGTATGACTGCACATTTAGCTCACATTTTTGTGATTTAAGAGTTCGATTTTGTTTCTTTGCTTCATGTCTGAGTCTTTCAAAAAGGTTAGTTGACATCAAAGTTAGGTCTGCTCCCGTGTCTACAAGGGCCTCAATCCTCACATCATTTTCCACAGTGATGGCCATGTACAGCTTTCGGGCCACCCCTTTTCGATAAGGTTTCCCAGGAGTCTTGGTACCGGGGCTTGGGTGCTGACCGATAAGCAAGTGGGGCTGGTGTTATGTGATTCGTTTGGGAGGCAGACAACCAAAACGGCACTTTCTGGTACCGTGGCGTCCTGGTCGTCGGTGGGTTGATGTGAGCTGGTTTGCTCGGAGTGTGCGGTTGTTGGCTGAGGTGACTGTGTGATGAGGTCACTCTGTGATGTACTAACTGACTGTGTGGTAAGTCTCTGGTCAACTGTGAGTTGGGTGTGAGGTTGTGTTAAAGGGCTGTCAGGGCAGACGTTAGGGGCAGACCTTGCTTCTAGTCATAAGGAGTCTGACTTGTCCTTCTTGTCCTCCTTTTTGGGCTTTTTCTGGATCAGCTCTTTCAGGACTTTCAGAATCTCCGCAGACTCAGACATAACTGCGTTGCTCGACTCCTGTGAGGGCTCGGACTTGGACTTGTTTGATGCACGTCGCGAGGCCTTCTGTCTTTGGCGATTGGGGCTTGAGGCTCTATCCGATGAAGGCCTGCCATTTCTGGGTCGCCGGCTGGTCTCCCATGCGGCCCCGCCCCTTTGGTTGCTGGCTGGATGTGGCCTGTCCCAGAATCTTTCAGAGTGTCCGCTCTGGTGCTTGGGACGGGCGCCCTCGTGGTGAGGCTGCCCTCTGCTGGCTGGGAACTGTCTTGCCTCTCGGTTGAACGGTCTGTCACTGTGGTGTGTGTGTGCGCCCTCTAGGGCCAGTTCTGGGCAGTGATCAGAGACCGGGTAGATGGTTGGATTTTTAACAGTCTTTTCAGATATGGCCCTTTGCTTGGAATAAGCTTTGTAGGCTAAATCTCGCAGCTGTTGAATAGACATACTTCGTGGGCAGGCCAGGACTCCCAGATGATGACTTACTGCAGTGTGCAGGTTTCTAAGAAACAAAGTCTTAAAGTTGAAATCTTCCTCCATTCCTGGTTCGTTGCGTGCTCCGAAGTAGGCCTTTCGTATACGGTTGTAATATGCTTGTGGAGTTTCCAGTCGGCCCTGTTTAAGATCCATGGCCGCGAGGAGCCCTTGGTCCGATTCAGGGTCAGAAAACTCTTTGATCAGAGCCTGTCGCAGCAGCTGGTAGTCTGCTTTGACAGCTTCTGGCTGCCGATCCAGGAAGCTGCGCACGTCACGGCTGGACGTGATGCGGAGTAGATACAACTTGTCCCATGCACTCACGTTGGCCACATTTTGCAACAGGAAGTCAATGTCTTGCAAATACGCGTGCACGTCGACACCCCCTGCTGGGTTTGGAGTGAAAGTGGGGATATTCTTTGCTAGCTTGTCCAGCTCTTTGGGAATCACGCCATAGCTCGCAGCGCGGCTTTTCTGGGGTGGCTCCCATCCCTTTGCTCCTGACCATGGTTCTTGGAGGCTGGACGTTTTTGGCAGTGGGCTTTCACCCCCCTTTCGAACTAGGGACTCTTGACTGGGGCACTTAGGTCCAGTGGCTAGAGGGAGCTGCATGGCATGCAAGTCTCCTCCCAATTCGCTTTGCAGTTTATAGGAATGCTTTAGTTCTCGGTGCACAGTGTCCAATTCATCTCTAAGATAGTCTCTTTGCTGTTTCAGAGCAGTGATCTCACTTCGGGCCAGTTTAAGGTGATTTTCACAGGCCCGGGCTTTAGCATCTCTTTCTTTCAGTTCAATCTCTGCTCTTGCTAGGAGAGCTTCACCTTGCTGGAGTTTTCCAGTTAGTTCCTCTATGGATTGCTTTTCCATCTGCTCTCTGCGCCCCGTCTCCAAGTGGAGCTCTTCGAGGGCCTTTTGGAGTCTCTCGACTTCCTCCTGTAGCTCAGGATCAGATTCCTCCGCTGTCCTACGCTGATCTGGGGTTTCGAGGAGTAGCTGATCCAGACGATGTTGGGTCTGAGCCTGGTTCCTCCGGGCTTCCTCAGCCTGGAGCTTGAGCGCCGCGACTTCCTGCTCCAGAAGTGCGTTGCTCCTTTCATTGAGCCTTGCCTGGGCGATGAGGTTGTGGGCGAGGCCTCCGATGAGTCTTGCCCATTCTTTGTGACTGTAGCTCTGCATCGGATCGTGGGCCATCAGTCGATTCAAGTCCCCGTCCAGCTGCTCGCGGCTCAGATGCTGGAGGTCGCCGGCGGCATTGGGCAGGAACGGGTTGGTCATGACGCCCAGCCAGGTCTCGAGATGGTCCCAGTGGGTGTCAGGGCTGGATGCTCGTGACATAGTGGCTTCTACTGTTGACGAGAGAAAGACAGCACAACAAAGACAAGAACCAATGCAAGCTTGTGCAGGGATTAGCGGTTACGTAATACGTAATTAGATAATTCTTTTGTGTGGTTCCAATTAACTGGTGCAGACAGTTAGTGGAAGGTAGGTTTGACACTTAATTGTCAAACCAAGAAGGACCACGTAGGTCAATTTGTGTGAGTGAGTGCCGGATTTAACTATAGATTTTGACAGGCGGTAGTTCTAAGAGTCCTTTGGTGACTCTCGCTGCTCGGTCGTCTATCTATTACTCAGTTTTCCGTGGTGGCTCTCACAGGTTCTGCTTCTACGTGAACTGAAAGAAACAAACACAGCAGAAAAGAAAACAGAACAGAGTGGATGCAATTAAATGAGAAATAGAGCAGTAAACAAAATAGAAAGGAATAGACGTAGAATAGCAATAAAACAAAATGTGAAGGGCTAAAGGGGAGAAATTGAGCTTAAACTTCCTATCGCCTCTGGGATTATGACGGGGCCAGGCGAGGGCGCCGTTGAGTCATAAAACTGAGAGGGAGGGTATGGCTTAAAAGTAACAGCGTTGGCCAGAACCTAAAGGAGTGAAAGATATGTAATATCTTGTAGTTTTCACTAAGGGAAGGGACTGTACGTTGTTACTCTAGGCCTGGGGTGAATTGCGAGTGCCCAGATGAGAACTCAGTGATGGGGCAGCCTCTCCTAGACGTTCCCACACCCGACTGCGGTGTCCGCGGACGTCCTGTCCTCCTTGCACCACGACGCAGCCTCTCAAACAGTGACCTTCAGCACAATTGCGCTTTCAGGCGAGGTATTAACGCCGACGGCCAGATTGGCAGGTCAAAATTGAATTTTTCCCAACCCCTGAGTCTGACCCCGCAGGCAGTTACTCAAAGGGCGGTTCTGTCGAGCAGAAACAGGGAAATTAAACAAAATTGCCTTGGGTTCCAACTGGACTCGTCGCCTCCCTGCACCTGACACACCCAACCTGCTAATGTCTCTGCGTGCTGCCCGTGGTGTGAGGCCAGAAACGTCCTGCGATTCACACACAGGCACGTGTCAGATTCGCCAGGCCAGGCAACTCCACTTCACTGGAACCCACTGGAACAACCGTCAACTCCCCACCGGGTGCTAGAGGGCCTTGTCTGCAAGTACACAAACAGTCAAGTAAACACAACTTAATTGTACATTCAAATCTCAATTTAAATCTTGTTTAAACCAAATTTAAATAATCAAGTGTGTAGGATAACAGGATAGGGATCTTAACTGAGCTGGAAGCCGGACAAAAGGCAAAATAAAACAAAACAATTCAGATGCATTTGATTCAAATTTGAATTAAAGCCTGTTCAATTAAATTTAAACCAGTGCATAGAAATAGAATGGGAAAGGAGAGAGAAAAGAAAAACACAATTCAGAGGCACTTGATTCAAACTTGAATTGAACTCTTGCTCAATTAAATTGAAATAAATGCACAGAAGAACAGCGTGGGGCAAAGAGAGGAGAAAGCCTTCCCTATTTGTGAATTCCCTAAAGAGGAGTGCTTCTTGGTAAGCAGAATGCCAACTGATTGACACTACTTAATCTTAAATTACAATTGAATGTTGTTCAATTAAATTTAAAAATAAGTGTATGAAATAAGGGAGGCTTGGGTGTGTGTGTGTATGTTATTGCCAGCCAATAACATACAGGACACAGGACTAAGAGTGAATAGAATACAGCATTAAGTAATACAAGGGAAAGAATTTCCGAAGTAAATAAAGCAAAATAAATAAACAAACAAACAAAAAAAACAATTACTAATAAAATAACATAAAATAAAATAAAATAAAATAATAACTCAAGAGAAAGAGAGGGAGAAGAACCAACAAAACTGAGTTAAACCAAAGGAGTAGAATGGAGTAACATAAAATAAAAATAGAATAGAATAGAATAGAATAGAATAAGTCTGTGACCAAAGGAACCAAGGAGAGGAAAGGACACACAGATGGCAGGGAATTGACTTCCGGATCCGTCCACACGGGGGAGCACTTCCAGGAAGTGAATTCTCTGGTTGGAAGGGCAACTTAATCTAAATTAAAAATTTAAAACGTGTTTAAACCAAATTTAAATAAGTAAACCACCTTCCAAAAACGATTGGAAAGCATAACCATCAACAAACAGTTATAACAGCAACGTTGAAGTAGTCACGGGCGAATTTGGAGACAATTCAGTTCAAAGTACGGAGAGCAGCTTTAACTCAGAACGTCCACACGGTGGCGTTACTGAGTCCACACAACAGTGAAGTAGGGGGGGGTGCCCCACCTGGACAGACTGCCCTCTGGCGTCTGGTCAGCGTTACTGCATCCACCTCTGTGATATTTTTAAATTAGCGTTTCAGCTGATCTAACTGCACATATCACATACAAACTCTTTTTAGAATCTCGGCGGATTCTTCTGTGCCAGTTCACTGGACTGGTGCAACCTTTTATCCTAAGTATAAAACTTTGGAACCTCGGGGTTTAGTGACCCCGTTTTTGCACAAATTTTAGTGCACAAATATGTAACTGCAGGATAATTCACTGCTGTTATTAGTCACGCTGGATCAGGGCGTTTTTCGACTGGCTCCAACTTTACAAGTCAAATCGGATAAAGCAGGTAAACTGTTTTCTGATTAGACTTGTATTTGGTAACGTCTTTTGGGTAGCTAGTCCAATTAGTTACCAAGGGAGCGAGACGCTATTTTTGAATAATTGGACGACACAAATAATTCAATTAAAATAGCGGCAGATAAGGCCTTTTGCAGAGATTAAATAGGAAACTCGCTACAAAATCTCGTTTCAGAACACGCTTAATGACGATCAATTCGTTTCATTCAAGCGGAAATTAATATTCAAAACTGTAACTTACTGCAAAGATTGTCGTCCTTCACAGATAAGAGCTTGACATATTAATGGACTGCAGTGTATTTCACGTTCAACAATTTACTACCGTGTTTTTAGACACAAAAGCAGCTTGTTAACGGTGAGTAGTGTGAGGACTCGTGCGTCTTCTCACTGAATAAAGCGCGCATGAACATTAAATCACACACCAATTATTCTACCTTGCTTTTTTTTTCAACAACCAAGTTTAAAACGATGCTCGCGAATACTCCACCAAATAAATGTAGCGATGTACAGTTATTAATCAATTTATGGATGAAATATGAATATCATAATTCAGAAAGCTTCATGACGTTCATATATCGACCCAACGGGGAATTAAACATATATGGTGAATTAACTACAACGAATTATAATCAATCACATATATGATTAGTTCTGGTTGAATAATTATGTGGAAAACTATCAGTTCGTCCACCGAAACGGACAATTATCCACAGATTATCATGACAGAAATGTTATTCTCGGGCCGAGAGACTAACTTTCTATCATAGCCTTCAAATATAGAGCAAGGATATTAGAATCAGAACGTTAAAGTGACTCGGTTGTTGCTAAAATGAGCAAGTGAACAAAAAGCATGGATAAAATGAGTTTAATATACGAAACGGGTAATACACAGGTTATACGGCTAAATGGACACAAGTAAATACAAATACATACAAAGTAGAGGGAAAGGCAGAAACGAAAGAGATGATCAAAGCAGGTCAAATTGCAACAGTTCACCTTTAAGAGCCAACAAGGAAACTCAGTATTTAAGATCGTAAAAACGTTATACTTGCATAGGTTAGTCAGGGTGCTTGGAGTTTCGGAGCGCTCGGTTTGATAGTTGCTTCTTCTTCCGGAGGTTGTTTCGGCGAAGTTTCAAACGAAGGTTTAACTGTTGTAATATGACCGGAAAATAAAGAAGAGAGTCCGTCTTGACGGCAGGAACTCGTGCAGAAAAACTTGTGCCACCAAAAGACGCGTGTCATGGTGTTTTAAAGACAACAAACCAGAACGCCTTACTGATAACGTCCTCCAATGATAGCGTTGCAATTTGGCGGGTTTCCACATTCCTTTGTCCTGTCTCCCGAATAAATTTATGGTATGTTGAATCAGTGCATTTCCTTCATAGTATTATTAAACATTGAACGATGCATTTGGCAGAAATGTAACGTACATGAGTGAATAGCTCGGATTCACAGCTTTACGGAGAGATCAAACTCGACAGGTGTCGCTCGTCATATAAAGAAGATACACTTTACACTCTATTACTATCGTTTAACATGAAAACTAACCTACTACAGTCAATTCTACGATTCTATACTAGTAACACATACATGCAGCGAGCACTACAATGGCAGGTACATTCATATTTGCAGGTATAATATTTGTGTATACAGTCTTTGTATGTGAGTGTGTGTCTGTGGGTGCGTGCGTGTATTTTCTCTTTTTATGACCGTTTGGAATTCGGGCCTGTCTTTCGAAACCCGATCCGTGGCGTTCGCATCTCCTTTGAAGTCACAGAGGAGAGGTTTGGGACTTATCGAAATAGTCATAAAAAGAAGGTCTCGTGATCCATTAGTGTCTGCCGGGCCGGAATCGATGTAAGATTTACAAACCAAAGTTCCGTGAATTGAGGCTTAAACACAGTTTATGGTGGGACCTGCTCATCCTTGAGACTGTGCAGACCCTACATGAATCAAGGTACTCTACTCAGTGTTGGGGGTAATGCATTACGTAGTTACGTAATCAGATTATTATTATTATTATTTTTTTAAGTAACTGGTAAAGTACCACATTGCTTTTACATTTACAACAAAATATCTGAGTTACCTTTTCAAATAAGTAACACAAGTTACTTTGTTTTCCTATTTATTGACTGACACCTCTCCTGTACCATGTTGAGAGAAATCGGAGTGAAGAGCAGAGGTGTTGTGTGCACTGTGTAAACATGATGGTTATTGTAGTTCTAGACCAAATGTGAGCATATATTTACTCATCTTACTTGCATAAAAACAGATTCAGTATTTCTCAAAATGGAGTGAAAAAAAAAAAGTGAAATGCTAGCTCAGAATAATACGCAATAATTAAATCATAAATACCCAATATACTTTATGTATTTAATCTCACTTTATTAAGCATGTCTGCTGACCTTCAGTGATCCAACTGAACCAGACTAATAAGCTAATTGTGTAAGCTGCGCCTTTTGTTTAACGTCAGTTTTTTTTTTTTTTTTTGGGTTTATCTCACTATATTGTATATTGTGTATTTGAATGTATTTTTGTTGAAGTACAGTGTCATTTTGACCATAATAATGTACCAAATCTAACTTGTATAAATATTACAGTAGTATAGAAAAATACATACATTTTATAGGTAAAATCGAACTCCGAGCTTCCTGTACCCATTCTGTGACGCCAAACAACGTCCCTGTGCAAAGGATCATAGGGGCCTGAAGTGTCCATCTGTTGTACCCTTCGAAATCCTTCATTCCGAAGGGTCCTTTGAAGTGGCCAGTTTTGAGCACTTCGGTTTGGAACGACCCTTCAATATGGCGGCCATGATTGTTTTCATTCCGAAGTGCCCTTCCGAGGGCGATATATCCCATTTGGAACGCACCGTGAGTGTGTTGAACTTCTCGTGTCCTATTCTTTAATTAAGAATGGCAGCACAGCTGAAAGGTTTGCTTGAGCTGCGCCCTCTACTGTACAAATGTGAATTTGCATTTCCTTCAGCCTGAGGCTTATTCATTTCACTTATGGTGCAAAAGGGCCTTTACATTTGCCAAAAATAGAACTTTTGTTATTTTTTTAATAAAAAACAAACAAACAAACCCAGCCTAGGTGAGAAAAAAAAAATTCGCAAAAGTAACATAACACATTGCTTTTTGATAAAAACTAATGCAATGTTACTCTTTTTTTTTTTTTTAGGTAGTAACATAATTTGTAACGCATTTATTTTAAAGTAACTTCCCCCAACACTGACTCTTACACTGTTTGAGGGATAATTTTTGTTTTGTTTGTTAAAGTTTAACTTTTAATATTATCAATTAAATTTATCAAAAGTGACAAAGACATTTGACAGATTTCAAGTAAATGCTGTTCTTTTGAACTTTTATATTAATCAAAGAATTCTGAAATAAATCTCTTTCAGCAAAAAAAAAAAATAAATAAATAAAATATTAAGCAGCACAACTGTTTTTTTTATTATTATTATTGATAATAATAAGAAATCTTTCTTTACCAACAAATCAGCATATTAGAATAATTTCTGAAGGATCATGTGACGCTGAAGACTAGAGTAATGACTGTTGAAAATTCAGCTTTTCCACCACAGGAATGAATTATGTTTGAAAATATATTTAAAAAGACATTCAAATGCATTAAAATACATTAAAATATTTTACTGCAATAATTTACAATATTTAATTCATATAGTTATATTCAGTTGTAATAATATTTCACAATATTATCATGTTTACTGTATTTTTGATCAAATAATTCTAGCCTTGATGAGCATAAGAGACTTCTTTTCTAGAAAAGTCTTGCTGACCCCAAACTTTTAAATGGTGGAAAAAGTATAAAATTTGTCAGCAAGGCACACAATTCAAAACTATTTATTACTAATTTCTAAATCACTTCATTTTGATTTTATTAATATTTATTATTATTTTTTAACTGCATTCTGGGATTACTTTATCTGGGAAGTAGTTTGGAGTAGTTTTTTTACATCAGGAGTGCCCCTGTGACACCTATAAAGCTCACTGTAGGGTTAGGTAATGTCGACTCGCAATACATTCAGGGATTGCGTTATTTGTGAAGGGTAAATGTGATGCTGCCTTAGAATCTGGCCTAAAACGAGGCTTTAAGGTAGCAGAATTTTGTTAGATACTGTTTTAGAACAGCCTCCACATCGGGAATGCACCTGCGATGGCTAAAAACTGCTGTTGGCAGGTTTGGAACAGAGCCTGTGTGTGCTGTTGCTACTCAGTGCCCTGTTCATGATGATGTTGCCCTGTTACAGATTTGTTGGAAATATTAGGAGAATTTGAAGTCATTTTTATCTGCAAATGTCACTTATTTTCTATTAATATGCATGTCCCATTAATTCTAATTTGAGCTGTATATCTTTTGACTTTAAAAAGCATTTGAGAATGTCAAACAGACTTGGAATCTGCATTCATGATGTCATGGTGTCACAGTACATATTTTTAGTGCTGCAATAGGTGGCTGTCATAAAAGTTCTTCTCCCACATAATTAAGCCATAAATGCAAATCCAGAGGTGAGAGAAAATACAACCAGAATGTAAAAATAAAGTGGATGTACATGAGTGGTTGGCTGGCCAAGTGGTTATAAGGACTGGATGTTATTTTGCATTGTAAGTGGATGTATTTCTTGTCAGTATGCACAACAATGCATGTTCCAGCATAAGAAAAGATGAAAGGTTCAGTGCCATAAATCCATCTTTCAGAAATCCATTTTGTACTTTTATCTGCTACAAGTTCACATGGTTTCTTTGCAATTTTCAAGTGTGAGACTAGTAATTTGTCTATTCAACAGTAGTTTCATATCATAAGCAATCACATTTTCCTTGATCTTTTGAAATCTTTTGAAAGTCTGTTGTATTTTGATATGCTGTGACTTTCATACCTTAAACCCCCTTCCCAATTCTAAAAGACTAAACCAAGATGCAAAAACTCCTTCTGAAATCCTGAGTTTATGATGTCTGAAATCCCAATGAACACAGAAACTTGTTTTTTATTGGCTAATTTACAAATGCACTAACTGTGTTTTACATATAGGGTGACCAGATGTTCCTGTTTTTGGTAGCCTAGCAGGAGCCATCCTAGAAGAAAAAATAAAAATTGCACAGATTACCACCACAATCGTGTTGTGTTTGACTTGACCAATAGAGGGTGCTACTTGCTATAATAGCTTGTAGTCGCATTATTATTCGTATTCTACTAATTACTTGCTTGTGATACAAATGAACATGAAGGCCCTGTTTGTTAATGGCAAAGGTAATTCATTAAACAATTTAAAAATAAACTGCTGAACTAGAAACAATGTTTTAGTCACAAAAATCTGGTCAGTTTACATAGGAAAGTGCAATTTGCAGTGCTGACAATTTTAACACTGTGTTGTGGTCAGGTAAAAAGATACATTATGGCCCCATTTACACTGCATGGTTCAAGTTAAATTCCGATTTTTTCCTCGCATGTGGCACAGATCGGATATGAGTCATGACCGTGTAAGCAGGAAAAAAAAACGCATGGATTCCGATTTAAACAGATCGGTTTCAGGCCTCATTCATATGTGGTTATAAATCAGATATGAATCGGATACGCCTGCAGTGTAAGCGGACAGATCGGATATTCCCCTGTAAACGCAACTCCTGCGTCATTGAAAAGTGAGGCTTTTTAACATTTCGCGGTACAGACATACCTATAACAAACGGAGCATCTCTAGTTGACTGGCAGATTATGATTTAATATGTCTGTGTTAAATAAAAGGCGATCTGATGTTGAAATGTGTTGCTCTTGAAATCACACTGAGTGCTCGTTGCCGCTGTTGTCAGTGACGACGGCTCGTGCACAGATCCCTATTCGTTCCATTGAAACCACAAAAAAAAAAGCACACAAACTTGCAACTGCCCTTGATATACAATCACTGATGAAAGCACTGGTTTTAATGACAAAAACAACTGGTATAGGATGGCGGATTTGAGCCCATGAAGCTGTGAATATATCTACCCGCACCCAAGAATTATTTAACTTGCAAGCCTCCAGCGGAGCTGCGTACGTATACTGTTGTGAAGATTTTGTATTATTTCATGTAGGGATGTAACTATTGCATTAAAAGGGTTTCTATATGAATTCATGTCAATAAATTAAGCTCAATGTACCATTGAAACTGATTTGTGATGTCATATAGGCTATTTTTGGTACGTTTCGCCAAGTACAGTGTAAAAAGGAGACATCCAATACAGGTCACTTTTAAAAGAAATGTAAGCACGTCGTCCAAAAAAAAATCAGTATGGTCAAAAGATCGGATCTGTGCATTGAGACTTGCAGTGTAAATGCAGCTTATGTTATACAAAATGAGCAATGATAATTGCAGTATTTCCTACATATACATTACATAAATTTTTTGTACCCCACCAGGGCTCAGTGAGATGTTAATAATCTACTTGTGTCACCATTGGGATTGAGTATGCTCTACCTTTCAGCTCTGCTACAGAGGATTCTCCTAACCAGACATCTCATTAAAACTGTCACCTCAGATGCAAACTCGCTCGCATCTCCATCCCTTCTTTCTGAGAGCCTGACCTCGATTTCTGTATCTCTAGCTCTCACTTTTCCAACTCTGTGAAGCCCAGCGTTTGATCATTTGGGGACTCGTGTCTCGCTGTCTCCTAATCTAATCCTATTAAACTTCCAGGTGCCTTTTTGTCCCTCTACGGACCCTGTCCTTCTTCTCTTTCGCTCTCTTTAGTGTCACTAATTGAGAAATGGCTGCTGGCATCCCCTAGGCAAGCGTACTGAAGGTCTAGAATGTTCCATCTTGATTAAGGGATACTGCAGAAGTGAAAGGGACTCACGATGAACAGATACTCTTCTCAGAAGCATTCAGTCTTTTGGTTCCATTTAAAATTTTTACAGGTCAAGTTTTTAATTATGTATTTTGGCCTTTTGTCTCATTTTAATGATACAGATAGTAGAGAGATTACATTAAATTATGGAGAGGAGAGGCTGGAACACAATTTAGAAAAATTAGCTGGATTTGAACTTATATGGCCGTCATGAGCACCAAAGCTCAGAGCATTATACCCTGAAACTCTACATATATAAGGGGGCGTGCACAGTAGCTAATAATCGCAATAAGCTCTGTTTTTTTTTTTTTTTTACTTTCAATTATAAACACAGTGCCATCCTTCAAATTCTGTCCATTTTATTATGAAATTCAAACAATAAATGCCATTTTGGCGCTTTTTGATGTGGCATGACAGATGGCTGTATAGGCACCTCAGTTCAAACGGCAGCACGGAGCGCAAGTGAATGCAATCATCCCTTCCTCTTCACTACAGCATGAATAAACATGATGGTATGCTGAAAAGTTACAGTACAACTTACTGAAACGTATCATATCTCGTGTATTCGCTCAATCAGTGTTTCAACTGCGGAGATATGTCAGTAAAACAGTTTGTAAACAATATGTCACACGGTATTACATTTACCTCAGAAAAGCCATTCAGTGTCAACAGCTTGTTAGTTCGTTAGAGAAACTAACTGTTTCGCTAAATATATGCACTATATATAATTATATTTTACTTAACCTGTTAGTTAATTTAAGACCTCAATAAATCTGTCATGAAAACAAGTCATGACAGCCAGTGTGTAAATGATTATATTTCAACAACGAATTGGAGAAACAGAAGTTAATGCAAAAACTGCCTTATGTGTGATTTAATTGTTTACAATACATACATTTTTTTATTATTATTTGAGTGTTGATTATATCTAAAAATAAATAGCAACTGAATTTAATAATTTGGGCTCTGTTGTTAATTGTAACCTTTATTATAGTAATGTGCAACTAATGGCTCCCTATAGTTTACAGCATTAGCAGAGATAGATTTTTTTTATTTAGAATATTGTAATTATAATTGAATACATTTAAAGACAGAGACACAGTTGATTCAGTAAAACATTATATGAATATATATATATATATATATATATATATATATATATATATATATATATATATATATATATATATATATATATAAAAATATATAATGTATGTGTATACTGTGTATATTTATATATATGTATGTACACATATATATATATATATATATATATATATATATATATATTATATATGTATGCGTGTGTGTGTGTGTATATATATATATATATATATATATATATATATATATATTAGCAAATCTTGTTTACTTTTAAATGTCGAGATTTTTTCACCTGACATTTTCCCCCGTTTGCTTAAGTCCACAAAAATGTGCATTATAAATTAAATGCGCTAAACAATACATGAGCTCAGATGTATTAAAGGACTCCATCTGTCCATTCCAATCATTCCCATTGTCTTTTACATCCCAGCTTGTCTTGAGTCTGTCTGCTTCCGCTTTAATGATAACTGCGCTATTCTTTTTCATCCTGCTCCTCTTCATCCCACCATCTTCCTTCTCTTTGCGCTTCTGTCAAGACTGTGAATCGGTGAAGAAGATGACAGTGCATGCTGAATTCTGAGTGTTTTTGTAGCATTGTGAGAACTGACTGTCTGCTTTTGTAGAGAGGACCTTTCTAGTGCCTTTAAAAAGTCTTTGTAGAGTCTTTGTGGAAGACTAATGCATCCACTCATTTGCATACACGTTTGTAATTTACCTTGTGTTGTCATAACAAATCATTGAATTTATACCTAATAATCTACAGTACTTGACATAGAATTTTGTGCATCTATGTTAACAAATGAAAATGTTGCTACTTATACGGTATATGTGCTTTGTGATCATATTTATGCTAAAAATATATGAGTTTAGTATGTTTAAAGATTTTGATGTCGTTTGATGACCTTAAATAACGATTTTGTTCAACGACACACTCCTCTGCTATTAAAATCCCATCAAAGATGTCTTATCTCACAAATAACATGATCAATACAGCATCAGCGTGGAATAAACTTGAAGAGTACTTGAAAGCGCTTGACCTTGATTGAATGTTACTGTACTACACGTAGATTTTTTATTTTTTTTGGAAACACTGGTTGTGTTTTTTTTTCTCTTTGCTTTCCAGATCCATACATGTGTCCATTACAGAATGGAGGTCAGAGATATAAGTAGGTAGGTCCCTTTCATTTTAGTGTAAGGTGTAGTTGTGTCACTAGAACATTATAGTGATTCTTACAGAGTGTCCTTCAAAAGTCACGCATCACTGAGCAACTCACATAGAAGCTCTTAAGGAAAGCATGTCTTTGTATAAAGGTGTTAATAAATTGTGCACGGTCTATAGAGGTATTCATAATGATATATACCATAAAGGGATGTACATTACATGGTCGTAACCGATATAGAGCTGTATGGGCCTCCACAATCCTGAATATGTGGTTTGTGACCTTGATGTTTCAACATACGTATTGTACACGGAGCAACTTTTTGAGCAATGTTGCCTGGGCACTTTCCCATTGAGAATGGGCAACAAATTTCTATCTGGATACTTTAGATCGAAATTTCTTGCCCATTCTCAGTGGGAAAGTGGCCAAGCAACATTGCTAAAAAAGTTGTCCCATGTATAATCACGTGCAATAGAGTATTTGTTATTCATGTATGCATTTAGTCTAAGCCTAACATTTGTTCTTCTCTGTAGACTGTGACTCTCGCCAATCTGTATTTGCAAGCGTAGAGAGCAGCAGGATTAATTGTACATTTACATTTTACATTTATGCATTTGGCACTTTTGTCCAAAACATTCAAGGTATACGTTTTATGGTTTCATGCACTCTCTTCATGTATTCAGATTCAATCAAACCTATGATGGTGTTTTTAATGCCTCTACCTGTACTGTTTTTGTATATACTGTATTTGTAATTACAAAATTTAGTAGTACTAATTATAATATAAGGGAATTTTAAAGTTGTGGTTTTCAGGCAACTTCAAGTTAATAACAAGTAAATATCAAATGTGTATTTTGCTAAATTGCTATTGTAAATTGCTATTTGTGCGTATATTTTTTGTAAGTATTAATAATATTTGTATCATTATTAATATTTAAAATTAAATTATTATTTTTTTATTATTAAAAAGTAAACAGTGCTGAGAAAATTCTAATGCATAGTATACACTACTGTTTAAAAAATTGCCTTTTTTATTTTTTTGGAAAGTCTCATGCTTACAAAAGCTGCATTATTATTACAACTACAGTACTGTTACATTTTAAAATAACTCTTTTCTATTTTAATCTATTTTAAAATGTAATTTATTCCTGTGATGGTAAAGCTGAATTTTCAACATCATTTCTCCAGTATTCAGTGTCACATGATCCTTCAGAAATCATTTTAATATGCTGATTTAGTGCTCAAAAAAAAAAAAAAAAAAAAAAAAAAATGTTATTATTACAGTTGAAAGTGCTGCTTTTTCAGGATTCTTTGATAAATAGAAAGTTCAAAAGAACAGCATTTATTTAAAATAGAAATTTTTTGTAACATCATAAATGATTTTACTGCCACTTTTCATCAATTTAGTGCATTCTTGCTGAATTTGATGTGGCAATTGTGAGTGCATTATGCATGAAGTTAATATTTATGTTAAGCTTTACAATTACTCATGCTCTCTTCTCGTTTTCCTTTTTAAGATTGAATAATTAGTCATTCCGTCGGTATGGGCTAAATTCGGTTAGATAAAGAGAATGAAAATGCAAACTGAGTCAATGCACAAATGAATAATTGTTTACTCAGTACCTTATAACATCGCTTTTAAGGGTTAACTATCTCTGTGTTAGGGCCGTTTATGCCTAACAATAATTTCATTATTAATATATTCCATTGTTCATTATTACTGGTCATCTTTAACACACACACACACAAAGAGAGTCTTCGATAACTGGCCTTGAATCCAGTGAATGAGTAAATACGCTAAGCTCTTGAATCAACTCCACTGATAATGATGTTTATGCATTATTCATATGGCTGAATCAGCGATCTCTCACTCTTTATCTCTCTTCGTACTGTTTCTGTTTCAAAATGCTCCTATCGCTCTCACACATCTACAAACATGAGAACAAAAGGCTGTGTTTTGTGTCTGTCTCTCTTGCATACTAGTAAGTGTCTCATATGCCTGTAAGAAATATGGTGGAAATCTTGTCAGTAACTGAATGCCATAAGGGATATAAGTCATCTAGAGGCATTAGAATGAATGGAAACAGCTGTATTTCTGTGATACACAGATCAACTAGAATGGAGCTGATGAGGGAACAAGTTGCCTCATACTTTTGAAGAGTGGTTTTCTGTGATTTGAAGTCTAGTTCATTTTGATGAAGCAGATCCTTCAAGAAAGAAAGAAAAAACCCCTCTCTGAGTAAACTGAGTAAAAAGTGATTTTTGTTTTTACGAATCAGACATCACTAGAGTTGATTTAGTATCATGTATACTATTATAGTATTTTTTTTTAATTTTGAATTGGCTTTTTATTTTTTCCCCATTTATTCTAATGTTAGTCTGTTTCAGTAATTTGTGTTTTTTATTTTAATTTTATTAATTTATTTTTTAATATTTTTATTTAGATTTATTTTTATTTCACATTAAGTCATTTTAGTACTTCAGCTTAAGTTTTTCATCTAATATTTTATTTTATTTCAGCTTTTTCAGTTACTGGAAACTATTTTTAATAATTTTAGTTTTACTTAATAACTATGGAAGCTTGTTTCCACCACTGAATACAAAATAAAAAAGGTAAATGTGACTTTTTATCTCACAATTCTGACTTTTTTTTTTTTCTCGCAATTGCGAGTTATAAATTCAGAATTGTGAGATATAAACAACTTTATGCACAATTGCAAGTTTATATCTCACAATTCTGAGAAAAGAAGTCAGAATTGGGAGAAAAAAAGTCAGAATTGCAAGTTTATATCTCATAATTGTGAGAAAAGAAGTCAATTGCAAGGAAAATAAGTCAGAATTGCAGGGGAAAAAAAGTCAGAATTGAGAGTTTATATCTCGCAATAATGACTTAACAGGCAATTGCAACTTTATATCACACAATTCTGACTTTATAATTCACAATTGCAAGTTTGTATAGAATTGCGAGATGTAAACTCACAATTGTGTGAAAAAGTCCGAATTGTGAGATAAAAAAGTTGCAATTATCCTTTTTTTTTTTTTTTTATTCCGTGGCGGAAACAAGCTTCCATAAATAACACCACTGATCACTAGTTTATTTCTCACAGACTTTTTTTCTCAATACAAACAAAAAGTGGTTGCACTTTATTTTACAGTACTTACAGTGTACTTAGCTAAGAAAATACTGGGTAATATAAGGTAACAGGGGTTAAGGTTAGGTTCAGGTTAGTACATAGTTATTACCCAGTAAGTACATTGTATGTACATGTGGAACAGGACTGTAAAATAAAGTGCCACCCAAAAAGTAGCCCAGGTTACCAAATAAATACCATGGTACATGGCTCTGGTAAATGACACTCTTGTTGTCTTTATCACATTCATGAGAGAAGTCATAATGTTCAACATGTAAACGAATCATTCTTCTGAGTCGGCTCTTTCAAATGAACCAGTACATCCACAAAACAGCTCTGAATGATTTGTGAAGTTGCTCTGATGCCGGCTACACAAGAGTCCTCATCTGAGCTATGTGTTTAAAGCACTCCGCCGAGAGCTGCCATCACGTAGCGGGAGTGCAAACCATCCCATTCCATTGTGAAGCTGCGAGCGAGAGCAGCATGGAACCTGTCTGTCAGCTTGAGCTCCGCTGAAGCGAACGCAACGAGGAATTTATAATTTCATGTTCGTGTGACATCAGAGCTAATATCTCCTCTCATCACTGTCAGGTTCCTCTCAGAACTACACACAGTCCTCCAGGGGTCAGCCTCTGTAATGCTGCGATATTGATTACAGGCTTGTCACTTTGCCAAAGGGGGAACATTTCAACACCAGGCTTTTCTTAGATCTCTGTCTTCGTGCCTGACTTTCTCTCTCCATGTCTCTGTCTTCTTCTCTCTGTGACTCTTTTTCTATCTCGCTCTCCCCTTTTGTTTCTTTGTCTTTCTTTCCACACACATTCGCTCACACTGAGCAGGAAATTACCTGTGTGGAATGTGGATGTTTGGAACGGGTCACCGAGGGCCACGCTGGAGGCACTGACTGTTTCATCCACACTTAGAAGTGGAAAAAATGATCCTCGCTCACGCTCCTTTTCTCTGCAGGCAGCTCCTTCACTGCCGTGCTTCGTTTGATAATAGTCACCTCGGTAATGTCTTCAGTGATCTGGCCGTGTGCCTCTCAGAGAAAGCCATCTCTGACCTAATTAATGCGACTGTGTGAGAGCTTTTAAGACCAGTCAGGGCATCGTATCATACCACTAGTGTTGTTTTGTAAGGGTCTTCATGAAAGATCCAGCTCTCCTTTCTAGTTGGTCTAGTAGAGAAATTTCTATAAATAGGGTAGAAAATAGGGGGCCTAACGAAAGAAATGATCAGTGAAAAGATGTGCATTTTATTTGGAGAGAAAATTAATGTTTGGGAATTTCACTACCTTCTTACCAAAATTCTCTCTCAATAAATAAAAATTCAGATTTTTTTAAAATTATTTATTTTTATTTGTAATTTTATAGTAATATACATTAAATTATATATTTAATATACAAGTGTATTAGGTTTTATTTATTTGTGTATTAGGTTTTATTTTGTTGCTAGAAAATACTCTTGTAGCTATTTTGTATTCAGAGATAGTCTGTTGAATTAATATTTATGACATTTGTTATATGATTTTAAAAGGTTAGTTCACCAAAAAATGACATTTCTGCCATTAATTACTCACCCTCATGTCGTTCCACACCCGTAAGACCTTAGGACCGTAAGACCGTTCATCTTCAGAACACAAATTAAGATATTTTTGATGAAATCTGTGAGGTTTCTGGTCCTCCATAGAAAGCAACATAAGAAAGGTACTAAAGACATTGTTAAAATAGTCCACATGACTACAGTGGTTCAACCTTAATGTTATTAAGCAACAATAACACTTTATTCAACAATTTCTTTTCTTCCCTGTCATTCTCCTACACTGTATGTTGTAGACACAATGCAGCGCTTCCCGGTTCTACGTCAGAATGCCAACTCATTATTGGCCAGCATCACACGCATGCGCCGTGCTGCTCACGTGTACAGCGTCAGACAATACTGAGTCGGCGTTCTGACGTAGAACCCGGAAACACTGCACTGTGTTTACCACATAAACAGTGTAGGGAGAATGCGTATGGTTGAACCACTCACGTGGACTATTTTAAAGGTGCCATCGAACGTTTTTTTACAAAATGTAATATAAGTCTAAGGTGTCCCTGTGAAGTTGCAGCTCAAAATACCCTATAGATTTTTTTTAATTATTTTTTTTAACTGCCTATTTTGAGGCATAATTAGAAACGCGCCGATTCATGCTGCGACCCCTTTAAATCATGCGCTCTCCGCCCCCTCCCGAGCTCTTGACTCTATCACTGCATAAACAAAGTTCACACAGCTAATATAACCCTCAAAATGGATCTTTACAAAGTGTTCGTCATGCAGCATGTCTAATCACGTAAGTACAGTATTTATTTGGATGTTTACATTTGATTCTGAATGAGTTTGAGGCTGTGCTCCATGGCTAATGGCTAATGCTACACTGTTGGAGAGATTTATAAAGAATGAAGTTGTGTTTATGAATTATACAGACTACAAGTGTTTAATAATGAAAATAGCAACGGCTCTTCTCTCCGTGAATACAGTAAGAAATAATGGTAACTTTAACCACATTTAACAGTTCATTAGCAACATGCTAACGAAACATTTATAAAGACAATTTCAGTGTTATGCTGAGATCCGCCTGTTCTTCGGAGGTCTTTTAAACAAATGAGTTTTATATAAGAAGGAGGAAACAATGGAGTTTGAGATTCACTGTATGTCATTTCCATGTACTGAACTCTTGTTATTCAGCTATGCCGAGGTAAATTCAATTTTCAATTCGATGGCACCTTTAACAATGTCTTTACAACATTCAAGGTCCAGAAAGGTAGTAATTACGTTGCTTTCTATACAGTAGGTGATCAGAAACCTCTCAGATTTCATCAAAAATATCTTAATTTGTGTTTCAAAGATGAACAAAGGTTTTACAAGTTTGGAACTATATGAGGGTAATTAATGACTTTTTAGGTGAAGGCAAAGTGATTAATGTTAATATCAGTTCATTTTCAACTGTCAGTTCATTTTCAAATGAATATACATTTGTCTTTTCAAATGTATCCTATATCAAGGATACTGGCTCCTTGAATATTTTTTAAAATAACCCTTCACTAAAATGTATCATTTGATGTGACAAAGTCTTGTAAATTTAAACATTCAAGCGATAGAAGACGCACAAGAGAATTCAATGCGGTCACGTGCTGTTTTCTGTGCGCTGCTTCTTCATGTCGTCTTGCGATTGAACACACAATTGTCTCAAAATGCCAGTCTTGGCAAGTATTACGTAAACATAATTGATTTATTCTTTAGCAGACGTAAACAGAATAAAAATTTGATGTGCATCAATATATTGGATCTGTGCATTAGGTCTCAAAGTGTCAGCAAAATGTTAATCAAACAACTAAAAAGACAAAGAGAAAAACACTTACTGTTCTTGACTGAATAACTTTTGTAGCTTTAACAAGGATTAATCTGTATTTAATTTGTAGGGTGAAGACTATGCAGTGTTATTTGATTCAATTTCTGTACCTGAATACTGTGTTTATTTCATTTGTTTCTTCTTTGTATTTATTCGTGCTATTGCTTGTAATTAGTTTATTTGGGCAGGTGTAAAGAGACGGGGCACCAACACGGATCTTTCATACCCCTCAGTAAATGTGCAGTGGTGCCTCTGGATGAGACTAGACAACAAACATGCCAGAGACAAGCAACACATGCTAGAGTGATGTTAATTAACATTGTCACTTAATCAGTAGTATAAGAGGCGTTTTTTTTTTTTTTTTTAATCATGGTATAACATGCAAATGGGTCTCGTTGCTATTAATCCTTTATATTTTCAAAATGGTCCTCATACAGCCATTCCATTTGTGAATGATAATGTGGACTGCCATGCAGGGACTTGTTTTTTGTATCAAAGCTTTTTAAAGAAGATTTGCCGCTCTGCCCGGCTTCCATCCTTGCAGTGGAAGACTAGATAATCTGATCCATCTAAGCACCCTCAACAAGGATTTACATATTTGAGGTCGTCTTTTTCAAGAAAATTGGAATTTGCAATTAGATGAGAGCGACACTCTTTTTGTGTGTGCGGCCCACTTCAAAGATGTTGTTTTTCCGAGTCAAATGATGCATCTCCCTGCGTCTTCCGTTTTCCGCAGCCCATATGTGCTCCAAGAGACCACGGAGCCGTGGGAGAAAAATGGATTACAAATGAGAAATTACCGCTGTGGAATGAGAGGAAAACACATTGCTTAAATTTCCTTGTCTTTCAGGTATTGAGCGATTTGTCTCAAATGCGCCGTAGAAATGAAAATATGAAGCTTTTTCCCAACATGAATTTGAATCAGCCCGTGGCTATGCTATTGACCCTCAATCACAGCTCACAGCTCTTCCGAGGTTTGGAGTTATGCTTTCTCTGTGCATATCACCATCCAGTTTTTTTCCCCTCCCTACTCTACATTTATGGAGAGAGAAAACACTGCAAAGAAACAAAACACTTTGTTTTATTGACGTGTGAAATCTTTCTTAGATTATTATTTGTTTTTGTCATTGCATATCAGGGCCTGTTTTCTTTTTGTTGACATTGTGAGACACTAGAAAAAGACTAATGCTAAATTTAAGTTACGGATGATTGGGCACAGATCGTCATATCCCTCCGCTGACCAGACACCAGTTGTCGACGACACCTCCCCATATCATATGCGTGCCATCTGCAATCCATATTTGCCTAATCAAACAACATTCATATCAGTGCTAATAATCAGCGGTGCTGCAGAGCCTGCCTGGCCGCGATATCATCACTCTCATATTCCACTCATATCCGAAATGCGCTATCTGCGCTCCACAGATTACCGTTACAGAATTACCCTACGCCAATGTTCAAAGCGCTCGTCTCTCTCCTGCCTCCAGCAATTTAAACATTCCCACTTGCTCCGAGTTTCACCGTTAATGCCATCAGTCAGGAATGAGGAGAGAGGCACAATATAGATTGGTAAAGTTTTTATAGTTGTAAAATATTGTAGGAGGGTCATTACCGTTACAGTGTAACTGGTACAAGATCGTTAGAATTCTGCAACTTTTAAGTATGGATACAGGTTTGTTGTAATTTGAATTCAATATTTCTGTAAATGTATGTGGGATAGGGATTAAGAAACTTTTAATAAAAAATTGTTTTTATTTTTAAAAGCTGACATCTGCTCAAGGAAAGTGGTGAAATTATTTACAATTCATCCTTATCACTTACTTGTTATATTGTAAGAAAAGACAGCGAGTTTGATTTCCATATTCAATATTGCAATTTTAATATTTTATCCAGTAAATTAAGATGCGTATGAAAATATACAGCAAAAGTAGGATTGACCCATCCACCCTGAAGAGATGACCTCGCTCTCTCTTCCATCAATCAAAATAATGAGACTTCATTGGATTTAGGTGACTGTATCCTACAACTGGTATTATTATTTTTTCATAAGAATTCTTTATCCCATCTCGATGGATGGACTAAGCGATTTATCTTTATCCGTTCATCTGTCAAGAAATTTAAGTCCTGCATTAGCAGCTAAAAGGTTCTGTGTTCACTCTCCTTTTTTACATTAGTCGATTAATTCAGCCCTTATCATGCCTAAATAAATAAATAAAAAGATAAATAAGATAAATTAAGCTACAGTAACCCACCGCTGATGTTTAGTGCACAGCAGACCAGACAGTACACAAGGACTCTCCATCTTCCTTTCCCTGATATTATACTGTAGTGCAGGAAATATGAATTATGCTCTCACTGAGCTGCTACAGTGATTGGTTTATGTATTCTACTCATTTGCATAGGGTGAGGCCACAGTGTCCAAGTAAACGGCATCAACGATGGATGATCCAATCAGCAGCACATGGCACAAAAAGATGATAGACAATAAATTTGATTTAAAAAGGCTTCGTACAACTAGCTCAAAATAAGCTACAGCTCCTTTATTATCACAGCCAGTCTTGACACATTGAAAAAAGGAACATAGGATTTTTAGTCTGTGTAGCTTCTTGCCATGACCAAATATGTGGCAGTGATGTGAAAATGAATCGCTTTTGAGCTCGCCTCATTCACTATTAAACAGGCTATCCACAGGGCATTAAAAAGCATTAAAAGTCATTAAATGGATTTTGCGAAAATTAAAGGTGCCATCGAATTGAAAATTGAATTTACCTCAGCATAGTTGAATAACAAGAGTTCAGTACATGGGAATGACATACATTGAGTCTCAAACTCCATTGTTTCCTCCTTATATAAATCTCATTTGTTTAAAAGACCTCAGAAGAACAGGCGAATCTCAACATAACACTGACTGTTACGTAACAGTCGGGGTGTATGCCCCCAATATTTGCATATGCCAGCCCATGTTCCCAATATTATGAAAGGTTTTTTTTTTTTTTTTTTTAAATTGCCATTAAAAAGCATTAAATTAGATTTGAAGAAACCTGTAGAAACCCTGTTAAAGGTATTACTGTCTAATCGAGTTTTCACTGACAAGTTTTCAACATTTAAAGGGTTAGTTCACCCAAAAATGAAAATTACCCCATCCTCAAACCATCCTACAGTAGGTGTATATGACTTTATTCCTTCAGATGGATACAGTCGGAGTTATATTAAATAATGTCCTGGCTCTTCCAAGCTTTATAATGGCAGTAAATAGAGGATGAGATTTAGAAGCCCAAAAAATCTTTATGTCTGAACTACTCAATGACGCATCAAAGAGGCTCGCTGACGCGTCGCCGACACCATGCTGAAGCCAGACAAATATCTAGCATGTTAAATATCTGGCGCTGCCGGCCAGACTCGATATCCTGTGTTGTCACTTGTCACGACAAGCTACAACCAATTAAATGATGTCTATGGAAGCAGCAATAATAATCCATTCAAATATAATTTGCCGACGTTTATTCATATCAGGTAGACATTGTGTAATTAACTATAAAGATCACTTTATTCTTCTCCCAGTTCACCGGCCACATGTGCTTTGGTACAAATGGATAAATTCACGTGGATCATTTATGTGGTGTCACGGAGTGCAAGTCATGCAGTTTGAACAGCACAGCAGTGGCGTAGCCACCCCCAGATTTCGGAGCAATTTTTTTAATTTTTATGTTTATTTGTTACACTGATGCATATGATGCGCGGTAAAATGCAACAGCTGTTTTTAGACTTATTGGTTTGATTATTTCACGTGTTGCTTGTAGCTTCTGCTGTTATTATCTTTGCGTGTGAGAGTTCGTTATTATGCGGAGAGTGACAATGTGAAGCAGTGCGGTGCATCTCAATGCAGTGAAATCCGGTGGGTGCTCGGGCTTCTAACTCTACATTCGTTTTAACCAATAAAAATCGTTAGAGAATCAACAAACCTCTGACTGCAGCGCACACAGCTTTCTTCTCGTCATTATAGTTAATTTGAGGCAGTTTCCGTGGTGTTATTCGCTCTTGCGCAGATATTGCGATGCGCGCTCAATCTTTGTTATATGTAAATCAAACATGATTTTTCTTTAGAATTGTCTTCTCTCCTGGATTTAATGTTGCTAGAAGCTATTAACCATCAAACTTACATAACTGACTGTTAAAACAACACAAATAAATTGTAAAGAAATTAAGTATTAACTTTTTATAATAACTCCATGTACAAATGATATCATTTTCAAACTTAGCCTACTTTAGTCAGCCAGCTATCTAGATATTTGTATTATCTATTTAATATATATTTTTAAGGTTATATATTAAAAGTTATAAGTGCTTATTGTAGCCTAAATGCTTATTGAATTATTATATTTAGCGAACCACTACTGATCATCAAATAGTACAATATCAGCATGAGTGTAATCAAAATGGTTTATGGTCTGGTTTATGTATCCCTGCCTCTGCTGAATTATTTTTATCCCTGGTGGGGATAAAAAAAATATATCCCTCCCGGGTGATGCTACTCCACAAACCACCAACAGAGCATATAATATACCAAAAATAAAAATCTTTTTTTTTTTTTAAACATTGCCAAGTGAAACGCTGCGTTTATATAGAACTGTCTCTTTACGACACAACAAACGGGACACTTTTCAGAGGCGCATTCCGACTTCGCCTCAGCGCCAGGCGCAAGTCAAACGAGCGCGGAAAAGGTGCAGGTGATGGCGAGGGAGCTTCAGTTGAACAACAGTGTACAGATGAGATGTTGTCAGGCTATGTCGGTAAAACTCAGAAAAAATAACACGACTGTCCAATCTGTCATTATACTGTGCTCGTGGCGTGCACTCAAGAATTGCATGCGCAAATGCGCCGGCGCGCGCTGCATAATTACTTTATTATTGCTAAAATAAAGCGCAATAGAAACTACGAGCAATGACCGTCGTTTGAAAATGAAATTGCCAAACATGCGATTAAAGCTGCCTCAAAACTGTGCATGCATGTATTTGTCGACATGGTTTTAAAGCTATTGTTAACCAATTTGTTGGTCTTAATGTCTTAAAAATGCACATATGTACACCAGGGAAATCTAAATTTTCTCGGGGGAGCATGCCCCCGTACCCCCCTAGGAAACAACATTTTATGACCTCGGTAATTATGAAACCCAGCGTACATGTTCTATAAATTATATCTAATGAAATCTGAGGTAAACGTGTATTTCTACAAATGTGCGCACTTTGAAAGTAAATGTTTGTATATGTAGCATGCACTGTGATAAAAAATAAATGGGACCAAACGCGATTGAATGTAAAGGTTTGTGTCTCGTTATTCTATTAATAACTACCGATTGATTTTGCATTTCTTTTAGAAATTAAGAATTATTAGTGTCATTGTAGTCATTATTAGTGTCATATATATACATTTATATATATATTATATATATAATATAGCGGCCCCCGCATTTTTAGATGGGCCCCCCCAAAAATAATGGGGCTGTGTGTATATACACTATATTGCCAAAAGTATTGGGACACCCCTCCAAAGCATTGAATTCAGGTGATCCAATCACTTCCATGGCTACAGGTGTATAAAATCAAGCACCTAGGCATGCAGACTGCTTCTACAAACATTTGTGAAAGAATGGGTCGCTCTCAGGAGCTCACTGAATTCAAGCGTGGTACCGGGATAGGTTGCCATCTGTGCAATAAGTCCATTCGTGACATTTCCTCACTACTAAATATTCCACGGTCAACTGTTAGTGGTATCATAACAAAGTGTAAGCATTTGGGAACAACAGCAACTGAGCCACGAAGTGGTAGGCCACGTAAAATCACAGAGCGGGGTCAGTGCATGCAGAGGCACTTAGCGTGCTGAAGCCGCCAACTTTCTGCAGAGTCAATAGCTACAGATCTCCAAACTTTGCATGGCCTTCAGATTAGCTCAAGAACAGTGCGTAGTAGCTTCATGGAATGGGTTTCCATGGCTGAGCAGCTGCATCCAAGCCTTACGTCACCAAGTTCAATGCAAAGCGTTGGATGCAGTGGTGTAAAGCATGCCACCACTGGACTCTAGAGCAGTGGAGACGTGTTCCCTGGAGTGACAAATCAAGCTTCTCTATCTGGCAATCTGTTGGACGAGTCTGGGTTTGGCAGTTTCCAGGAGAACAGTACTTGCCTGACTGCAATGTACCAAGTGTAATGTTTGGTGGAGGGGGATTATGGTGTGGGGTTGTTTTTCAGGGGTTGGGCTTGGCCCCTTCCAGTGAAAGGAACTCTTAATGCTTCAGTATACCAAGACATTTTGGACATTTTCATGCTCCCAACTTTGTGGGAACAGTTTGGGGATGGCCCCTTCCTGTTCCAACATGACTGCACACCAGTGCATAAAGCAAGGTCCATAAAGACATGGATGAGCGAGTTTGGTGTGGATGAACTTGACTGGCCTGCACAGAGTCGTGACCTCAACCCGATAGAACACCTTTGGAATGAATTAGAGCGGAGACTGTGAGCCAGGCCTTCTCGCCAACATCAGTGCCTGACTTCACAAATGCGCTTCTAGAAGAATGGTAAAAAATTCCCATAAACACACTCCTAAACCTTGTGGAAAGCCCCAGAAGAGTTGAAGCTGTTATAGCTGCAAATGATGGGCCAACTCCATTATAAACTCTACAGATTAAGAATGGAATGCCATTAAAGTTCATGTGCACGTAAAGGCACGTGTCCCAAAACCTTTGGCATTATAGTGTATTTTATGATGGAGGGTTGGACTTTTTTGGATTTCAAAATCTCAGTCTCTTTTCACTGCCACTATAATGCTTGAAACATTATTTCAGGACATTATTTGATATAACTCATATTGTATTTGTCTGAAAGAAGAAAGTCATATACTGTACACCTAGGATGGCTTAAGGGTGAGTAAATCATGGGGTAATTTTCATTTTTGGGTGAACTATCCCTTTAAGTAAGTGCTTATGTAAGAGTTATCAGCGATCAGAAAAAATACAATTTTAGATGTATAGTTGAGGATAGGTTACTATAAGCATATTAACATATACAAGAATCTCTCTTACAAATGCATCCCACAAAGGGAAAAAAGCCACCTCTGCAAATACGGACACACATGAGATACATCCTACCATAATCATAATCATTCATTGGGGCTGTAGCAGTCATTATGGCCTTATTAAATTGATTTTCATTGAACACAGTCAATTAATCAAACAGGTCAATTGGACTGAGTTGAATTTTCCACAGATGGCTCATGGTTAGAGCAGCAGTAATAGCGTGGGTAGAATCAAGGCCTGGGGAACTGCAATCATATGGATAATGTCAAGGGGAAAATGTTCTTGCCTACAGTTAGCAGTAAACCTGCACTATGGAATCTGGGAGTGCTTATTTAATTTGTTAGAGAAATGAGAGCAGAATTAATTTAATTTAAAGCACAAGCCTGGAATGCTGACCAGATACGGCACAAGTTCTCTTTTAATCTTCGCTCGTCTTCTTTCATTCTCAGGTGCTGCAGATGTATCTACATTTAGCAGTGCCACTTTCATTTTTACTCGAATTTCAACATTCTGACATTTTAAAGTATTTTTCGTGTGGGCGGTAGTGAGAACTGCGCAGAGATGATGCAGGGAAGCAATCAAGATCTCATGGCAGAGAAGTAACACAAATGAACAAATCAGTTTACCTCGCTTTGATGGATGAGTCATTTGTCGAGGGGGGGGGGGGGTGTTCAAGAAGCTGCACAAACACTTTTTATTCCAACATCAGAAAACAAACATTCTTCTAATGTTGAACAAATGCTACTTTCCTAGTCCATGACCTCCTGATAATAGCGAAAATACCAGCCAAGCATTGAGAGATGATTCCAAATGCATATACGCACTCAGAAAACCGACTGAGACATCATCAGTGGAGCGACAAAGCACTTGGGAACGCAGTTATACAGGGAGACTGTGGGGTGATGCACAGAGGTTATGGAGGTGCAATGAGAATGTAGGGATATAGTCACACACTTAGACTGTGCACTGTAAAAAACAAAACAAAACAAAAGAATTGTTGAGCCAACAATGCAATAAGATTTGAGTTTTTGAGATTTTAATTTGTTTATTTTAATGTTTTAAATGAATACAGGTAAAGATTTACTGAATCAGTGGCTTATTGCATAAACTGCTAAGACTAGTCTTACAAGTTATTCATCTTTCTTTTTTTTTTTTTTTTTATTTTTTTTCTAAGTTAGTTATATAATTTTATAAAGAAAAGTAAGACTGATTACCCCCTAACTAACTGCTGGTTGGTCATGCTAGTTCTTAAAAGAATAGTTCACCCAAAAATGAAAATTCTGTCATAATTTACTTCCCCTCAGGCTGTTCCAAACCTGTATACATGTCTTTGTTCTGCTATACACAAAGGAAGATATTTGGAAGAATGTTTGTAACCAAGTAGATCTTGCCCCCCATTGAATACCATAGCAGGAAAAAAAAATACTATGGAATTCAGTGGATCAAATCTGTTTGGTTACAAACATTCTTCCAAATATCTTCCTTTCCTCTGCTTGTGCAACTGGCTCCAGGTCTACTTGGTCAGGAAACTATCAATTAACACTAAAACTAATAATTATTCTCACATATCCATTCAAGTGTTGGGAGTCTGTAAGATTTGTATAATGTCTTTGATAGAAGTCTCTTATGCCCACCATTTATTTAAAGCAGTAATATTGTGAAATATTATTAAAATATAAAAATTGTTTTCTATTTTAATATATTTTAAAATGTAATTTATTCCTTTGTGATGGCAAAGCATTCTGAGCTGCCAGTCTTCAGTGCCCTTCAGAAATCATTCTGATATGCTGATTTTATGCTCAAAAATCTTTTCTTATTATTAATGTTGAAAACATTACTGCTTAAATGTTTTGTGGAAAATTTGATGAATAGAAAATTCAAAAGAACATTTATTTGAAATAGAAATATTTTGTAACAATGTAAATGTCTTTACTGAATCTTTTGATTAGTATAATGCATCCTTGCTGAATAAAATAATAATAATAAAATAAAAAATAAAAATCTTACTATAATCTTACTGACCCCAAACATTTGAACTGCATATATATTACTGGGTATATACTAATACATTCATACTGGGTATATGTAATACATTCTCCTGTGTACCACATAAAAAGATATTTTAAAAAATGTCAGTGTTTATTTTGCAAAAACAGGACCAAAGCGCACCCCCCCACCCCCCTCCCCAAAAAAAGGTTGTTCCAAAAATGTGAACATTTAATTATGGACTCTCACAACAAGAGAGTCTCATTAGTGCATTTTTGAAGCCTTGGTCTGTCAACTTTTTGCTTTTCAGTGTTATTTTGTCCAAATAGCCTTGCAAAGTATACTTCATTGACTCGTATGTATACATAGGCATTCGATGCATGCAGTTTTAAACAATCTCATGCCATGAGTTACAACCCATGTAAACATCTTTGCATTCTTTTATGCTACAGTTGTACAAATAAGGGTACTTTCATATCTCTTCTCACAATCTCTCGTCTAATTAGGCCTCCTTGAACGCTGTAGCTTGCATGCGTTCCGGTCTGTTCTTTTTATGCAGTTTTTCTTTGAGTACCTTGTGAATAGACACCCCAGGGCACGGTTGCCACCTTGTGGATAAACTAAAAAAAAAAAAAAATGGAAAAAAAAACTATAAATATAAGTATAAGTACTTTTCTGATGATGAAAATTGTGTCACGTGCACTGCTTGCTGACCCCTCGCATGTGCGTAAAAAGTGAAATATACTTTGGGCTTAAGTCATTGGGGATCAAAATGACAAATGTACCCCATTGGCTTTAATTGAATGAACCAAAAACAAACTCTTATTTCAAAATATTTTTCATAATATCATATTCATAATAATGTGTGTGTGTGTGTGTGTGTGTGTGTGTGTGTGTGTGTGTGTGTGTGTGTGTGTGTGTGTGTGTGTGTGTGTGTGTGTGTGTGTGTGTGTGTGTGTGTGTGTGTGTGTGTGTGTGTGTGTGTGTGTGTGTGTGTTCCACAGAAGAAGGAAAGGTTTGGAACGACATAAGAGTGTAAATTATCACTGACTTTTGATTTTGGGTGAACTATTCCTTTAAGTAATATCTCCATTTGGAAAGGTGTGCTGCTGCTTTTTTATCTTTGAGACAGACCCAGGTTGAGCGTTTGACAGAGTATACGGTTAATTCCCCCGCCCCCCTTGTTTCTTTAGTGCTAGCATGTGTGTGCAGGCTGAAATGTTGACAGTAAGGTTATAAGGAGAGTGTATTGCACCTCAGGCTTGCCCTGTCTCTTAGTGAGCTGCCGATAGCTTGGAAGTGACAGCTATCCTCTTGTTGATGTTTACAGGGATTACAGTTGGTGTATGTTCAGGGAGGTTGTGTGTGTACTCAGGCTCTGTGGTTTGTCCAGCATTTGTGCATCGAATTAATGTGTGTGTGTGTGTGTGTGTGTGTGTGTGTGTGACTGTGAGAGCGTGTTTGGTTTTTGGGTCATTAGATATGTTATGTTAAGTATACGACCCTGTGTATTTGAAAAGGATTAGGTTTGTTGGTCTATTAGGCCTGTCAAAGTTTCCATTTGTGTGTGACTAAATGTGAACCGCTGAAGATTTATGTTTCAGTATGTGTGTGTTTTGTATTATCTGGTATTATGCATTTGTGATGAGTGTGTGCGTTTCTGCTTGTGTTTACTTTCACACATGTCACTGAGCTAAATTTAGGTGGCAGGCCATACACACACTCAGATCAGGTGTGAGGAGGGCCGCCAGCCTGATTACAGCCCATCACAGGAAGTTGTCAAGATGGCCCCCTAGCAACACCTCGATGGCAACAACAGCCACAGACATGCACACAAACAAGAAAGGTCAAACTCTCACCTCTCTCTCTTTCACACTTTTCCTCAGTCTTATTCTCTCACACGGACACACACATCACCCTTACTCATACCTATCTACCACAAAAAAAGCTGACCGATTTGGGATGGGAAGGATGGTCGTGAGGTTGACTAGTTTACAATTTATTTTATTATTTATTTGTATTAATACTTTCAGGTGGTGATTTTAAAGGGGATGAATTGAGAGTGGCAACCTCTAAATTCTGAGAATGTAACATAATGGTGACAGCATGGTAAACTTTCTCAGGGAAGTTGTGTCTCTAAATTCATCTCCGTCAAAACACAGCCACTGCAGTCATCAAAGTGACACTTTGGTAACAAAAGCCTTTTCTACACATAGGACACGTACACAATTCAAGAGTGACAACTGCTTTTAAATATGGGAGTGAATCCCCTAAATTATCGTTCCATGTATGTACAGAACATTACTAACTCCCAAAATTGGGTTGATTAACACCATGGTAACAATAGCAACGTTCTGGTGTCCCGCATGGTTCGATTCCTCTATTTTTGAGCAAATTAATATTACAGCTCGGAAGGCTGCTTCTCAGAGCATGCTCTTGCACTGTTGCCAGGTACATATATTATAAGCGTTTTTGGAATTTGGACTTGTTGTGTGAGCTTGGCAAGTGATCAGGTTTATGGAGTTGTTAAAAAGTGCGCAGGTTCAGATTTTGATCTTGTCTTGTTCAGTAATATAAAGCATTTTGATTATTTTGGTTATGGGCTTGTTCCTATTCACTGTTTTTTATTATTATTATTATAATTTTTTTTTAGTAAGATCTGGCAAGTCATACTTAGTACCACTTAGATTTTCTTGCACTGGATATAGGAGTGTATGGAAGCTTGTTTCTGCCACAGAAACTTTTTATCGTGCAAACGTTTTTATCAGAATTGCGTGATATAAACTCGCAGTTGCGAGTTATAAAGTCATAATTATAACCAGTGTTAGGGAAGCTTAGTGTTGTCAAAAGTACGGACTTCGATACCAAGTCGGTACTGAAATTTTAAAAATGTGTATTGCGTTGAATGGATTCATAAACACTTCTGATTGGCTATTGTGTTCACGTGCTCAACATATCGTCCCCTTGGAATTATAAGGTATCTGACATTTTTATCAATGTTGAGTTATTCACATATTCTTATTCTTATTTGTTTAAAAGACCTCCGAAGAACAGGCGAATCTCAACATAACACAGACTGTTAAGTAACAGTCGGGATCATTAATATGTACGACCCCAATATTTGCATATGCCAGCTCATGTTCAAGGCATTACACAAGGGCAGCCAGTATTAACGTCTGGATCTGTGCACAGCTGAATCATCAGACTAGGTAAGCAAGCAAGGATAATAGCGAAAAATGGCAGATGGAGCGATAATAACTGACATGATCCATGATATCATGATATTTTTAGTGATATTTGTATATATTGTGTATTTGTCTTTCTAAATGTTCCGTTAGCATGTTGCTAATGTACTGTTATATGTGGTTAAAGTTACCATTATTTCAACCATATTCACGGAGACAAGACTGTCGTTATTTTCATTTTTTTAAACACTTGCAATCTGTATAACTTGATTCTTTATAAATCTATCCAACAGTGTGTAATGTTAGCTTTAGCCATGGAGCACCATCAAACTTATTCAGAATCAAATGTAAACATCCAAATCAATACCATACTTACGCGATTAGACATGCTGCATGACGAACACTTTGTAAAGATCGGTTTTGAGGGTTATATTAGCTGTGTAAACTTTGTTTATGCTGGTTAAGGCAAGTGCAAGCTCCGGGGGAGGGGAACACGAGTTTTAAAGGGGCCGCACAGCCTGAATCGGCGCATATTTAATGATGCCCCAAAATAGGTAATTAAAAAAATGAATAAAAAAAATCTCTGGGGTATTTTGAGCTGAAACTTCAGACACATTCAGTGGACACCTTAGACTTATATTACATATTTTAAAAAGACATTCTAAGGCACCTTTAAAGTCGCCATTTGTATTCAATCTGCAATATTTTTAGTATAAATGTTTTTAGTCTCATGTTTTTTAGCATCTTGAAGGGTCCATAAGACACACGTCTGGTGGACCCTAATTATACAGGGCTTCCTTGTGACTGACTAGTCATTCGGATAACCCATCGACTAGCTGATTTGAAAATATTTGAAGTTGCACATCCTTACTACAGAGAAGCATAGATTGTCCTTTAGCAAAGTTTATAATTATTGTTACACACTGTAATTTTCAAAGGTGAAGTATAATTGAGGAAATAGCAAAGTGAGAATAAACACATATTGCTAATTGCATGACAGAGGCTATGAAGAGACAGCATTTATAGAAAACCTACAGAAGCTCTTCATTCCAATATGAATATTTTCACTTGAGTATGCATATTTAACTCTTCAACAGAGCATATTAGTCCTCATAAATTTTCTATTCAAACATAATATCTCTATATCCTAACTCCCGCTCGCTCTCCCTCGCCCCCTCCCTTTCTGTCTATTAAAATTAGAGTGTTTTGACCCCCATGTTGCAGTTTTAAATTAAAAATCTATACTCTATCTCGGTTTGGAGGGCTTTTTTGTCAACAGAGAGGCTCTGGGTTGTAATTGGCTCCTGTTTTGTTTGTGATGCTCTGGTGACCTATGACCTTTTCCTGCCGATTGACTGCTCAAGGTGAACTTCAAGGTAAATCTTTTCTGAGTTGCTTCAATTGTATTCAAGGAGGAGCTCAGCCATAGGGTCGATAGGATTGAGGACGATTCTTCACATGAAATGATAAAGTGGTGTCTTTAATTATTTTGCTTTCATGATCGCTAATGTGTAATTGAATGTAAAGTTAAATAGAGAGGTAGGCACTTCTGATACGCAATTAGTGCATGACGCCGTCAAGCTATTTTCAGAAAACGTGGCACTAAATGTGAGGTCTTCCTGTAAAATTAATTACACAGCCTCTTGCAAAAATTAACTTACCTTGAAATGACATGGCTCCCTATCAAATTGGGTCACGAAAGTTTCTTTCCTATATAACTGCGGTGGTCTCCTGCCTGCACCCTTCCTTTCTTTGTTTTAGTATTTTTAACTCCCTCTTCAAAAGAGTTAATTCTTCAAGAGAGCTTCTTATATAGATACAGGGATCTAAGCTGAATTTTCCAACAGATGAATTATTTTTAAGCTAATAAATTATACAACTGAGAATCAAGTGAGGGGCGTACTTCAAACTGTGGCATTACATATCAAATTAAATAATAAAACAAATAAAAGGGCCAGAGCAAGAGTGATGGTAGAATATATATATATATAGTTTCACCATTCAGTTAAGTGTATGTTAACCTCAGTGGGGATAAGAAATGAGATATGCTTAAACCATGAAAACACTGCTAAGGGCAAGATTTACTCTAATATGGGTTGCTATCCATTCATAATGCAGAATCATTCTGTATTCTATGTCCTGTTGTACTTTAGCACCTTATAACAAAACATCTGAGAATGATTCAGTATTTATTGAATTTAACTTTGTATGTGTCATACATATGTCAATGTTAAAAAATTGAATGGAATACAAATCAGAAAACATGATGTCTGTTCACCAGGTGAAATTTAAAGACTATAAGATCATGGTGCACATTTTACAAGATTTGTTGTTGTTATTTAAAAATTTCTGAAACTGTGAGTTTACCTTTAAATATTTTTGTTCTGTCACAATTCCATAGTGTTATCATTTGCCTTGGTAGAAATTAAACCATTATGTGTAGCTGTGTGTAATTGTTTTTATTCATACATAACATCAGGCATTCCCAGTAACTATAGCATTTCACTTTTGTTTAATCTGAGTCACTGTAAAGTGATCGTTTACCACTAATGGTGTATATTTCCCTGTGTGTATCGAGTGATGCCATGCTGCCATTTCTCTGTTGTAGAATTCCACCTATGTTTTTAAGTTGGAAATCTGCCATCAAGTGTCGTCTGTTGCACTATTTTAAGTAGGAGATTGGAAATTCTGCCTTTAATGTAACACAGCTCGAGTGCACTGCTGACTTCACTAAGAACACGGCCAAGGCTAAACATTTGCTCGGTGCACACTAGCATAGTAATGCATAGTAAAGCAATTCCAAACTCCAGGAACATACCCCATACACATACATATTGCAGTTTCCAACTGAAATGAACCCTAAAGACAGTAAAACACCAACAACTTTTATTATTTTTAACTCAAATTATGATTACAGGGTCAGATAATCGATTAAAGGTGCCCTAGAACTTTTTAAAAAAAGATGTAATATAAGTCTAAGGTGTCCCCTGAATGTGTCTGTGAAGTTTCAGCTCTAAATACCTAATAGATGTTTTTTAAATTCATTTTTTTAACTGCCTATTTTGGGGCATCATTATAAATGAGCCGATTCAGCGCTACTGGCCCTTTAAGTCTCGTGCTCCACGCCCACGGAGCTTGTGCTTGCCTTAAACAGTGCATAAAAAAAGTTTGCACAGCTAATATAACCCTCAAATGGATCTTTACAAAGTGTTCGTCATGCACGCGGCATGTATGCGTCAGATTTTGTGAGTATTGTATACGGTTATATTGTTTACATTTGATTCTGAATGAATTTGAGGCTGTGCTTCGTGGCTTACGGCTAATGCTACACTGTTGGAGAGATTTATAAAGAATGAAGTTGTGTTTATGAATTATACAGACTGCAAGTGTTTAATAATGAAAATAGTGATGACTCTTGTCTCCATGAATACAGTAATAAACGATGGTAACTTTAACCACATTTAACAGTACATTAGCAACATGCTAACGAAACATTTAGAAAGACAGTTTACAAATATCACTAAAAATATCATGATATCATGGATCATGTCAGTTATTATGACATGATCCATCTGCCATTTTTTGCTATTGTCCTTGCTTGCTTACCTAGTCTGATGATTCAGCTGTGCAGATCCAGACGTTAATACTGGCTGCCCTTGTCTAATGCCTTTCATAATGTTGGGAACATGGGCTGGCATATGCAAATATTGGGGGCGTACACCCCGACTGTTATGTAACAGTCTGTGTTATGTTGAGATTCGCCTGTTTTTCGGAGGTCTTTTAAACAAATGAGATTTATATAAGAAGGAGGAAACAATGGAGTTTGAGACTCACTGTATGTCATTTCCATGTACTGAACTCTTGTTATTTGACTATGCCAAGATAAATTAAATTTTTCATTCGAGACTTATTTTTTGTGCTGTTCTTTGCACAATACTATGTTATGACCCTTAAAACACTTACCATAGTGTATGATTTGTAAACTACTGCATTTTGATATTTGCATCATAATAACCAGCTCCATATGTGTGGCTTTACTAACAGTGAACTTGTTTGGTAGATTTGTAGAAGCCAGCTAAAATGGCATGTTTATTTCAGCAAATGGGTTTTTATCTCTTTGCTTCTGTTAACACTATTGGTTAGGTTTAGGGTTGGGTTTGATGTAGATGGTACGTATTTTCGAACACGATAGAGCATTAACCTTTTAGCGCCACTCACTGGATCTTTTAAAACTGCTACGATACATACAGCGACCAATGTAATAAAACCTTTCCAAGTGCGTCTATGGTTAAATGGTGTTAAAGTATATGCTGGTTGTATTAATTTAAACGCCACAAAACAGACAAAGGTGGCAAAGAAGCATTGAGTTCAAAGAGCATTGAGGATCAGCGGTACTGTACATAGCTTTGCCCAGTTTCCAGAGGTTAAACAGAGGCAGAGAGGTCGTATTACCCCGACAAGGCTTTATGCATCGCCGACTGCTTTTGATGCTGTCAGAAATACTTGATGTTACGCTAGGCTACAGTATGCAAAGCATGTGTCAAAGAGAAAGAATGAGTGTCAGTGCATTTGTGTAAAACCCCAGGAAAGGGTACTGGCAATGAACTAACGTTCAACGTTCAAATGCATGGCAGAACTGTGCCAAGCTATGAGTGAAAACCTTTTCAAGAATAACAGAAATGGGAAAAATGCCATGTGTAAGGATAGAGAGAGGCTGGAATTGCTTTTTTGTCAAAGTTCACCTTCAGCTTACCTTTAAGCTATTATCGCAGATGGAAGTCACAGTTTAAGAAGTGTGTGTGGTGTGTGCATGTGTGTCCTCAGGGTGGAAGAGGATAAAGCTCCACTGTGAGATCTGTTCCACCACGGCATGGTCAACGATACCCGTAACACTTGACTGAACTTAATCTCAAGTGTGCGTCTTTTGTGTGCTTCTGTGCTTGACTGATCACCATCTCTGAGTCACATTAGTGCCGTCTGATCTCCGGCAGGCATCTTGTCTCAGCTTGAGGGCTACGGCCTCCTCTCTGTCACCATCTGTAGCGTACCGCCGACGCATTAAAGGTGTGTTTGCGTGAGTGTTGCGGGCGGTGGCCTCCTCTCTGTATCACCATCTGTGCTGGTTCGCTAACAGAACTAAAGGTGACGTTACAATACGCTAAGCTAGGGTGCTTGGCTACTACTAGCCTCATCGGATTTTACTTCTTTTTTACTACTTGTTTGTGTTAATAGACCTGTGTTAAGGTAGATAGAGGTGGACATGAGGTATAAGTGAGGTACAGTATAAGGGGCAGAATTACTGTTTGTGTTAGTGCAAACATTCTTTAGGCATTAAAAAAACTACTGACAGTATTTACTAAAGACATGCATTAAAAAAATAGTGCTTATTTTTGTGGCATATGTATTTGTAGGAGTTCCCCTTTCAGATGCAAAATTTATAGGAGTATTTAAATGAATCATGCAAGGTGATTTACTAAGGTTTGCGCTAGTCATTTTACTGGTATTTGTGCCATTAATTACTGCCCAAAAAAAGCATGTCTTAAACCAGACGCTAATTTGCACTGCTCTTTGTCAATTGCATTGGTCATTATGGAAATGATCCGACTGCGTCTATGTTCTTTGATCATCGTAAGTAGATCACGCGCAGAACTTTCCACTCCCTTTGGCGTTTTTTTTTTAGAATTACGCTCTTACGCTAATATGCCTTGTTTAGTAAATCTGGCCCTTAGTGTTCTGTTTCATCTATTTATATTTTCTTTTATTTCAGTTAACAGAAATGTTTTTTTTTTTTTTTATATTTTTAGTTTTAGTTAATCATAACCCTGTTATCAACACTATGGATGAACTATATTTATATATCGGTTCCATAGCATCCGATATTAGAAGTGTTTTAATTTATCATATAACCCAGTATTGGTTATTTCATGCTCGTTTCACTTATTTTTCCATGTAGATTACCTTTGTTGTCATCTAAAACCCATTTAAGGTTATAATTTAATAACACTGTTAAATGTAATGTTGTGCAAATCTTGTGTCCATTTCTCACACTGTATTTTTGATGCCTAAACAAACTACAAAGACAAAACAATAGAATTTTGATATCAGCCATTTATTGGTTTATTGGCCAGAACAGAAAATAATTAGCAGCTTCTCAGTATTGGACATAATTGTTGTATTGGTACATCTCTGCTGGACTGTTTTTGAGCCATGAGATTAATCACTCTTGAACTGCAGAAATAATGCATCATGCCAACACTGATTTGCACTGAATACATAAGGAGGAGTACAAATAAATTAATAAAATGCTAGCCATGTACAGTACACGTTCAAAAATATTTAATTTAGTCAGAATACATGACTACAGTTGAATGGCCATCAACAGAGACATGGCTTTTATGAAGCTAACAGAGTAGTGCTAACCAGCCAGTGATGTCTGGGAGTAGCAGGTTTCACACATAAATGAAGATTTTCTCAGTAAGTACCAGCACTTCTGCAGCAAGCTTAATTATCATTAGTCTAAACATACAGTAGTTGTAGTGAGCACACATGAATGGAAATTTGCCTCTCCGTACAGTGACTAGCCTAAAATCAAAGAGAAGGCAATCTTGAAAGGGCCATGTGTGTTGTGTGTCTGTGTGTATTTGTTCAGTAAAACACCCGGTGACTTTCATGTTTAATCCCGTCTGTGTAAACAGTTGTTAATGAGACATTTAATAGTTCTGTGATTATTATGCTTGTTCTGACCTATCTGTCAATGATGTGGAAATCAAACAATTTTCTCATAAAGGAGTCCAACAGTATGGGCCTGGAAGTAAAAATCCCATTCACTTGCTTTATAGAGAAATTGATTTTTAGCAATAATTTAAAGTGAGGTTGTTAAATGATGGTATATGCTTCAAGGGTCAATGACGTGACGGGTCTTTTTTTTTTTTTTTTTTGTCCAAAGGCCTTAATAATAATAAAAAAACAAAGCTATGACATCCCAAGTATGTAAGGTAGTACAACTAGATCTCTTTTATTGAATCCAAAAGGTTTTAATTATAGTTTGCTACATATAAAGGTATTTTAAAGATTTTGAAGTGTCAAAAGGTCATTCGTTTTAACCGTCCAAAGGCCAATACAGCCATTTCATTTGTGATTAAAATATCTTAAAATGTAATAAAGATATATATATATTTTTATTATGGAATGATTTTATAACATCATATATCAACATAGGCAAAATGGTATTAAAATTATGTGTAGAAGTCATTGTTTTTTTGTTATGAGAAAGAATGTCCGGAAAAATGAATTTCATTGATGTCATTCGGAGTAACCAATATAAAGGGACCATTTTGGATCAAGTCATGCAGTCAGTATCATGTGACAGGATGTGACATCATTCAGACACCTGCAAAGGTCATGAAACAAAGAAACTAACTCTCTCTTAACTATTTGAAAAATTCATGTTTTCACTTGCTCATACGCATGTCCCGAAATATCATGTCATTTGGTACAACTGCAATAAAACATGGAAAATTTGGGAATATTTTAAAAACTTGTACAAAATATATAATGTTTGATTGTCCTTTTGCTAGCTAGCTAGCAAGTTAACTAGTTAACATTGTTTGAATATATCATAAAATATCTTCATTCGGTAAAACTAAAATTTTGGTTAAACCGAATGACTTTTTTGATGACAAATGTTGTCCATCTTGTAAAAACTGACAAAAGTAGTGTTAATTGATTATAAAAACCACATAATCTCATTGTTAACACTTAATAAAACTTCAAAATTAATTATATCTCCATTGTGTTTTTTTTTACACTTTTAAAAACCGTATTCGTCAATGACCCATAAGCCAAGTGTCACTGTGATTTGAACAAAATTGAAATCCCAGAAATGAAAAAGCTTATGTTTATCTTTTTAGCTTTATTTTGCAAGCTAAGCTTAGCATACCATTACCCAATAAGCCATTTAGCTTAGTCTACACCGTATGCACATTTTCAGTAATACTTTTTGTACGAATTTTACCTTTTTGATTGATTAGGATTCACAGATGGCTACTGCTTGGCATCATAGAAAGACTTAACTCAACAGGCAAATTGAATTGACACCAGATTCTAAGCTGCTGAAAAACATGAGCATTCACATTTGCTGTTTCCTCAACCCACTAGATTGTGTCCATTAGACGATACTACAATAAAGATGTCACAGTGTGCCCACGTACGCATTCTTACAGAAATATTTGTTAAAAATCCTACAAACGTCTGACACAAAACAGCTTAATAATGTAATGACAGAGCATTATTTTTAATCCGCATACAACAAACATCAAATAACATGCTATTAAGCTTTCTTTTCAGAAACATAGCTTTGAGGTATTAGAGAACGTTTGTTTGAGCATGTCGATATTTAACATTCAGAATCTCATTTTCATCACAATTAAAACAGACAGGTTAAGCAGACCGCACCTGGGTAAAAACATGCCTCCAGGTTAACACATGCTGAAATGTATTTTCACGCTCCAATATTCTCAATGCGTGCGTTTCCACACCATGGGTTGGGTTGTTATTGAGCTTTTGTGCCAATGCCATTGTCAAGCTGTATTGTGTTCAGTGTTCCTGTTAGGAATGACAATATGAATTAAAATTGTATAGACTAAAGTAGATGTATATTAAGATTATTATATAGTTATTATTGTAGCTTTTTAATAATAATAATAATAATAATAATAATAATAATTTGCATCACATCAATAATTTATTCTATTCAAATCATTTATTTATAATCATGTAAGCTTTTTTATAATCATGTTTGTTATATTAATAATAATAATTATGATTATATGGTAATAAAAAAGACAGTGCTATTTCTTAATACTGTAACAATTGGGATGATAACTACATTCAAAGTGTAGTTATCAAAACAATGATGCAGTAGCTCTACATGTGGGCACACACTCAATATTTTTTGGCCTGTCTCTATCTCGAATTATTGTTATAAAGCACAGGTACATTTCAACAATTAATTAAGTGAGCTAGGAGCATAACGTTATTATCCATTGTAATTTGAATAACAATATGGCCCACATACACACATACTCGCAGTGCAGTAGGAGCAGGTGTACAGCAGGACCAGATGCTCTTGTGCCAGGCTAATTACTGCAGCTTGTTTTTAGGCCAAACACCCATCTGTCAATCAAACACACACTTAGGGCAAAAATGCATCATTACAGACTCCTAACCAACACACACATGCTTTAAGCAAACTGTTTCATTAAAGCCCAAGTGTGAAGTAATGTGAGCAGAAGTACAGCAGAGCAGCCTGCTAAAAAAAGATGACTAGTGCTAAGAGTACATGATCACATATTTGAGTCTATATCTCAGTACCTCTGAAAATCTGCTGACTGGGGATTTGAGAGGTGACAGTGATTTTTGCCATGTCGGATGTGTTCCTGGATCAACATTCCTGTCAAAAGTATTACCAGTATTGGATATTATTAGTTGATTTGAATCTTGTTGAAGCCACAACCCTATAGCTTTACATTTAATTCTAACCTAAATCCTAAAATCTGGTTGGTTGATGGAAATGTTGTTCCAGGACCAATAAGAATGTTGATAAATCCTTGCTGTATACACTGTTTTTCTTGTATTAATTCGGTGTTTAGCTCAAATTGTGTTAATATGCTAATTAAATGAAGTCTGAATCTTTGAAAGATGTTCAAGATTTCATTGGCAATGAGACAAGATATCACTAGTAAGTAAACAAGATATCTTCAATCACAACAGTATTTTTGAGTTAAATTTAAATATACTTAAATTTAAAGCTAAATTTAAATATACTTCTTACTGATTGGTCAAATAATTTTGTCTCTGGCAAACAATATCGTACACTGCCTACTTTGTCACCCTCCTTTTTAACTCTTTCCCTGCCATTGATGGAATTTTCCGTCATTTATGACACAAGCTTCCCCACTTTTGGTGGAATTATACACTATTACACATCTTCTGAAAGAGTACAGAATCTCCAGATTAAAACACAAAAAAAAAGAAGCAGAAACAAGCAATAAAAACATTGCTTATGCACTTTGTAGTCTTAAAAAAAAAAAAAAATCCCAGCTTTTTGTTCAAAATGTTGCTTTTTTAATGAAACTTACCCACATTCAGGTGTTGATAAAAACAAAAGAATGCCTGAAGCTAGATGTTTTTTTTTTGTTGTTGTTGTTTGTTTGTTTGTTTTTTAAGCAGAGGCTCTGTTCTTTCTTTTGATATATTACATGTTTAGATATTCATAAAACAAAATATTCTGGGGCCATATAAGTTTTTGTGAATTTTTTTTTTAAAATGCCAGCAGGGAAAAAGTTAAGGGCACATTTTTGCATTTCACTTTTTAATTTTATTTATGTATGTTTATTTTGGGTAAATTTGCACTAGACAGACATATTTTACCATTGTGTTGGCTTTTTTTTTTTATTCATAAAAGCATGTCTTGGGACCACTATTTTCTGCAGTTTTTTTGCTCTTCCTTTGCATTTGTGCATTTTTAAATGCAAGAATGTGTTCTGTGTGAAAGGTTCATGGTTAAAATACAGTGTGCATATCAATGGTCAAAAGTCTGGCCATTTTTCAATTTAATGTTTTAACCAGTTAAATGTACTTAAAATTAAAAGTTGCATTGAAACAGAAGCATCAGATCTTTTTTTTTTTCCATATTGTGATTTACATCCTAGATTACTGAAACCAACAAATTGCAGGTTGGGAACTTATTTCTATCAACTGGTTGTTGATTTGTTGGTGGCAGATCTGAATGTTACCTTGCAGTCAATTGTAAGATAGGTGTTTATGCTGACATAATGATTGAAGAAGTCCAGGATACGTCACCAGAGAGAAGCCTGACTTCACTGGGAAAGATGAAAAATTACAAGGTCAAACAGGTTTAAAAAGGTTTAAACATTTAAAATGGACGCTTGGATGAATCATTCACATAATATCAATAATATACATTTAGAAAATAGATTTTCTATGGATGAATTTTCATTTCAAGCCAACTTAAAAAAAAAAAAAAAAAAGACCACAACATATATCTATTTACTTTCCGTGTAACAATTTTGTTCTGTGTAACAAAAGTGAAGCTTACAGGTACAGTTCACCCAAAATTGAAAATTGTCATCATTTACTCACCCTCAAGTTGCTCCAAACCTGTTTGAGTTTCTTTCTTCTGTTGAACACAAAAGAAGATATTATGAAGAATTTTAAACAGATAGTTGACAGTATTGACTTCCATAGTAGGAAAAAAAATACCATTTCAACCAGTCAACCAATACAATGGAAGTTACCAACATTCTTCAAAATATCTTCTTTTTGTGTTCAACAGAAGAAAGAAAGTCATAAAGATTTGGAACAACATAAGGGTCAGTAAAATGAGGACAGAATTTTCATTTTTGGGTGAACTATCCCTTTGATTTAGAAATACTTAATTCTCCTTATGCAGCAGGTTTCCACTGAGTTTTGTGGTGTTTTTCTAAAATCATTCATATAGACAGCCATGTCTTTTTTTGCCTTTTTTTCTCTCTCTCCAAGTTGCTGGTTCATTTCCAGAATGATGTGCAATATGGATCTTATATTGTTTAGTGAAAGGTCTTGCTATGTGAGACTACTGCTGAAATAACTCAGGTCAGAGAAGTTTTATGGTGCATTAGATGCTGAGGTAATCACATAGTGAAGTTTAAACCACTCTCCTTGAGAATCCAACCCAAGTGGCCAATAAAACAGCTCTGTCAGAGCCCCCTCAACGCAATCACGCCAACAAAGACCATAACGCTGCGAGGTTCTCTCAGCTAAAAGCTAACTAGCATCTCGCAATCAAGAGCTCCAGCAATTTACCCTCATCGAGGCAAAGAGAGAGAAAGAGCACAAACTTTCTGAAAGTGGAATTTGGTTGGAGAAATGGCCAAGAGCAATCAGCAGCAGGGCTTGTTGCAGCTATCACTGGAGGAGCATGGGAGGGAGGACAAAAAGAATACGCTGAGCTTTAGCGATGTAAATACCCTCTTTCTCCTTTTCACTTGTTCTGCCTATCAGAAGAGTGTCACCACGGGCGCTGAGAGGCAATCACAAACTCGTTCTCTCGTTAGCTGCCAGCGCTATCACCCACTCCTGCCGTTTCTTCGTCTTCGTCTTCTCCAATACTCGCTCGGTTCTCGCCTGCCCTGTAAATGCCATTTCTCTCTCTGAATTAGATTCCCTCCCACCTCATTCTTTTTTTGCAGTCTTTTCTTCTACACACACACTCTCAAGTCTCGCCTTATTATTTAAAAAAGTAAGGACACTTGTGACCTAGTTTCTCCTCATCCTACCTATCGTAGACATTAAATCAAATGGAGCACATTAAGAATCACATGCGCGCAGACAATGGGTTCGGTGATGGCCTCAGCTTAGGCTCCACAAGCTCCGCGGCAAGCCTATAAAAATCATTTGTATCACCTCATTTCAAAAACCCTATACCTGTTCACCTGAGAGAGAGAGAGAGAGTAGATGGAGGGCCGGTGGATCAGAGAGAGATTTGTGTGGGGAAAAGTGTTTTGGAGGCGGGGGTAGATGTGAGGAGAGTGATCGTGAAAGAGAAGAAGAGGCATAGATTTGTAAGAGGGAAGAAAAAATGGGCTGTACAAGGAGAAAAGCCAAGAGCTGGCAAGTGATTTGTGTGGAGACGGTAGAAAGCCAGTGTGTTTGAGGGATATGAAGATGGAGAGTATCTACAGTACATGTATGTGAGAGGGAGTTGTTTTTTTTTTTGTTTTTTTTTGAATTGCCATTGTCGCTATAGGCTCAATATAGATTAAAGCAGTTTCTGATGCTAGCCAACTATTAGAGATGGGGCAATATGACCAAGTCATATTGTAAGAGTCATTATACATATGGAGGTCATGCTCGAGGAGAAAACACCATTTATTTTATACTGAGAGAACCAAACTGAGCAAAAATATGCAGATTGGTACAGTTGCTGTTATTTATATGGCCAGAAAAGAAGATGAAATTCTGAAAGCTTGTAATGTAAAAAAGACAATGAGTCTTTATAACAGTACAGCAGACCACTTACATAAAATGCATACTCTATATATTCTATTCTATATCTCCCAATAATATACCTTAGCAAGATTATCTTTAATTCTTAGTTTTATGGTCAAAGCTCTGTAGTTTGTGTTGTGTGCAAGCATATAATGCAATAAAAACAATGATGATTGAGAGATGTACAAATGAACAATACTCAAAAGCCTGATGTATCATATTTGATACTCAAATTTTAACATGATTTTTCCAAATATATATGTATAATCACGTGGACCTAAGATGCTACAGTCCAGTTAGCGTTCATTTTGAAATATTACTAACAATATAACATTTATTCCTACATGTACTTTATAAAAAAGATTTCACATCAAACAAACACATGTACCACAACCTGAAGGTGGACATTTTTTACAATTATACTAAAAGGCCTTTTACTTGTTAAAAAGTATGTGACGACCAGGGCGGGCGAGAGCCGTGAGGGAACGGCGGTGGCGCGAGAGTTAACGAGCTCCACCTGGGAGGTGCACCGGCCTTGAGTCTCTAACGGAAGAGCTCCGGGAGCATAAAAGGAGGAGCGACAAAAGTGAAGCACGAGAGAGGACCAGGCCTGGATTTATTTTATGTTTTATTATGTTTGTGTGGCCGGCAGACGTCCGCAAGGGTCTGTCGGCATTACTTTCGTTTTGTTAATTTTATATTAAAGTTATGTTGAATGTTCGCCGGTTCCCACCTCCTCCTTCTCATACTTACGAACTACGTTACATTGGTGCCGAAACCCGGGAGGAAGGAGGGACATGCTGTCGGAGAGCCCTCGCTGCTGAGGGGGATTGCGGTGCTGCGGAGTTCGGGCAGCGCGGGAGTGAAGACCGCGAGAAGCTGCCCGAGGCGGTGGTACCGGAGCCTTGTGAAAGGTGGGACGGAGACCCGGATGCCGTGCTCCTGGGACGAGGTGGGGCGGCTGCCATCCTGGAGGGAGCGGAGGAGTGCCGTCGTCCGCTGTGGGCCGGAGCCTGCTACCGTCCGCCATGAAGGGGAGGAGCAGGGGACGGCAGACTCGCTGCTGTCTGCCCTCAACCGGAGGAGCCATCGCCGGCCACCAGGAGGTGGTCGAGGATCGGGCCGTCCACCGAGCGTCCAGGGCCATCGCATGGCACCACAAGGAAGAGCCTCTCAGCAGGCTGAGGACCGAGCGGCAGTGTGTCCAGGACCCAGAATTTTTTTTCTCTTTTTCCTCTCTCCCCTCTCTCGTTCTGTCGCTCCCCTTGCTTCCGTCTCCTTTCTCTCATCTCGTCTCTCCTTACCCCCAGGTGCTGTGGCTGCCGAGACAGGCCCCCGGGGGGGAGTAAGCACAGTCGCGGGAGTACCCCCCGGCCTGCGAGGGGCGTTGGGGGTATGTGGCGACCAGGGCGAGCGAGAGCCGTGAGGGAACGCCGCGAGGCCGGTGGCGCAAGAGTTAACGAGCTCCACCTGGGAGGTGCACCGGCCTTGAGTCTCTCACAGAGGAGCTCCAGGAGCATAAAAGGAGGAGCGACGACAGTGAAGGACGAGAGAGGACCAGGCCTGGATATTATTTTATGTTTTATTATGTTTTACTTTCATTTTGTTCTTTGTTTATTTTGGAATTAAAGTTTTGTTAAACGTTCGCCGGTTCCCGCCTCCACCTTCCAGTACATACAAACTACGTTACAAAGCATAACTTATCAATCAGACAACAGAAGGCATAGTAGATTGTGTATAACAGGTTTTTCAGATCATGTTTGGCCTTAGAAATTGTGTTATAATATATGATACAGTATGGTTAAAGCAATAAGCACCAAGAAACCATGGTTTACAGTGATTTTAGAACAGCCAAGGGTTGTTGTTTCCTGCTAAAATTCAACAACTACTTCATTAGGCTTATTGCTTTATAAAACAGTTACGACATATACCTGGCAAGGTTTTATAAAATAAAAGCAATATAAAATTAAATAATTTATTGATAACAAATAATAATTATTCCACTAAGCAATGTAGTTATTCAGAACATTTAGCAGAATGGTTGCAACACACTACGTTGGTGCAGTAATACTGATGTAATGATGTCACGGGTATGTCCTTATAGAGTATTGTACAACAGCTTCGCCCATGGCTCAGCCAATCATAATGAAGGATCAGAAGTAATCTTTTTTTTTTTTTTAAATCATGATATAAATGATTTGCCATAAATTTGACTCCAAATTGTTTTATTTATCATAAAACTATGTACTTAATGTGGAGTACATTGTGTACTTTGTACTGTGACATTTTTCATTTATTTATTTATGCAGCAGACGAGAGAGACTATAAGAAATGCAGTGGATTTATATTCCATGAAGATTAAGCAGTATGAGTATTCAGGAGACTATCTAGGGTGAACCAGGTGAGTTGGAGCATAGAAAAACTGAGAAAAGAAATCAAGAGCAAGACGAAGGGTAGAAAATAGATGGGGAAATTGGAAACGCAGAGGCTAAGGAGCGCGGCTCGGAGGAATGAGCGTAGGCTTCGGTAGAGCATGGGAAATTTCTCTTCAATGACTGGGAGAATGAACCAACCATCTCATCACATAGCTCGTTGTTTTAATGTACGCTCCTTGTCTCATTCCCATCTGCAGCATATTGCTCTGATTAAAATTTAATTGACACTAATGTTAATTTTGTCTCAGTGAGGTATCCAGCTACACGGCAGTCACACAAATCTATTTTTGTAGCTAATCAAGGCCCATTACAACATCACAGCCACAATATCACCAGCCTCTTATCTAACAAGCACAATAAAAACCACTCTCCATGACGCCAGACGCCCACTTCAGAGGACAATTTACGGAGGGAATGAGGGCACGTGCCGTAATTAGGTGCGGGCTCATTTGAAGGGTTTGCACTTTCATGCTACGGCGAAGTTGATCTAAGTGTGCCTTGCTCTCTGCAGTTTCAGCCCTGCTTTTAACAGGAACCCGGCCATGCTTCCGATGTCCTTCTCCTGACCTTTGGGGCTGCATGGCGTGGAAAACTATTAAAACGCTAAACTAGGTTTCTGTTCTTTGGGTCTCAGGAGAGAAGGAGAAGGAGAGGGTGTGAAGAGGTGCAAAAAGCCTGGAAAGAGTCCTTTTGGCTGTTAACACTAGGTCAGTCTCTAAATGTGCTACTCGGGGTCAACTGGAAGACTCCAGGTTTGGAGAAACAAGGTCGTCTGTGCATTTAGTGAGGCTTAGTTTTTATTTATTTATTTATTTACATTTTATATTATGGGTTAGATGTTCATAAAAAAAAGTTTTTCTTTCAGATCTGTCATTTTTAATTGGTGGGTCATGACCCAAAATAAACAATTGGCCTAAGCTAATAGCGTTGCAGACAGCAAGGAAAAAAAGTAACTCTAAACAGAAATAATTGAACTGATATATATTAATGTGTGCGTGTGTGTATGTATAATGTATATACTGCAGTTCAATTTTGTGATCTGCACTTTTTTTTTATTAATTTTATTCAGAAATGGCACATTTATATTTATCGAAAGTGACAAAAAAATATATATTCCAAATATATATATTTCTATATATATTTCTATTCATCAAAGAATGGGCTCGAGCACCCATGCAAAAAGATATTCTCCATTAAAGGGTTAGTTCACCCAAAAAATGAAATTTCTGTTACTCACCCTCATGTTGTCCCAAACCCGCAAGACCTTTGTTCAACTTAGAACACAAATGAGGATCTTTATGATGAAATATCGATGAGAATACTTTTTTGTGCACAAAAACAAAACTAAAATATATATTGTCCTTATTTTTGTTTTGTTTTTGCGCACAAAAAGTATTTTCTTAGCTTCTTAATATTAAGGTTGAACCACGGTGGTCACACGCTCGATTTTCTCGTCTTTACTACCTTTCTGGACCTTAAAAGTGGTAATTATGTTGCTTTCTATGGGGGATAAAAAAAACTAAAAAAACCTCTCAGATTTCATCAAAAATATCTTACAGGTTTGGAATGACATGAGTAAGATTAATTAATTACAGAAATGTCATTTTTAGGTGAACTTTAATTTTAACCTTTAATAAAAAAAAAAAAATAGATTGAGATTGAAGAAACTCTCTGATTGGTGGATCGTGTCCCTGCAGATTGTAATACACACAGATACCTTGATCTTTAGAGTGGCAAATGGAGTTTTGTTTGTTCCGTTCCCAGAATCAGCCAGTAATCTCAAAAAATTAAAGTGTTGAATCAAGACTTATTTATGATATTGACCTTTATTCATTTACTTGCGTGATTCCGTGATGTTTTCAACATGAAATAAAAAGACTGTACATATGTTTGAGCAGTTTTCATTATCATATTGTAATCACATCGAGTTTTATACTGCAGTATGCTTAAGTTGGAAAAAAAGAATGAGCAGGATTTTTAATTTCCTCAGTGAAAATCGCTGTGTACATTTAAAATAAAATATAGCCAACTTAATGCACAAGGGTTTCATCCACTATACTTATGCATCTGTTAGTTTCATCTTATGTGTGGATTATTTGGATTTATTTGTAAAACAACAGCATGCTGAATGGGCCCCAATGTAAATCTCTGGTTTGGCTCTGATAAGTAATAAATAAACGTGATATGCAGCCAGCCAATGTTAACTCTATTATAAGAAACACACACATGCACAAAACACATTATTTACCTTGTTTACATCTGCAAGGTGTACGTTACACATTTTTTTCTGTGCGTCGACATCAATCTTTACGACTGTTGGACGACTTGACAGTTGGTAAAGTATTTGCAGCAGTCCATGTGTTTCTCTTCGAATAACTTGAATTCTTCATCAAGCACACCATCACATGGAGAATAAGTCTGTACTTTTGAAAAACTACCATTAAGAATAATTTAATATTGTGTAATGAGCACATAGTTATCATTTGAAAATTTCCTAAAAACTCAATGTATTATGTCAATTTATTTATTTGGTGAGCAGCTGTGTAATTATGTAATGTATAGTTGGCACAGTTGGTCATTATCGTGAAATAAACCACATTATCCCTTACTTAGCTCCATGTTAATTTATCAGACATGTTAGGCAGGTTTTTCAGACTGGGATTTTGGCAGTAACTAGCTGTAATAGGGATTTTTCACTGAAGTTTAGTGTTTCTAAGCAGTTTTGAAATGTCATATCTCTGTCATTGCACCCCAATATTCTTTCAGACCTGGATCTGTTTTGGAGCGATACATTTTCCTCGTGTGCTGTCAAACAAGCACTGAATCAATGTTTCAATTCTCTGTGCCTCTTGGGATCAGGTGTGCTTTTCAACAGACCCCAGGGACACTCACAAACAAATAAACGACAAGAAGAGAGGGATCTCTCAGGCTTTTAGAATTAGCTCAAGCTCTTGCCAGAACAAAATATATATATTTTAATGTCATCGTTTTTTTAAAGTCAGCAAAGATATTTCTCTTTAGGTTGTGTGCAGTGTTTTCCAAGCTAAGGGTGAAATGTTTTTGCTTTCCTATTTAAAGAACAATGATACATTCTCATTGTGAAGGGTGATTTTTTTTTTTTTTTTTTTTTCTAATTAAGGGGAATGAGTTTTTGCCATTCTTGCAATTAAGGGTGATGTGTAATTGTATTTTAGTTAATAATGAAATGTACAACTCTTACGTAGTTAAGAGAGATGTGTTTTATTGTGCTCCTTGTTAAAGGAATAGTTCAACCAAAAATGAAAAATCTGTCATTGTTTACTCGCCTCATGTCTGTTTTCTTTCTTCTGTAGATCCTAGAAGATGTATTTATGAAGACTATCTGGGGCACTGTTTTCAATATAATGAAAGAAAACGAGGAGTGGGAATATCATGCAATATGCCATAAAAGTATAATAAAATTGGTCCATATCATCCACTATATATTCAGCATCTTCTGAAGCCATTCAATAGCCTATTTTAAAAGTGTGATTTTTAGACATGAAATAAAAAAAAAAAAAATCATGTAAATGAATAAACTCTTAAAATGCCATGGGTATTTTTGTTATAAAGAATGTACATTTTTCTAGTTATGCCAAGCTCTAAAACAAATTGGGCCTGATTTACCAACAGCTTGAAGTTGTACTGAAAAATAGCACTGAAAAGATGTGGACAGAGTTATTTTTGTGGCTGACCTTATTGCATTTGTTTCAATTTTAGATGCAAAATTTATGGGAGGAGAGTATTTAAATGAATCATGCAAGGTGATTTACTAAGGTTTGTGCTAGTCATTTTACTGGTATTTGCCTTATTATTTCCCGCCCCAAAAAGCATGTCTTAAACAAGACACTAATTTCCCGGCTGCGTCTTTGTTGTTTAATTTGCATGTCGTCAATTTCCACTCCCATCCACTCCCGTGCAGAACTTTCCACTCCCATCAGCACTTTTATGGAATTGTGTTATCATGCAAATTGGCCCTTTATCTGATAAATACTGCAAGTAAAAATATGTTTTACATTTCTTATCCAGTAAATCACAAAAGTAACTCCACACTCTTAGATACTGTAAATTCAAAGTCAGCATGAAACAGAAGTTGCTATAGTCTTTTATTCCCTATTGTGATGTATATCAGAGTGAAATGACTTCTTGAGCAATACAAAATGTACGGTCTTAATTTTATCTATCAAAAATTAATTGGATCAATGTGCTTTGCTATTGCTGTGATGTCATGTGAGTGACAGGTTGCACGAGGGAGTGGAAGTTATTTTGATTAAAGATTACGTTGGAACAATTATTTTAAAAAAAAAAATGTGCATGGAACATTTATGGTAAATCATACACTGCTGTCAATATTAGCGCTTTAGTGCATTTCATCTTAACGCGTTAAAAATATTTAATGCAATTAACGCAGCATCTGTTTTTTTCATCATAATTTGGCTAGCGTTACAGTATATGATCACGCTCTTATTCATGCAAATGCTTTTAAATCATTCAAGCACCTCAAGACAAACGAGAATGCACTGTCTGTGAATGTCGTGTCTGTGTGTGTCAGACACAACATTCAAAGACAGCGCATTCTCGTTTGTCACTCGTGCGCACAGAAAGACGCACGCCAGTATCAAGTTCTCTTTCGTGCTTGAACAAACAATTCCACACAGAATTATGCCAAAATGTCCGTTTTGTCAAGTATCCTCATAAGAGCAATCTTAAATGAGTTAAATAACATCTTAAATGAACTAAAGAGTTGTGAGAAAAAGAAATGCATGTCAGATCCGGATCATGTTTTGCAGCGGTCTCAAAGTGATATCAGCCTAATAAACCAGGTGTTGTGATGTCTCATTGTTACTCAAAAAAAAAAAAAAAAAAAAAGGTAACAAAGAAAAATGTACCTTTAAATAAGGATTAATTTCATTTATAATTTATGCAGTGAAGACTGTAAAGTGTTTGATAACTTTATTCAATTTCTGTATATTTCCACCTGTTAGACAGTAAGGAAGGCCACAGGTAAATATGACATTTATTATAATGGATTTATGTGAAGATTGTTTTAAGTACACTTAAATTAAAAGTTATTTAAAAAAAAAAGCCTAATGTTGAAATTGATAGCTTTTAGTTATACTGTAATGTTTTTTTTTTTTAAAAATCCATTTCATGGAGACATCAGTACCACCAGTATTAGTCCTAATTCATAAAAAGATGACACCAAACAAATATTTAAAATATACAATCTTTAAGTTGTTTCTACATTAATTTGGAGAGTAACTGTGAAATTATTACAATATAAAAATGTTAAGAACTCCAATGTTTGATTAATCACGTTTAATTACAGAAAAATGTGTGAATAATTAGTTCATTTAAAAAAAAAAAAGAAGAACTATATGAACTATATGTCATATAAATGAACTATATATCACCAATAGTTCAGTTCATTTGAACAGAACTATATCAATGAACTATATATCACCACCACTAGCATCTGTGTGTATGTGAAGTCTAGGGGAGTGATGGAGTTTACAAAGTTTTATTCTAAACTTTTCTATCAAATATAAAGGATTGTTATATTCAAATCTCATAATCCTAGAGAACGACAGACGTTAATGTGGAAAGACACATGTAGAAAGAGAGAGAAATGCATGCCACTTAAATAAGTGTTTGCTGAAGCCAACTAGACTTCAGCAGCCTTATACTAAAGGACATTGGCAAACACATTGTCCTATTGTCCGCTCCAAATACACCATGCTTGTGCCAACAAAATAACGAGGACATTCTCAAAATACAGCAATGCTAGAAATCCACCATCATGCCAAGTAATACCATTTACACTCCAATAGCCAGAGAGAGAGGGGTTGCGAGAGTCACTGTCAGATTTGTTTGAGAGAAACTGAATCCACCTCTGCTACACCAGATGCTGCCTGGTTAATTGTTGCATTGCTGTGGAGAGACAGAAAAGGAAGAGGAGGGGGTGAGAGACAGACGAGAGTGAGAGAATGAGAGATGTTCCTGCCAGAAAGCTGTGGACGCTGTGCTCCCGTTCTCTCTCCCCCTCTCTCTCTCTGTTTGGTGCCAGCGTGTTTGTCAGTGGTTCGGGGACCAGCTCTGCTCCTCCCTATTGGCCGCAGCCCCAACACCTGTGCCTGTTCAACTTAGCTTCCAGCTCAATGCAGGCAGCCATATTTCAGCCCCCTCACCTGACCCCTGCTAACCCTACACGCACATACATATCTGTCCACTTCCTGTGTAGGTGATGAGTGAGAGTTGAAAACTTGTTATCTTGGCTCAACCTGAGCTTTTCCAAAATCGTGATCTGACTCTGTGGTAAGTGTTTCCACTATCTCAACAACACATTGTTCATCTCTCTCTTTCAGTGCTGGAGAAGCTACTTTGAAACTTTAGCTTGCCAAGTAACAAGCTATTCATAATTGAACATAGTTCAACTACAGTCAAGCTGCTCTTTTGAAAATACACTACAAGCAAACAATACAAAGCAGACAATATCTTTGAATAATAAATAGTTTAATTGTTATTTATCATTTTCTGTTATAGTGTAAGTATGATTTATAATGTTAAAATTTAAAGGTGCAGTAAGTGATTTCTGAAAAAAACACTAGTGGATTGGACTGAGCAACTTTTAGCCAATCAGCAGTAGGAGGCGGATACACTCGTGATTGGGGAGGAGAGAGAGTGAGCAGCTCTCAAATGTCCCAAGAAGTAGATTTTGAAGAATGACTGTTAAAAGAGATGACTGAAAGACAATACAAAAGAGAAAAGGTCAGAAGAATATCACTGGGGAAAAGAAGGGTTATGATCAGGCAAGAGCTTTAGGAGCCGCGTTAATATTAGAAAAGCTCTCCAGCGCTGGAGAGACCGAAGCGGGAAAGCCTGAAAATGGCTACAGAGGTTGTGTTGTAGACCTATTTTGTGCAATGACATTTTTTTTTGTGGGCGGAGCCTACCTGGTGGCAGAAAATGACAGTTCTACCAGAAAGACTCGGGAAGCAAAGAAACGTTTGAATACAATTTATTCAACTGTATGAATTTATATCAAAGAAATTATAAAGTTATTTGGCGTAGGCCCCGTCCATAGTACAATCTGGAGGGTAGCAGACGTTTGCAGATCCTGCCTGAAGATGAAGGCAGGGGCGGAGCCTACCCCCAATGTATGGACAGGGACCGACCTGGTGGTGGGGAGGATGGGGGTGAACGCCGGCGATGGCATCTGCAAACACGATAGTGGGTGGGAACAGAACTGTGAAGTAAAAATGGTAAAGGCTATGTTTAAAAGTTATGTTAAAATGTTATAGGTTTAAATATGATTTCATGTTGTAACTGCTATACATACATGTCCCCTATGAACTGCATATGCAGTGCTTCCCACACATAGACTTTACTTGGGCGGGCCGCCCACATATAATAACGGCCGCCCAAGTATATTTGGAGACACATTTTTGCTTTTATTATTTTTATCCTCTTGTACTTTTATATCAAGATATAAATAATATATCGCAAGATAATTAAACCATCCGCGATCGATTAACTAGTCATTTCGTACCTGTTTGTTATGTGTGCGTCAGAACTGTTTACTCCCGCTAACATTCCCACGGGCACTGCATTTTGCAAAGTCACAAGGGGGCGCTGTTGTGAGTTCTACAAGCTCGTGCAACAGCGCTTCAGTCTGCTTCAAAGTGATTCTCAATCAATGAAAAGCGCAGATTTATGCCAAGCGATTTCTAATGAACTCAAGTTGATGAATTATTACAATGTCTACTTTATGGCCTTTATATAAAATGTTTTATACGGTTGTAAGAATCTGAGGAATCAGCCTGCAATAGTACAGACATTTCAAAATAAGAGTCCCGGTGTATTTCGGGCTTGTTTATAATTAAAAGTCACACGCTAAGTTTTTTCTTTTTCTTTTGGGCATTATTGGTATTTTGGTTACACAATAAATTGTATTTAATTTGATTTCCATTTAATTCATAGTACATTATTGTAGTCTCCCCCACAGGAAGAAAACACTAAGAACATTATTTGACACATATATTATTAATTTTATAATTACTAGTAAAATTTGTGTCCCATTCACTGAGAGAGACACTATATGACAGCAAAGAGAACATAGGAAAAGGTGAACCATTTAAATGCTGTAATTTTGCATAATTTACAATGCATAATATTGCATATTATTAGTATGTAACTAAATGTAATATGTTATGTAATTAAAATTGATTTCAATAAATAAAAATACTGTTAAAAATCACACATTATTTGTTTGCCACATGTAGTAGACCATTTTTGTGTCGTGGGTAATAGGAGGATTTTTCACCCGGCTACCACCGCAAGTATATTTCAAACCTGTGGGAAGCACTGATATGTGAATATTATGTAGACTTAATGTTTACTTTAAAATCATGTTTTAATAGTAGGCATAAACCTCTGCATATATCTTCAAAGGGTGTCTTCAACGACAGTATGGTGTAAAAATGAAGAATATATATTTATTTTGCATTCCGATTCTGACATCCAAAGGCACAACAAAACATTTTTCTCTTATTCTGTGGATTTTGCCCATTTTCCTCCACTTGTTACTGCTATTTTTCTGCCACCACTATGCGCACACAGTTGCAATTGACGTAACTGTGGCGTCTGCTCCAAATTGGTCTATATGAGTAATATTGGTTTTGAGTGTGTGCTGCTGGCGACTATCAAGGAACTGTTGCTTTTATGTACTACTGTATGTTTATTTTTTGTTCTTTCTTGTCATTCATTTGTAATCTTTGCTTTATTTTTCACGAAGGTTTGTTTCGCTTAGCTTCTGCTATATGATAAAGAGACATCCACACTTGCATTGCGTGCATTTTTGGTGGCGGAGTTTGTTTGGGTTCATTTGAAATATCAACAGTGTTCAGCAATGATTTTCAGAAATTGCTTACTGTATACAGTATACAGTACTGTACTCAGTATAATTTATTAAAGCAGTATTTTTCTGGCTTAAAAAAAATGGTAATTGTTTTGATTGACCAGCCTGGTCTCATTGTTAATACGTAGGTATTAATACGTAACTTTAAAACACAAAACATACATTTTTGTACGTTTTGAAAGGTGCTAAAACGTACAATACTGACGTAATTATGGCACCAAAACGTAAAAATACTTACTTTTTTACAGCGAATAAAACACAAAATATTTACGAATCTTTCATGTCATAAAAAATATATGTATATTTTCCCTTTTTATCATTTTTTTGAAAAATGTAAGATCCCTAAACCCCACCCTGAACCTAAACCTACCCATTTTATACAAAATGTTAAAAGAATAAAACATAATGGACAGAAATGTGTAGGAAAATTACAATTTTAGTAAAAAAATAACATTAAAACAATATTTTTAGCCACTAATCCTACACCTACCCCTAAACCTACCCATAACAATTTCTTAAAACTACGTTACATAACGTGTTATAAATAAATGAATAACAGACAAACAAGCGTAGGGCCTAACGTTAATCACAATCATTTATTTTTTGAGAAAATGTCAAAAGTGGGCGCACAGCAAACAAACTAAATATTACAAAATGGTTAAACAATTACAGAAATTGTATTCATTTTAAGGTTTCAATGTGTAGTCTCGTTTAACATTATGTAATCCCCGAAACGAGTTTGCAGCACGATTTTATTATTAATACATGGGAATTCATATACATGCACGCTTTACGTTAGATGATTTACGTTTTTGTTGCTGTTAATACGTAAGTATTTGTACGTTTTAGTGCTATAAATACGTCAATGTTGTACGTTTTTGTGTGTATGAAAACGTAAATAAATGTACGTGTGGTAGATCCAAACTTAACGTAAAAATACACACGTATTCTCATGAGATCATGTTGGATTGACTGATAAAACTTAAGAAATTGCACTAAAATGTATAATAAAAAAAAATTGGCTAACTTTTAAAACACAATATTTAAATAATACTAAAATAACACTAATATGTAGCTGTTCACAACTGTTTTAATATGTATTAATATTTTGAATTAACTTTTATTTTTTCATTTTAATTGTAGTTTAAAGGTGACCTATTATGCCCCTTTTGACAAGACATAATATAAGTCTCTGGTGTCCCCAGAACGTGTCTGTGAAGTTTCAGATCAAAATACCCCACAGATAGCTTGTCAAATTTGCCCCGATTTGGGTGTGAACAAAATCAAGCCGTTTTTGTGGGAGGGTTGCTTTAAATGCATATGAGCTTGTGCTCCCCGTCCCCAAGCTAGCTTGTCATTTCAATACATGCAATACAGCTGCTCACACTGCATATATAACTCGCAAAATGGATCTTTACAAATTGTTCTTGATGCAGCATATAACAGAGGTATATACTGTAGCATGTATTTGTGGATGTTTGCTAAAATTCTATTCTGAACTGAGTTTGGTAGCGTGATGCACAGCTAACGGCTAAAACTACACACCGTTGGAAAGAATAACAATGAAGATGCGTTTATGAATTATAAAGACTACACGCGTTTCAGTTAAAAATGAAAATTTGAAGCCACATTGAACAGTACATTAGCAACGTGTTAACTAAACACATTCAGGAAGACAATTTTCAAACATCACAAAATAAATATATATGAAATTGGATCAGTTGGTATTGATGAGAATTAATTTCTGAGCAAACCCTGTGTTTTACTAACGATCGTGTGAAGCATTCTAGTGTTAATGACTTTGACATATACCGGTATACCGTATATGAATTTATCTTGCCACATTCCCTTCATAAATAAAAATGCACCTATGTGTCCTAGTGGCTCAGATGCCAGGAGTTTATGGAGACTCATATGTTTGCTATTACAGCCGTTAACAAATCAGTGATAATGTTTACATAGCTGAGAAATATCACAAGCTCAAGGACGGTCGTTCTTGAGTGCTGCTGTCCTGAAGTTTTGCTCTGACACAACTCACCTTCCTTCATGTAGCTTTAGTAATCCTGAAGACATTCAAGTGTGTTTGATCAGGGTTGTAGCTAAACTGTGGGACAGCTGCTGCACTCCAGGACCAGAGTTACGTGTGCGAATAGAGTGCCCCAGGGATGACGCATTTTTGTAGGCAAAACCCGGAAGCGAGTTAGCATTTTAGGGCTTCCGGTTCCAACGCCGTAAAGTTATGGGTTTTTGCTAAATCACCTAAAATAAGGTCTGTGGTAAACAAAGCCTCTAAATATTTTCCCGTTTTGATCTATGACATAAAACACACCAGTTATAACCCACTTGTGATTTTTTTAAACTTTTACTGGGTCTTCAAATCGGCGGTTGCTAACAAATTGCTAAAAGGGACTACTTCCTTTGGCGGGGACTTTAGACGTCATTATGACAAACAGGGCATTTGGACAGCATTTCTCATGAAAAAGGGTATAAGTATTCATACACAGCGCAGATCATAATCAGTGAGCATGTTTTTAAATAGAGTTGTTTTCTAAATAAAGTTTGAGGACGCTTGGTGGTGACGATGTGATCCGTGACCATGGTGTGCTGTAGTCCGTGTATAGCCTACTGTTAGCCTTTTATATCTGACGACTTTATTTAGGCTTCAAAATCTATAAATATTGTGTTAACTTGTAAAGATTATCTTGATAGACAAAACGTGTAAGTGTCATAACCCTTTGTTAAACACAGAGCTTATTTTCTGCGATTTTCCAAAAGTCTATGGGAAAAATGAATAGGCTTTCAGTCGAGGGAACCCGTGCGCCGCTAACTTCCGGGTTGGCCTACAAAAACGCGTCATCCCTGGGGCACTCTATTGCGAAAGCAATTGTGGTGCTGTGGGTGGAAACATACAGATTCAGTGGGCAGTAATATATAATGAGATCCCCGTCTTACGTCACAAGGGGAGCGAAATCGGAATGGCTCAATTTCTCTCATGCTTGTAGAAAAAGGCTTACCAAAACAAAGTTACTGGGTTGTCCTTTTTTTCTCACATTTTCTTTGCTGGTAGATGTACCAGAGACCCGATTATAGCACTTAAACATGGGAAAAGTCTGATTTTCATGATGTGACCCCTTTAAGTTTTAGTAATTTTGTGCTTTTGTCAAGTTCTTTTTTTATTTATTTTTTCAGTTTTAGTTTTATTGATTTTAGTATTTCAACTTTATTTTTAACTTTTTTAGAACTAAAATTTCACTTCAGTTGCCGAGGCAACATTTCTAATTTTCATTTAAGGTCATTTTTTCATCTTATATGTTAATTGTATTTACATTTTAATTGCTAACAAAAAGGATTTGTGATGGTTTTAGTTTCAGTTAACAATGACAACACTTTAACATAACTGTTCTGCTATAATTATATCTTTTCATTTAGTTGGATTCACTAGAAAGAGTCAAACTTTTCGTCACTATGAGAAAAAAACATTTAGAATTAATAAACCCTTTAAATAGACTGTGATGACACGTTTTAATAGTCATCAATATCATAAATCCTACAACTAGTTAACAATGCAGTAAGGGTGTTTCTAATACAGCAGCTATGGGAGTGACAGTAAAAATGACATCTTTCTGTCTTCTGATTGCCGTTTTTCCTGTTTTTGAAAGTTGAGAAAACACTATTGTGGAGTTTTTCTTTTGCTATTCGCGCAAATGAAAACACACACACACACACACATATATATATATATATATATATATATATATATATATATATATATATATATATATATATATATATGAATGAAGTATCTCATTCACTACTATACACATTTACCCAACTATGACAACTTTATGGAGTCAAATTAATGCCTTAAAGTTTTGCACAAAAATAAAGTTTTGCAAAACAAGAAAAGAGAATTGAGCAATAAAAAAATTGAGAATTTTTTTATTGCAATTCTTTTTCAAAAATAAAGAATTGCAAAGGAAAAATAAAGTATTGAGCGGAAAAAATAAGTTTTGCAAACAAAAATAATAAATTGCAAAATAAAATAAAGTAGTGCAAAAATATAATCAATTACAAAAATCAATGACAGCTGTAATCCTATTTTATCTTTGCCACATATTTTTCATGCTAAAGCTACAAAATCATTTGCAACGCTCATTTTACTCTGTGTTCCAGTCAAGCATGCGCTCACTATACCGGTTTCTCTTTGCGCTGCACTTTTCTGTGCGGTTCTCTTTATGGCACTGGTTTGACGTGGGGGTTGAGTCAAGAAACGGGGGCACGCCCCCGCGAAATGCATTGGAGGGGAGCGTAATTGGCGACAGGTGAAATAATTCTTTGACATGGTTAAAAATATTGAATGGTTTGTTTTTGTTGGTTTGTTGTCGCCGATTACGACCAACTCCAATGCATTTCTTATAGTAATATGACCCGTATCCACTTTTGTGTCCTTAAAAATTCGTTTTTTAGGGTCGACAGCTTATAAAAACTTATTTCTGGGTTTTTTAGCTTGTTAGCTGTACACCTTGTCAGACAGCAGCTTTAGGCATTGTTCTGTTTTTTTGTAATGAGTCAGAAAAGACAAGAAGGCAGCCTCACGCAATACAAAGTCAATGGAGATAGTTGGATTGTTTCCCCAGGTTTTCAGATTATAATAAATGCGCTCTGTCTCTATGCTTGATCTGTTCTGTTGCGATCTGCCTCTCCTGCCGATGACGTGTTTCGCGGGGGCGTGTCCCCGTTTCTTGACTCCACCCCCACGTCAAACCAGTGCCATAAAGGCCCTGTCCCAAATGGCGCACTTCATGTGGACTTTCAGTCTCGTGGACTTAAATTGCGCGTGCTCGCCGAGTCTACGAGTCCGTAAGCCGTCCCATTCAGCATTTTAATGCTCTGAAGTGTGCTCAGCAGCGCCCCCTTTGTACCCTTGTAACGGTCTTCCATGAAGTCCGCATAGATGCAGGCTCCGCACACTTTAACTACCCAGGAATCGTTGCGAAATGCCAATCAGACAACGGATGGGAGGAGATTTCGCTCAAGAGCAATTGATGACATGGCTTAAATATTTAAGTGTAGGTATCATTACGGTTTTTATGACCTAGGTGTATATTTTACCAGTTGTTACCTACAGTTTATACAAACATCATGGTCATCGACCAGTGGTTGATATCTCAAACATAATAATAGCGGGTTGAATACGATCGCATTATGATTCATTAAATAAACAGAACCGAATGTCAGGGCTTTACTGAGTCGTATGTAAACCTAGTATTTATATTTAAACCTGTAAATTCATCTGAAACTCACGCACATGTTTATTATGTGTTAAAATTGTAATCTTAGTTCAAATGGAACATTATGTATTATTACAACTGTATACATTATTTAAATAAGCATGTATATATTGTCTAATGCCCAGGTGGCATAAGCAAAAGCAGGCTGTGTAGTTGACATGGAGATAATATTTTGCAAAAGAAAATAAACCTGTTCTTGAAGCTAAATATTATCCCAAACCTGCAGCTCCTGTCAAAAAACAACCAGACCGTTATTTCCGGCGTGACGATCGAGTCTGTCCCAAAAATACCTCTCAATGCGCCCTCGTGGACTCGCGACAAGGGCCCTATAGGTCTGCACTACATGACGTCACCAAAGTGTGGACTCAAGTCCGGAGTGTGCCATTTGGGACAGGGCCAAAGAGAACCGCACAGTGGAGCGCAAAGGAAAACCGGTATCGTGAGCGCACGCTTGACTGAAACGCAGAGTAAAATGAGCGTTGCAAATGATTTAGTAGGTTTGAGCATGAAAAATATGTGGCAAAGATAAAATAGGATTATAGCTGTCATCGATTTTTGTAATTGATTATATTTTTATTTTTGCACTACGTTATTTTATTTTGCAATTTATTATTTTTGTTTGCAAATCTTCTGCTCAACACTTTATTTTTCCTTTGCAATTCTTTATTTCTGTTTGCAAAACATTTTTTTTTTATTGCTCAATTCTTTTTTTTTTTTTTTTTTGTTTTGCAAAACTTTATTTTTGTGCAAAACTTTAAGGCATTAATTTGACTCCATACAACTTCCCCTTCTGAGAAACCCGGAAATGTGAAAAGGATCTATTGATTCACTAGAATGAATCAACTTTCCGTTACTGCATATATGAGAGAGGAATCAGACTTTCTACCAAATTTAGTATCATCACTGCTTTTATGAGGTTACTCCCCAGAACTGCTGACCTTCCGTGCGCTCTGAATCACACCGTGTTCCAGTCCGTTTTCCTTGTATTATACCGACAGTGCGTCCAGGAGCAACCACCCCTCTGACTTGTTTCCACGTCAAACACATTTACCCACTTGCGCAAACAGAGAGATGCTCAGGGTGATTCCTTTCTCCTCTCATTCATTATTTAGTCCAATTTGAATGCGAAATTGCTGAATTATTCACATTGTTACACGACCGTGCCCATCGTGGGCAATCTGTGAACGTTATTGCCTTTGATAAACTGTCAAAACAAAAGAGTTCCGCGCGGCGTAAATAATAAAGCTGACGATAACACCATGGCTAGGAGCGCTTGTTGTTTTGTAGCGCCGAAGCGCGCCCGCGTAGAGCAGCGTCTCCCTGTTGTCTCTTTTTGCGTGTCTCTGAACATTCAGGGGGACCGAAGCCATGCTAATTTCATGCTAATTCCAGTAATATATGATAATTATCCACATTAATGATGCAGGTTCGTTAGGCATGCTCTTCCTGCACTGCCCTACAGGAAGTCTACAAAGCCTGCTTTCACCCTCAGCTCATGAAGTGATTGTGTGGCTGAAATGTCGAATTTATTACTATTAGAACACGCTGTCAGACTTATTTGTGAGAATTAATGTATGCACAGAGACGTTTTCATCGCTTCTGCTGCTGTTCATTTACTTTCAGGCATGCTTTATGAAATCATGCATATTTTTCTATTAATTTGTGTTCATTGTATTAAGTGTGCTGGACTGGGGTTGCAATAATCATAAACTGCATTTTATAGTGGGGTTAATTGCCAACCTAATTACAGCATTTCTTGGCAAACCCAACAATAACACTGCTTACACACTGTGGATCCAAAAGTCAGTTGTTTTTTTTTAGCTCCTTCTAGTGCCAAGATTGTTTTGTGGCTCTAAATTAGAGCTCTTCCTAAAGTCACTACATCTTGCAGAACATTAGCCTGGGAGCAATGCCGACCGTAAAGATGGCAGAAATGCATTTAGATGGCACCCACTCTCGTCGCTTAAGTTTTGCTGGAGTTTGACCTTTGCTTTTTAAAACATTAGTGGCCTTTATTTCAGTTTATCTACAGCAAAAAAGCAGGATCAACGGGATCAAATTAGTTCCTATTCCAACTTTCTTCATGAGTTAGAGACCCTTTGCTCTGAGTGGTAAATGTTTGTGGATGTTAAACATGCCCTTTGGGTGCATATGAATTCTTTATAAACTCCGAAAGGAAGTTTGTTTATGTGTGCGTGATGTTCTCGCTAACCTCCGGGTCACAGGCTAGTATATGAATAGTACACACCAGCAAAGCTCCAGAGTACCGGCAAATGATCTTGATGTGTGCATATGTAATGCTAGCAGTCATGGGAGACATCTAAAATAATCAACGCTGCATAAATTTAAGACCGTAAGAGAGTGGAGAGAGAGAGACAATTGTTTGCTTTGCATTGTGATGGCATAACTGTCGACTGAGCAATCTCACATTCACAGCAGCGTCTCCTTGCTAACGGGAGACAATAGCACAAGCGCACGCTGTCTGTTTGGGATGTCTCTGGTTTCCCATGCAAAATGTTGGAGATGACCACAGGGGAACAACACTGCAGGCAGAGTTCGAGTCGTTCCTGTGCCCTTGACTACAGAACTGCACTGCCTCTAGTGATCTGTGTGTGTGAAAGGCAAAGGCCCTGAGGTATACTGTGTTTGCTTTTCCTGCTGTATGAGTGTGAGTATATTCCTCTGGCACAGCATGTGTGTGTGTGTCCTGTAGGTGTGCTGTCTGTAGAGTGCCCTGTATGTCTCTCTGGCTTATAATCAACGTATTAAAGTGTGTATATGTGGGATTGCGCTCTAACCTGTATTGTGTGGTTTGTACACAAGTACTTTGAGATGAATATATATATATATATATATATATATATATATATATATATATATATATATATATATATATATATATATATATAAATAATATATTAGAGGTGTAACAGTACACAAAACCCACAGTTCGGTACGTACCTCAGTTTTGAAGTCACGGTTTGGTATGGTTTTCGGTACAGTAGGTGGGAAGAAAACTAAACATAAAATTGCTTTTTATTATTATTAAACAGTGGTTTACTGAACAAATTGCGTTTTTGTCTTTAAATATATTAAATTAAACTATAACTAAAAGTTTCTTAAGGATATAAAAATTATCTCTGCTAATGCTATAAACTATAGGGAGCCCTTATTTGAACATTATGCTACTATAATATTAAAGGTTAACAACTGAGCCCAAACTATTAGCCTAAATTCAATTGCTTTTTATTTTTAGATAAAATAATCAACACTCAAATAACAAATCGTAAGCCTATGTAAACAAGCTGCACCTAAGGCAGCTTTTGCATTAACTTCTAAATGTTTTTACTCTAATTCCTTGTTGAAATATAATCATTTCTGCACAGTGGCTTTCATTTTCACTACAGATTTATTTAAACATATATTAAATAGCCTAATCAGGACATAACTAAAAGGTTAAGTAAAATATAATGATTATATAGGCTAATACAGTGCATATATTAAGAGAAAGAGTTCATTTCTCTAGCGAACTACACTCTAAAAAAAAAGTGCCATATAGCACTAAAAGTGGTTCTTGGCTGGTAATCATGGGGAACCACTTTTAGTGCTACGTAGCACCATATCTTTAAAGGTGCTCTACAACACCTTTGTCAAATGGTGCTATGTAGAACCCATAAGAGGTGCCATATCGCATTTTATTTCTTCACCAACAGTGGTTCTTTGGCTCGTAAAGAACCTTTAAAAGGGTTTAATTTTTGCATGGCATTGGTGCTATATAGCACCTTAACCACCCCAAAGAACCCCTGAAGAACCATTCAGGGGCTTAACCAGTTCTGTATACGGTAGCGGTGCTATATAGCACCTCAGCCATACCAAAGAGCCAGTGAAGAACCACAGAAGCACCAAGATTTGGTGCTATACAGCACTTAAAGGTCCCGTTCTTCGTGATCCCATGCTTCAAACTTTAGTTAGTGTGTAATGTTGTTGTTAGAGTAAAAATAAAATCTGTAAAATTTTAAATCTCAAAGTTCAATGCCAAGCGAGATATTTTATTTAACAGAAGTCGCCTACATCGAACGGCCAGTTTGGACTACATCCTTCTACTTCCTTCTTTAATGACGTCACTAAAACAGTTTTTTGACTAACCTCCGCCCACAGGAATACACAACAGTTGCGTTTGTAGAGTGTGTTTGTCGCCATGTCGTCGAAACGGTGTTATTTTCATCCCGCAGTCCAGTCACCTTTGTTTGGCCTTCCCAGGGACGCTGTACTTAGAGATCAATGGTTACAATTTATGTTTAACTCGTTCCCAAAAATTATAATTGTGGTTTCCTTACTGCAATAGTTAATAGTTGGACTGCAGTGCACATAATGGCCACAAGAGGGGACTATGTTTATGTATATGGCTGTTTTCCGTGTGAGGTACTCTTCTGAGTGAGTGCTAACGTACATTTTCTGTCGCTGCTTGTGGAGATTAAAGAGTTCAGTCTTTCAGGAATTATTGTCTTTTGTGTTTATTCGGCACAACACCACAATAATCCACATGTAAAACTATGTGCAGCACACGTTATGGTAAGAGGCGTGACCTTTCCGGGCAAGGTGCGCTCTCTACACTGTAAAAAATGACCGTGATTTTAACAGTAAAAGACTGTAAAAATGCTGCGGTGAAAAACTGTTGATTGGTTTACAGAAAGTTTCCGTACTATATACGGTGAATAACTGTAATAGATCTAACGGTACATTTAATGTAATTTTACGGTAAAATACCATTAAATTCACAGTTTTTGGACGTGAAAAATAACAATTCATTGTAAAATTTACAGTGAAAAACCGTAAATTGACATTCCCACAATTCCCTGCGTGACACTTCACATTTGATATATTTTCATTGAAATAACTCTGTTTCTTCTTAGTTTTTCTCATTTTTTTCTAATCAGTTATGTACATTAGGGTTTTATGTTACATCTAATGTTGTTAAATTAATGTTTATTGCATTTTTAAAATTTCATGCATGTTACCATGATGGTGTTAAATGTGTGTGTGAATGACACTGTGTGCACCTTCTATATGTTAGTGTTGTCCGTCTCAGCTTGTGGAAAAGCTGCTTGTGATGAACTTTGATTCATCATGTGACTCTCATCACCACTGTGTTTGGTGACTGTCAGTGTATTATAAAGGTACAAAACAGATATTAGTACTTCATTAGGTTGGTAAATTAACATTATATCAGTTAATGAAATACGTTATTTTACTGTAAATTTAACAGATTTAAAATGTAAAATTCACATGTAACTCCGTAAGTATGTTTACGGTTAGATGTCATTTTTACAGTATTGTTCTGGTAACCACAGCTGCCGGTATTTTTCCGTAGAAACAACGGGATTTTTTTTACAGTGTATGGCTCTGGGTGCGCTAAGCTGCTGTCGAATCACAACACAGGAACCACTGGCACAATCAGAACTCGTTACGTATTTCTGAAGGAAGGACTTCATAGAACAAGGAAGTCATCAGGCCGTTTTTATGACAGTGGAAACAGCGGTATACAGATAAGTAAATTATGTGAAAAATACTGTTTTTTTTTTTTACATGCGAAACATGAACATGTTATATTGCACACTATAAACACAATCAAAGCTTCAAAAAAAAAAAAACACGAAAAACGGGACCTTTAAAGTGGTTCCCCTATTACAAGCCAAAGAACCACTTTTAGTACTAGAACCATTTTACTGAATGGCTTTTCTGAAGTAAATGCTACCTTGAATTTTTATGTGTCCCACTGACCTGCATCTTTTGGGGGATTTTAACAGCAAAAAAATGCATTCTTTGTGAAACGGCCCCAAGTCTGCATTTATTTGATTAAAAATACTGTAAAACCAGTAATATTATTACAATTTAAAATAATATAAAATAATTTAAAGATATATTTTAAAATGTAATTTATACTTGTGATGGCAAACCTGAATTTTCAGCAGCCATTACTTCAGAAATCATTTTAATCTGCTGATTTGGTGCTCAAGAAACATTTCTTATTGATTTTAAACATTTTTGTGGAAGGTGTGATACATTATATATTTACTTTTTATTTTTTCCAGAATTATTTGATGAATACGAAGTTTTAAATAATTAGTTGATGAATACAATGTTTAAAAGAACAGCATTTTTATTGTATTTTTCATTTATTCATTTTTGTAACAATATGAAAGTTCTTACTGCCACTTTTGTCCAGTTTAATGCATAATTGCACTAAACCGTTTATTATTGTTGTTGTTATTCTTGATGTCAGGGAATTATAACATTATTAACCAGTTTCTGGCAACACTGAATTATTTATTATTATTATTGTTTTTCTTCAAATAAGACTGTGTTAGTTTCTAATCCCTGGTGAGGAAGAGCACATTTTTGTATTTATTTTCTATTTACCTTCTTAATACACATTCCTGATCTTATTTTGATCAAGTAATTCTCAACAATCGATTTCAAACTTTGCATGGAACGCCGCTTTTCATGATCCAGTCAAGTCCTTTCAATGAATATCTGGTCCCATTTTGTATTAGGTGGCCTCAACTACTATGTACTTACATTTAAATGTACATTGTACTTATATTTAAAAAAAAAATACCTGCATGTAATTACATCTGTAATTAATTTCTGTAATTGCATTTATAATTACACTGTTGACCCATCCCTTAATCCTCCATACCACCAAACCTGTCCCCAATCTTACCTGTATCCCACCTCAATAGCAACAAGTGTTTTGCAATACAATATGAACACAATAAGTACATTGTACTTATTGTTTGATGTAAGTACATAGTAGTGAAGGCCACCTAATAATAATAAAAGTGGGACCGAATATCCTACTTCGAAGTATATCACAATACAGAAGTAATATTGGTCCAAATGTGATTTTATGTTGACTTTAAGTATTTAACCTGGAATATTCCTTGTCAGGTGGTGATCTGACAGGCTTTGTGTGATATTCTGAATTTGCACTGAGGCGACATGAAAAGGGCCTGAAATCAGAGGGGGTCCAGTGGATGTCTGGTCGCTGGTCTGTCACATGCAGATGGTGTTGCTTGTCTTGCCAGTGTGCGAGATGCTTTGTTGAAGTCTGCGCAGCTTTCTGAAGCTCCTCTCACCCGCTGAGACAGCCGCGGAGCAGACAACCCAGGGAGCTTGTTTCTGGAACCAGTGAGCGTGTTTGAAGGTTCAGGTCTTGTTGAAAGGTTGTTTGGACCATGATGCAGAATCAGTTCTCTCCATGGATGTGTGGGGGTTTATGCCCAAGTGAGATGGAAAACTCACACTTCTGTAAGAGTTTGGAGGTTGTAAGTGATTCTGACATCCCACCACAGGTTTTATAGGCAGTCCAGACGTCTGACTGTGTGTGTGTGTGTGTGTGTGTGTCTGTGTGTCTCTACTGGTTTTAAGTGGCCGTGGCTTGTGACCAGTGCTTTTTCAGCCAGTTTCAGTAACACCAGATGTTTTTTCTCTCACCTTGCCATACTGCATAAATGTTGATGGCTCCAGTCCTAGAGCTACACACACACACACACACACACACACACACACACACACACACACAAGGACAAATCAATGTGAAAGTTTCTGACCCCATATAAAAAACAATGTAATTCTGTCCAGCAACATCATTCACCTCTGACATACTGTATAGAGACCTGTAAAAAAATTCTGAAATTGAGAAAATTGAAGAAATGAAAGGAGAGTGTAGACTATATTACTATATGTTTGTGTGCATCTATGTGTGTGTAAGAGAAATAGAGTGTTAGGTTGTCTAAATTCACAAATACAAATTATGCATTTTACTGTTGATGAAAGTCAAACAGTACAGCAATATTGGGATTTACGACAGTAACTACATTTAATACAGTACAAGTCTTCCTATACTTCTATCTGCATGTAAGCATTTGCATTGAACAGATATATTATTATTTAGAACTTTTTCCACATTCACTTTTTTCGTTTATTTCTTTTAAATGTTTTGGTCCCACTTTATATTAAAATAATCATTTGATACAATGCACTTATTGTGTACATACATATTTTACATTGTGATTATATCTAAAATACTTACATTTAATTACAGCTGTAATTCATTTCTGTAATTACAATTACACTGTAATGACCCTTCCCTTAAACCTACCTAACCACCAAACTTGTCTCTAACCTTACTCATATCCTACCTCAGTAGCAGCAAGTGTTTTGCTATACAACATGAACACAATAATTAGAATACATTTAAAAAATATAATTTATTTATGTATTTTTGTACAGAAATGTTTTTGCAGAAACCATGTTACAGGATTCTTTGATGAGAACAAAAGTCTTTTTTGTCAGTTTTAATTAAATTAATGCATTCTTCCTGAATAAAAGTATTAATTTCTTTATATATATATATATATATATATATATATATATATATATATATATATATATATATATATATATATATATATATATATATATATATATATATATATATATATATGCATGGTAAATATTATATAGTTTTGCTTTGATGCAGTGTAAGTGTAAATATTACGGAAAGTATAGAATTAGGATACATCCTTACTTTTGTTAATCTGTCAAATGAATACGCTAATGTAACATTTAAAGACTTCCAGTCCTCACCACTAGGGGGCAAAGTTTCATAATTGCTCTTTTAAAACATCTATTGGTAACATCAGGATTGTGTTATGCTCAGCATTGTTTGTGACTGCGTGTGTGCGTGTGCGTGTGTGTGTGTGTGTGTGTGTGTGTGTGTGTGTGTGTGTGTGTGTGTGTGTGTGTGTGTGTGTGTGTGTGTGTGTGTGTGTGTGTGTGTGTGTGTGTGTGTGTGTGTGTGTGTGTGTGTGTGTGTGTGACACCGGTGTTTTTGCCACTAGCTCTGATCAGCATGATTGCTCTCCGCATTGCCAGAGTCAGTCAGCACCATCTGCACTATTTCCTGTTCCTGCTCTTTCAGCCAAACGCCACCATGATCGCACAAAACCCCACACTAAATAAACACAGATCACAAACTTAGAAGGAGGTTAACTTACTGCTAACAATCTATTGTCTGCAACAATAATGAGTCCTTTTTAACTCTCTCTCTCTGCTTCTGTAATTCACTCTTTGTTCACATACACATATTCTTAGTCAAACGTTTGTATGTATTAGTGTGTCTTTTATTGCACATTGTAGTTGCTGTAAAGGGTACTGATGTGCAAAGAGCTCTCTATTTATCCGTGTGTGTGTGTGTGTGTGTGTGTGTGTGTGTGTGTGTGTGTGCGTGTGTGTATGGGGCCTCATTAAAGGCAGCATCATACACTGAGCACATGCTTCAAAAGACTCTGTAATGAGCACTGATTGGATGTCTGATGAAAAGCAAGAGACATCCACATACTGACTCATAAACTATGTGTATATATATATATATTAAAATGTTATAATTTTTTAACTAATATATATATATATATATATATATATATATATATATATATATATGCTGAAAAAAGTTAAAGAAAAAAAATATGTAAATTGTTCAAATGTGCTAAAAAAAATAAAATAAAATTGCTATTTTAAAATTAAAGGGTTGAAACCGTATGCCCCATCCCATATGTATATCCACATAGACAGATAGACAGATTGTGTGTATGTGTGTAAAGCTCACACACACAATTACATTTGTTAAATCCTTGTTACTAAACAAGCTAATCAACACACTCAATAACAATCAAGATTTAGAAATGCAATCACAACCGTGACAACAAAGATAATGATGTTTGTTTAGCGGATCTTTTTGATACCAAAAGTCTTTGTGTAGTGCAATTAAATGCATGAACAGCTATTAAAATGCACTTGCAATTATGAAATTAAAATTAAATGAGTGACTTAATTTGCTTTGGGCTGATGTCTAAATTTTCTTATATGATTCATTTTGTGAATGCTCATGAATGTGACATTTTCACCTTAGTGAGAGAGTATGTGTGTGTCCAAAGCATGGTGTGGTCGATACTAGACCACTGTGTCATTAAATATTAATCCAGTGTTACAGTGTTTTTTTTTCTAGCATGCACCTGAACGGCTCACGTTTCATATATGAGAGAACAAGAAAAAGAGAGAATAGAAGGGGTTACAAAAGAGATGCAAGAAAGACTTGCTTCCATTGAGTCTGCATGGAGTTAGACATGAGTGAGGTTGTTTCTGTTGACCTGTATCTGTTAAGCCTCCGCTTCTACCAGAAAGCTGAAACAGCATGTCCAATGGACAGCCACAATGCAGTTTAGAATGTTAAATAAGACATAGAATACACTCTTGTGAATATGTTTGCACAAATTGATATATATGCTTTCTTAAGGGTACGTTTATGCGACAATTAAGTTTTTTCTTTGTGTTTTTCATGTAAAGATGACAATGTTGTCAAAATGACTAAAACAACTAAAAACGCTGTATTATTCATGCCGGGCCCGAGGTTGGCGATGTCGCTTTGTAAAGAAAAACTTTTTCTTTACAAATTTAATGACTATATAATTATATATTACTAATATATATATATATATATATATATATATATATATATATATATATATATATATATATATATATATAATTTTTTTTTTTTTTTTTTTTTGAAGTTGTTTACAACCAAGTCACCAAAATACGATGAATATACAGTGAGCATAACCCAACACACAACAGTAAATCAGCCTTATTACAGTTGACATATTCTTATCACAATGTTAATTGTTGTTGGTGTGGGTGACTTATATCCAACAAGCTATGGTAAACAAGCTACATTATAATCTCTAAAATAGCGGAAAAAATCATCAGTTATCATCTTTTTTGTTGTTATGACTAATTACTCAGCACCGTCAGCATTAGAGAAAATAATCACTAGTGATGGCCGATTTCGAAAAACATGCTTCATGAAGCTCCGAAGCTTCATGAATCATTTGTTTCGAATCCGTGATTCGGAGCGTGTATCAAACTGCCAAAGTCACGTGATTTTAGAAAACGAGGCTTCATTACGTCATCACTGTTTCGAAACATTTCAAAACAGTTCGAAATTTCAGTGGTTCACCGGTAGAGGGCGATGATAAAGTTAACCCATGAATCATGCAGATTCACTGAGAAGCATTGAACAAGTGTCTATGGGTTTTACCTGATCTCTGATCAGTTTTATAAATTTGTAGATGTTTTAATTAGACATTAGAATAATTAAAATGAATAATGGTAGTTATTAATCTCTTAGTGGCCTGTTTAGCTTGAGCCATGGAACAGAGAAACAAGCCTTGAAAATTGATAAAAGAACAGATATACAGTCACTCTATATGTAGCCTAATCTTATTAGAGAATTAGTTAATTGCATTTAATAGATTTTACTTTCAATAAAACATTTGCAATAGATTTGTAAAAGGTGTTTTTACTGCATGTTTAGTTTGACTTTTTGTTGCATTTACACTCTTTTGACCACTAGGGGTCACCGTGGAGTCAAGTGTCAGATTGTTTCGAAGCCTCGAATCATCACGGCACATTTGTTTCAACTGCTTCAGTGTTTCACGAAGCCTCGCTCTGCCCATCACTAATAATCACTTCATCCGATGTTTTTGAATAAAATAGCCTTGACGGCCGACTTACTGGAACTCGTCTGTCTGTAGAACTGTTCTCTCCCGCCGGCGCTGCCGGACTTCTACAGAATCTACACACAAGCGAGTGTGACGTGCGCGGTGGACCAAACCACTGCGAGGCAAGGGAGGGGTGACTCAAAATGTTTCTAAACTTAAAACACCCGTTTGCGTTTGTATTGCTTTACTACTTAATTATTTTAAGTTTGTATAATTTATGCACAATACTTAGCCTGGTTATTAATTATATTTTTGGGGGGCAGCACTCAGATACGGGGGTCCTGTCCCCCCCGCGATTTACGCCCCTGCTGCTACTGCCGAAAACATTTGTGACACATTTGGCAGCGTTTTTTTTCTCTCACGCAGCTTCTCTGTACCTCCTTTGCGTTTCTTCTCCATGATCACACTAAAACTGCGTGCAGACAGAAATCCTATAGATGGTGCTGTTCAAAGATATGATTGGGCCAATCCAGTGTCAATCAAGAAAACAACCAATGGGCCACTGAAGGAAAAAAAGAAGGGAAAAAAAAAACTAGCCTATGTGATATTTTTGGGCCAGCAGCCCAGTGTCAATTGAAAAAGCATTGGGCCGCCAATCTAGGCCTACAACTTTCATGGGCCGAGAGAATTTTTATTTTTTATTTTTTTTCCGGTCAGCGACCGTCGGCCCACCGGGAAAGTGCCCGGTATGCCAGTTGGCCAGTCCGCCCGTGCATGACATCAAGTTTTCACAAATTCACATTTTTTAGTTTACACAAAAACAATAACCGTATTGTTTTCAAAAACTTGCGCTTTGAATCCCGTTTTCAAAAAGATTGCATTTTAAGGCCCCCAATATGTCATTGTCGTGTAAATGAACAGCCAAAATGGATAAATATTTTTCCGTTTTTAGTTGAAAATGGTGTCGTGGAAAGGGCCCCTAATTACACTGTTACGATAGTTTGATTATAAAGTAAATTTATAGACTATATCTGGCTATGTGAGACTATAGTTTGAATCAATCTGTTTTCTTTGCATGACACATAAAATTACACTTTGTCTTGCGACATTATCCTGAGCATTATGTCCATGTCATTGAACGGAAGAGAGGTTTTCGGGGCCGCACGTAAATGTCACATCATTTTGAATTTCCCGGCAAAAACGTCCTGATTTTTTTCACATAAAAATCAGTCTACAGGCTCTCATAGAGAACCTAGGAGAAAGTCTAATTGTTTTACATTTTCATTACAAGCTGTTCAAACATTGGCAATAATAATAATAATAGTAATAAAAAAACTTAAATATAGCTCCTTTAATTCAGTTTAATGTATTTATGAGAGTTCTGAGATATCAATTTTCAATGTGGGGGGGGGGGATACCCTTTTATTAGGGTATTTTATTGATGACTGAATCTTTTCTTACATTTCTTAACACAAAATGTTATGTAATATGTTTGCTTGATTCTTCAAAAGCATTCCAATGCAGCCTTTGTATTTGCGATCTATTCTGTTACACATTAAATTTAATAATAATTTGTAACATAGGTGCATCTAAGCATATTATTTATGTATATTCAACCCCATATTGACCTGAATATGAAAATAGCCCTTTATGTATTCTAGAAAAAGCCAGTCTTTTTCCTCTCTCTGAAGCACAAATATGGAAGACATAGGCATGCATTAGATGCAGAAAGCTTTCTGACCCAGTTTGGTTGGTAATACTAACATCCTTAATGTCTGTAATCAGTGAAAATCTCCATCTGTGTCAGAATGCTTAAGAGATGGGAATTCCGTCGGGAGACCTTTCTGAGTGTTTAGTAGAGCTTCGGATGATTTAAATGTTACTTTGATATGATTTATTTATGCGATGAGTTAGTTAATCATACAACTCAAATGGAAAAAAAAAGAAAACACACTCAGCCAAGCACAAGCTAAAACACTTCCCAGAAGCCTCTGTTAATTTATGACCTTTCACAATACAAGTCCATTCCGAAGATTTGTTTCATAGGGCGTGGAGATCTTTTGATGGGCTTTTTTTTTGCATACATTTGCATCCAAGTGTTGCCCAAAACATTCAAATCCATTTCCCCCCCTCTTTTCTCACTGTTACTGAATCCATATTCATTTGTAACTGTTAAATAGTTTTTCATGTTTTTAAAGAATAATGTTGCTACTGGAATGTATTTTTCTTTGCTATACGTCAAAATTTCAACCGATGAAAAATTTAAGGTAAGATAACAAAATGCTTTCAGCCCTCAGCCGTTCTCTCTTAACATCAACAAATGCTGCATCAAAATCTATCTAGATTGTAATGCTTTAATGAGACCCTTTTGGTGTGTCAATATTTGTGCAGTATATGCAAAGTAAATCCATTGTTGTGTATATTTAATGTGTGCGTGTAGTTCTGATAACTTTAATTAGATGAGTACAAGTTTTAAAGTAGCTAGCCCTAAGGCTTAAACAAGTTTCAGTCATCAGCAGTCCCCTTAATAGAAAATTGGTGTTACCCAGTGCCCTTGCCGGGAGGGGGGGAACAAGGTCCTCCATTGTATATTTATTAGGCCCTTGGAAAGCCCACCTCAAAACACTTTTGTCCCAGACCCCGATCTCCATTTATTTTCCCAGGCTTCATGAATAGAAGCTATGGTTTTATTCACAGCTTCAATAAATAAATAAACAAATACATTTTTTTTTTTTTTTTTTTTTTTAAGTGTATGGTGTTCTTTGGGAATGCATGATATATCTGATGTATCGGTTTCTTGTCAATATTTCAGATTTTAAAAAATTGATTTTGTCCTAGTCAATCTTGTATGTACAGTATCTCACAGAAGTGAGTACACCCCTCACATTTTTGTAAATATTTTATTATATCTTTTCATGTGACAACACTGAAGAAATGGCACTTTGCTACAAAGTAAAGTAGTGAGTGTACAGCTTGTATAACAGTGTAAATTTGCTGTCCCCTCAAAATAACTCAACACACAGCCATTAATGTCTAAACCGCTGGCCACAAAAGTGAGTACACCCCTAAGTGAAAATGTCCAAATTGGGCCCAAAGTGTCAATATTTTGTGTGGCCACCGTTATTTTCCAGCACTGCCTTAACCCTCTTGGGCATGGAGTTCACCAGAGCCTCACAGGTTGCCACTGGATTCCTCTTCCACTCCTCCATGACGACATCACCGAGCTGGTGGATGTTAGAGACCTTACGCTATATTTAATACAGCTAAAGTTAAATATACTTGTTTGTGCTAAAGTGGAACTATTCCAAGTATATTTAAATATACTCTTGTATTTAAGTTTTGAAATGCAGAATTCACTCAGCATAAACTTTAAATGTATTTTGGTGACATTAGAATTGCAATTCAATTACATTTTAAGAGTGCTGAACATACATTAATATTATACTGATAACAAACTTTTAGTGATTTTAAAACACATTGCAATGGCATTCCAAGTGAACTTGTGGTGTGCTAATGGCATCATTACAGTGTGCTTCAAAAAGTAATTTTTATAAATCAAATTACAGCTTTAGAGTATGCCTTTTACAGACAGCTCCAGTATACCAGTAACTTACTTATCCAGTGAACATCAGTGAGACAATGTGAACAGATTTATATGTATATTGAATGCAGGAATCAGTACGGGCTGGAATCGAATCCGGGTCACGCGGGCCGCTGTCACACAAGAGCACTCGGCTTACCTGTTGGGCCACCACACAGATATAGATTCTGTGCTAAACTGGTGTTACTTTGTGTTCTCTCTATGCTGTTACAAGTAAGCGCGCTGGCATTATTAATGTCAATTATTAATGACAGCACAAATTATATGGATTAAAAGACTGTGAATTGCCAACAAAATTATAGACACAGTAAGTGGAGTGTGAAAATAAACGTGAAATGGCCTGTTGCTATACAACACGAACATGCATTAAACTTTAAGCTGTTGAAGAAATAAAACCATTAGATGCAACATTAAATATCAAGATTGTTTTGCTTCCCTTTTACCTGACATTATCTGTCATTAACGCAACATGAAGCAATTGTATAAACCGGCACATTAGTTTTATTCTAATTGTGGAAAAAAAATGTGAACGTGCAGATCTGCTTGTGCAACTGCTTGTGTTTCCGCGTGTGCGGATGAAATATAATCCGTAACATTCCTCTGCTGATTGTCTCTGCGCACTTCAACTCTCAATGCACCACAACTGCTCCTGACAAAAACACAATTAAATGATTTGTCGGACTTGCGGATTTATATGTGATGCATAAATTAAAATGATTTACTTTTCTTGCAGTAAACATTTATGGATTTATTTGACATTTTAACTTTCTGCGTTTTTTTTGTTTTGTTTTGTTTTTTCCTCAGGATCAGTTTAATAAATTTAATGAATTAATTTAATAATTCATAATATTTTGAAGTATTAAAGTAGCATTAATGGTATACATTAATGCCATTATGTATGCCATTATGTATTATAGTAGGTGCATTGAAGTGCATTGGGAATACACTAATGTAATAAAACTTCTGATCAGGTACGTGAATTTCTGACTATATGTTGTTTTCTTTATTTGTCATAATTACAAATATTTACTATAAATACTTTCTATATGTATGGCAATATATCTGTTTGCAACCATGCAAAATTGTGAAAAGTGCTATTGAATTAAATTAAACAATAGCCTACCTGATATTTAAAGTGTGAGCAAATTATTGAAAAAGGTAAAGGTCATAATTATAAAACTGATTATTTTTTGCAACTCAAAACATATTTCCTTTAAACTTTTATCTAAGCCAATACTATTGATTTATACTAAACAAGTAGAACTCAAATACTGTTCACTTAATTGTATTTATTCATAACAGGGCAACATAGTATTCAACAAAAATAAATTACTGAAGTAAAAATGTAACAAATTAAATCATTTTATTAGCAAATTTCTCATGGTTACCTCTGAGCTGTAGGCAAAAGTTGCATTTGAAAATTCTACCCTTACAGCCAATTAGCAGAAACAAACTAGATGTTTCACCTCATGTTTTCTGTGGTTTGCACAAAAAGAAAGTCTCATCTAAAAAAAAAAAATATACACAGATTCTCAATAGTGTACACTCCAGTAAGTTCGGCTGTTTAGCAAAAGTACAGCAAACCGATTGTTGGTGAGTGTGCTGGCATTGGCTTTATGGTGTGTTCAAAACATATCAATCATTGTGGTTCAACCAATAGTAGGACGTTGGGGCAGGCCAATGGAGGTCAAGGTTTAGCTTCAGTAGTTACAGTATTTTCAAGTCATGTTAGAAAGAATGTATTTAAAATGCACATGAACATCAGCACAACTCATAATTATGAGTTAATTTCCTTTTCCGAGTTAGTTTCCGAGTTAAGTACGTGATGGTGAGAAAACATGCCAGAGGCAATGGATGCAGAGTCTGCCCTAGTGAAAAAACCCTACAAAAATGTATTTAAAATAGGCCTACATTCATTTCACACTAACTAAAAACCCATTAATATACAGTAGTCAGCATTTTAAGTGGATCAAAAAAGTTCATCAAAGTTGTCCTTAGAAGAAGGTTTTAGATGATGATTTTCAGATGTTGACTATTTAGAGATATACTGACAAAAGTATTTTAATTAAACTTTATTTGCACAATGCATGTTTACATTTATTCATTTATGTCTAAATATTAAGCATAAAATGTGTTTAATATCACTATTAGTAAGGATTGTATGATCACTGTATAATTTGAATGCAAGATGTATATACTTGTACTAAAGTATACTTGCAATAGTTCCACTTTATACTTTTTTTTCCATATATATATATATATATATATATATATATATATATATATATATATATATATATATATATATATATATATATATATATATATATATATATATATATATATATATATATATCTCAATTGTGAGTTATAAAGTCAGAATTGCACATATAAACTTGCAATTTGGACTTTTTTTTCTTGCATTTCTGACTCAAAATTGCGAGTTATAAAGTCCAATTCTGAGGGGGAAAAAAGATTGACTTTTTTTCTCAGAATTGCGAGTTTATATCTCACAGTTATGTCTTTATAACTCGCAATTGCGTGTTTATGTCATTCAGTTCTGACTTTATAACTCACAATTGCAAGTTTTGTATGACAAAGTTCTGATTAAAAAAGTCAGAATTGTGAGATAAAAAGTTGCAATTACCTTTTTTATTTTTTATTCAGTGGTGGTAAGCTTCCATAAATGTGGCATTTGAATGTGAAGCCTTTTGATTTAGTGGTTTTCATTTGAGGACTGAAGTCGTTTGACATTTCTGTCAGGAGGTTTTCTCTTTCTCACCCTTAGATCGTCTCATATGGCTCTCTGAGAACACTCAACCAGGACACTAATGAACTGCTGCCTTGTCTGTCTCACTTTCTCTTTCTTCCTTTCCCCCTTTCCATCCCTCCCCTTTCCAGTTCTTCACTTTATCCCCTCTTGCCTCTCCTCCTCCCCGTTTATAACACTCAATCACCACCATTTCCATTGGTTGTCTCTGTTTCTCATTTCCTTCTCGGTACCTGCAAATTTTTTTTTTTTTTTTTTTTAATTATTTAGTTCAGCTGTTTGATAGATTTGAACTACAGTGAGTGCAGAAACTGTGTCTTAAATATGTGTATTGGGACTTCTTTTGACCCTATTGTGACTTCTTCTTGTCTCTATTTCTCATTTCCTTCTCTGTACCTACTACTCACTCATTCATGTCAGCTAGCAAGTACAGAAACTTTTCTAAATTGTAAATGTATGCATATCGTGACCTCTCTTCATTCTTAATGAGATTGTTTGACAGGTTAATTGGGAACACAATGAACAGTTTGAGCTCATACAGTCTCTAATAATCTTAAATTGTTTCATTAGACGCAACTTTTTAGTCACTCGAACTGTCAGTTTGCAATGTGTCAGTTGCATGGATGTTACTCTTTAAATGTTAGAGTCTTAGAAAAGAGTCTTCCTGATGCATCTAATTAGAAAGACATTAATTTGTTTATAATTCTCTGCCTTCTAAGTTTTACAATTGATTGAAGAAAATAAATTTCAATTTCATATTTAGATGAAAATGAAACATTAAAGGCTCCAGACTTATTTATCATCTGGGCATAAGTTTTAGGTTTTCTTCATACTCACTTAAATTAAGGTAATTTAAAACATTAAGCACTGTTAATTTGTGAGAAGCAGTCAGATAACCACCTTGTAAAAGCAATCATCAACATTCAATATCATCATTTTCCAGACATATGAAGGCCCAATTAGGACAGTATAAAGTAAAAGGCCAGTTACTGAAGACTGAAGCTGAATGTCAGAGCCTGTAAGTCAGGTAAAGTTCACTCCATCACAGATCTGTTCATCTTTGATGAACCTGCTATCAATTTAGCAATTTTTGCATTAATTTTTGCATTTAAGAATATTATCTTGCTTACTATTACATTTTGAATCTCTGATAGTGATTGAATTAAATTCTGATGCAGTGATCACTTCTATGTTCTATGTGGGGACATCTTGTCTTGATTCAAATATCACATTGTTTCATCCAGCATTGGGAGAAAGTTTGCACTTTTACTGACTCTTAAAGGGATAGTTCACCCAAAAATGAAAATGTGATGTTTATCTGCTTACCCCCAGGTAGGGCTGTGACGGTGGCAAATTTTTACTACCGCGGTGGTAAATCACCAACAACCGCCGGTGTTGCGGTGGTGGGGTCCGAAGGGGGGGCGGGTTTTTATATATATATATATATATATATATATATATATATATATATATATATATATATATATATATATATATATATATATATATTTGTGTTAGACTTGCGTTTCACCGTCATTTTGATGGACAGGATCGTAAAAAAACCCCCATCATAATCAATATTACCCGTCATTTTAATTTTTATATTTTAATGATAAGAAATTTTACTCACGAACTTACAGGATAAGCAAATAGGCATAGGCTTGCATTTATTTATACTATGAAAAGAAAGTTGATCAAAGACAAGCTGCGTCACGTTCAGTTTTCATCTTGAACTCTTGTCACGGATTGTGAGTGAATCATCTTTTCCTCTTTACTACTGTACAGAACGAAATAAACATGAAAGATACAGTAACGTTAGCTTACCGAAATCTGTATCACATCAGTTCAGTCAGTGTTGCCAACAATGTCACCTAACATTATACCTTAGAAAAACCATTCGTTGACCATAAACTTATAGTCAGCAAGAAAAATAAAAAAAAACTTAATTAAGTAAGCATGCATAAGTAACTTTATCATTATACAATTTACTTAAACTGGGTGCTCGTCTGTGTGTAACCAAGCGCATCGTTTTCATTTTATTCTGGAGACTGAACTCGCGCTCTGCTGCCACACTGGAGCGCACTCATCACCTACTGGACAGGAGTGGGAATTACAACAAGTTTACATACAAACTACATAATCTGTCAAAATGACGGACGGGCTGCAATTTTTTTTCCGTCACTGCTAAACAAATTCCATCAAAGACGACAAATTTCAGTTAACGCAATCTCTGAGATATATACATATATATTATATATGACGTCACACTACCGCCGGTGACACTCCACGACCGCAGTGGTGAAGTTGTCATGTAGATGTAGGTGACTTTGTTTCTTCAGTAGAACACAAATTATGTTTTTTAACTCCAACTGTTGCAGTCTGTCAGTCATATAATGCACGTCATTGGAAATCTATAAGAGTCAAAAAACATGCACAGACAAAACGCTGATGCAAATTAAATGCTGCGGCTCGTGATGACACTTTGATCGGTTTGAGACACCGAACAGTATTTATATATATATATATATTTTTTTTACCTCTAATACACTTTTTGTGTTCCTATTGACACGCATTATACAACTTATACAATGGTTGGAGTTAAAAATCATCATTTGTGTTCTACTGAAGAAAGTCACCTACATCTTGGATGCCCTGGGGGTAAGCAGATAAACATCAAATTTTCATTTTTGGGTGAACTATCCCTTTAACAGTATAGATCACCCAAAAATCCGGTCATCATTTAATCACCCTTATGTCAGTGAAAATATTTTCTTTTATGTATGTTCTACAGAAAAAGAACATGTGATGTGAATAAGGTATGTCATAAATCATGAACATGCTGCATCTCTGTGATGAGGAGATGATTGTAATATATGTTGTGTTCCATACAGTGATAGCTATATAAAAACAAAATTGACTACATAAAATACATTAATTTTTCTATAAAATGTTATTCCTCATTTTATCTAATTATTTATTTATCCACGTACAAGCTGCTGTTTTATTAGTCGTGAATAAAATCACCTCTTATTGGTTAAGCAGGCTCAAAAAGTTAACATGTTTTTATTTTCAGGGTTGTGCATGACAAATGGCAAGGAACTGGAAGCTTGTGGTGTAAAATGGCCTTTAGTTGTGTCCTACCTAGAGGGTAGATTCTGCCTGGTCAGTTGCAACATACACCCTTTCTACTTTATTCCCACAGCGATGGATGCTTGTGCCTCTGTCATTTGTCATTTGTTCTCAATCGTTGAGTGCAGTTATGACAAGTGTTGTCTGACCAGTGTAATGCCAACAACACCTTCCCCCTCCCACTGTATGATACATGAACAGATCAGCACCTCCCACCACGGTCATTATAGTTAACTAAAACCATAAATAACATTTGCATTACTTGAATATATATAGTGCGTGCATAATTATTACGCAAGATTATATTTTGATATTTTTTTCCAAGCACATTTTACCAATTCCAAACTTAATAGCTACTATTAATTTTGTATTTAATCATTTATGAGTGACATATAATTGTTCATGAAGGCCGGTAGTAAAAAAAAAAATGCCTTGTATTCAGGTGTGCATAATTATTAAGCAGGTTTTCTTTTACAGGTAAATGGGTCAAAAAAAAAGAGATTTAACTCACACTGAAAAGTCAGAAATTATTAAATGCTCATGAGAAGGATGCAATACTAGCAAAATTGCAAAATTAAGGCATGACCAATGGACAGCAAAACACTCAGCAAGGTCATACAAAAACATGCCAAGAAGAAAAGCAAACTGCAAAAAAAAAAAAGAATCCTAAAATATGACCCCCACTTAATAAGAATCACAAATTGAAGAGTTGTGAAATACTTGAAGACAGATGGACAGATAGGTTGAGAGTGACTTTTGAGGTACCAGCAACAGTTCAGATCAGACAACGAGGGAGTCATGCTGTGAGCTGCTACTAACAAAGAGCAAGATGGACCTTTCAGGGTAGGAGATGGACTTAAAATGAACTCCCAAAACTTATTCTGAAACACTTTCCAAACAGTGGAATAAGAGGATGTCATGCTGGTCTTTGAAGAGTCACTCTCAACCTATCTGACTATTAAGCAGTGTTCATGTATTTCACAAAACCTCAGCTTGTTATTCTTATTAAGTGGGGGTCATATTTCCAGATTCTTTGCCGCAGCAAAGTCTCTGAGATCCTGACACATTGTACTTCTGGAGACTCCTGGTAAGTTGCAGTTCTGGAAGATGGTGGCACTGGAGACTAAAGGGTTCCTTATGGTTTCACACCTAATTCTTCACCCTAATTCCTTTTTTTTTTTTTTTTTTTTTTTTTTGCAGTTACCATGTGTCTTTTCTTCTTGGTATGTTTTTGTATGATCCTGCTAAACCAATGAGTGTTTTGCTGGCTGTCCATTGGTCACGCATTAATTTTGCAATTTCTAGTATTGCATTAATATTGCATCCTTCTCATTAGCATTTAAAAATTTGTGAGCTAAATAAATAAAAAAAAAAAATAAAGAACAACCTGCATAATTATGCACACCTGAATATAAGGTGTTTTTCTTTTCACTTCCAGCCTTCATTAACAATTATATATCACTTATAAATGATTAAATACAAAATTAATAGTAGTTATTGGAATTGGTAAAATGTGCTTGGAAAAAAATGTTATCAAAATGTCAACTTGCATAATAATGCATGCACTGTGTGTGTGTGTGTGTGTGTGTGTGTGTGTGTGTGTGTATATATATATATATATATATATATATATATATATGGAAAAAAAATGAATAAAAACATCATGGATATATTTATATATATGGAAAAAAAATGAATAAAAACATCATGGATATATTAAAAAAAAAAAAAAAAAAAAAAAAAATTAAACCGAATTTAAAATATTATAAATGCTAATTGAGAAGAGTTTCTGTTAATGTGGGTTTTTGGAAAGTTACCATCATGGTGACGAGTGGTGCATGCGGCTTGGTTTGATAGCAAGTATGTTAAAGGCTTTATATTGCGGTACTCATTCAGCAAGTGCTATACCATGCTATTGTTAACATGTTAGCAAGTTAGCATTTTCTGAATTAGCTTGTTATAACTAGCTAGGTTTACACTAATAAAAATGTTTACATTGAGGTTACATGATAATTTTAAGTTAAATGTATGAAGTAGTGTACTGAAACATTTCAAGTTAAGAACACTTAAAAAGTATGAGTACAAAATAAAAATCTGCCAGTTCCTCTTACTTTACCTTTAAATTTCTTAACTTAAAATTTTAGGCAAATTTGAGTTTTGCCAACTTATTCGGGTTTAAAGTGTAGGGTGTGGGACGTTTTAGATTCTAGAGAGCATTTGACTGGACAGAAGATCTGATGAGAAGCTGAAGTCCGCTGTTATGTCATGATAATCCGTTATCCATTTCAGCGGAAGTGAGAGACTTAAAGTTTTGAATGCTGTGTAATGGTGGTAACACCTAGCTGTACACTTTTAACCTCAAAATTACTTTCAGTTATAAGTAATTTATAAATTATTAGATAATGTTGAACGAATCATTTACAAAACATGAATATACCTTCATAAATGATTAATAAGTGATATACTAACATTTTATGAACGTTTTATTAATTCAGTTATAAGTCATTTATAATTTATTAGTTAGTCTCTGACACACATGGAGTGTTTAACTCTGTGCACCTGATGTGAGCTTCAGTGGAAGGTAAAATCTGTTCAGAGGTTCACTTTATCATCCACACACTCCACACAGAATACAAGCCTGTGCTGATGAGTGAAAGGATTTAACATAACCCACTGGAATCACCTGACTGTTTAAATGTTTATCCACTTCAAAACAAATGAATTACTCTTCTTAAAATAGTGCTTTAGCATAAGTGCATGTTTGTGCTTTTGAACACAGACCAGCTTACAAGTTCATCAATAAATCATATACTGATCATTTACTAATGGTTTGTTCATCATTTGTTCATGATTATCAATTGTTTATTGAGATAATGATACTAAAACAATTTTGACATAAAGACTTCAATTATTTATAAGTGATAAATAATGTATCAAATAACTTATAAACCATCTACTAATGATCTGTTTGATTTATTTCATGATTTTAACTTTTTTTAAGATAACTTGCAACAAATTGGTAAATTGTTAGCATAACACTTATTAATAATTTATGAACGTATAGTCATGTTTTATAAGTGATTTGTTCATTATTAACTAATAACTTATAAGTGTCTCATAACTGAATCAATAAAACATTCATAAAATGTTAACATATCACTTATTAATCATTTATGAACGTATAACCATGTTTTGTAAATGATTTGTTCATCATTAACAAATAATTTATAAATGACCTATAACTGAATTAATAAAACATTTAAAAAATATTAGTATACTTATTAATCATTTATGAATATATATATATATATATATATATATATATATATATATATATATATATATATATATATATATATATATATATTCATGTTTCGTAAATGATTCGTTAATCATTAACTAATAATTCATAAATGACTTATAACTGAACGTTATTATAAAGTGTTACCCAAAACTCAAAAAAAGAAAAACAAAGGGAGAAAAGGAAAAACAAGATAAATTCTCAAGTTCATTTAATTATTATTAAAGAAAAAAAAATCTAACAAATTCCCACAAACAGAATAACAGGTTGGTTCAAGCCAGTAGTGTTTATTTATTTATTTTCAGTCACTCAAAGTGATAAGTGCTTAGGGAACGACGATGCGTCTAATTGACGTGAAACCATTTGATATCTCCGTATCAGCTGTGCCAACACGTATAGACTGGAATGGGCTTGCAAGTACAAACAATCATTTCTCCTCTCCTAAACTCACTGGAGCGTGTCCAAAGGCAACAGGCCGGAACCACGTGTCACAAGTCACTCGTCATCTCACACGTCATCACATTCACCTTTCCTGCAGGAGATCAGCTTCAGGAACAATGCCTCCTAGGTGTGCTGCTGTCATTATTAACACCCCTCCTTTATGACGTTTGTTAAAATGAAAGTAAACGGGATTAGCATCTGCTCTGCTACAGCTTATATCTTTGTTTCGGAACACATTAGCTTATTCGGTCCCGCTTTATAATAAGTGGCCTTAACTACTTAGTACTTACATCAAAAAATAAGTACAATGTACTTTTTGGGTTCATATTGAATTGCAAAACACTTTTTCTGCTATTGAATTGGGATACGGGTAAGGTTAAGGAAAGCTTTGGTGGTACGGGTAGGTTTAAGGGTAGGGGTTAGGTGTAAGGGATGGGTCAACAGTGTAATTATAAATGTAATTACGGAAATTAATTACAGATGTAATTACATGCAGGTGTTTTTCAAATATAAGTACAATGTAAAAACATGTATGTACACAGTAAGTGCATTGTATCAAATCATTAATTTAAATGTAAGTACATAGTAGTTAAGGCCACGTAATATAAAGTGGGACCGCTTATTCATAACCTAACGTTTTACCTTACTAACATTTTCATACTAAAAGCTAAAAATAACTTACATTTTGATTTCAGGGGGACTTTAAGCCATTGTCAGATTGTGATAAAGTAGATATTCCCCGCTGGGCACGCACGCACACACACACACGCACCTAAATACATACCCCATTCACGCTCCATTTCCCTCTCCTTACCTGCTGTTTCTGCCGTCGGCAAAGCGGGTGCACACGCCGGGCCGATGGCCCATGGACATTCCTCCACATCACATTTCCCTTTAACGCAGTTTCATGCCCGATCCTTATACACACACACATCGTCTTTGTCTTGTGTTTTGTCTTCATTCAATTGTTTGTTTGTCTGGGTTTAGTCTTTCGGTGGGTAAACGCTGTGTCGGCCAAACAGAGCACACGGAGGGCGCCTGTTTATGACGTAACGGATGGTCGCGCCGGCGCAGCGCAACCGGAAGCCGGCTAAACCATTGTCTTGTGTGGGGTAGGGAGATTATGTGTAAAATATGTGTTGAAAGATTACGTGTTTTTGTGTTATTGAGGACAATGAATATATTTATTTGAATTGCCCGTGAGAATTATTGTTTAAGGTTGATTTAGTGAGTCTTATGAAAGATTTAAAATGTCCAATGTATAATACTTACCCTTTTAATGAATTATGCCAAAAGGGGGTGGAGTCTGTCATATAAAAGGGGAGGCTAGACTCACATTCATGACTTGTTAACCAAGTTGGCGAGAGTGTTGTGGTGGAACCTCAAGCAAAACCCCAAAACCATTGTATATTGTGGATACAGTTTTCGTCTTTATTTTTTTGTTTTATTGTTTTGGTACTTTTGGGTTTTTGTGTGCACCTGTACATAGACTACACTGTGGACTGCTTTATTTCTGGCACTGTAAATAAAGTACACCCTGCACGGAAGTGCTGTGCGAGTAAGCCATCATTTATTTTTATTTTTTTATTTTTTATTTTTTTTTCCTCTCACGGACTCCCGTTACTTTTCCCCTCCCCCAAAGCGAGTATTGGCACTCGCTTCACTACATTTGGTGGCAGCGGTGGGATGGCTACTCGCAAAACAGCGCCAAAAGGCAAGAAACCCAGGGCTGGGTTGCGGTCACAGGTGAAGAAGGCGACGATGGAGGATGAGGCTTGGGATTCGGCGGAGACTACAGAGGAAGAGGAAGTGATGGCAGGGCTTCCTGGTACCTCGAGAAAGTCTAGCTCACCACAGACTGGGCCAGTCACTCCAGTCGCTGCAGCTGGTGAGGGAATGGTTTCCCTGATGCGTCAGTTCCTAGACGCACAGCAGGAGAGAGAGGAGAGATATCTGCAGGAGCTCCGGGGTCTACGTGAGTCCATCTTGCAGTCGACTCAACCTGCTGGGACTTTGTCTGACGGTGAGAGCCCGCGAATGGAGCTTCCAACACCAGCTACGCAGAGGATATCCACACAACGCAGAACAGCACACGACAGAGACTCCCCAAGTGTTCCTGTGCTCAGAGGGCCAATCCAGCGAGCTGAACCAAAGATGCCGATCTTCCAGCAGGGGGAGGATATAGAGAATTATCTGCGGCGGTTTGAGCGTCTGGCTAGGAGCTGGAGGTGGCCTGAGGAGGAATGGAGCTATCATCTGGTTCCTTTACTGACGGGGCAAGCGTTGGAAGCATACCTGGCGATGGATGAGGAACAGGCAGAGGTGTACGATGATCTGAAGGAGGCGTTGCTGGAAAAATTCAACATCTCGCCAGAAACCTACCGGCAAAGGTTCCGATCACCTACTGTTCCAGCTGGAGAATCACCATCTGAGACATACCATCGCCTAAAGAACCTGTATCAGCGATGGGTACGGCCAAGGGAGCACTCCAAGGAGGAGATAGGCGAGGCCATCATCCTTGAACAGTTACTACGGGTGCTTCCGTATGATGTTCGCACCTGGGTAAGGGAGCATGAGCCAACGTCTGGACTGGCGGCGGCTAAGCTGGCTCAGCAATACCAGAATGCTCATCGCGGAGGTCCACGCACTCAACCATCTAAAGGTACTGTTCGTACTCACTTTGGGACTGAGAGGGGTCGGGCTGAGCTGTCAGACAATACACAAAGCCCCAAGTCAACAGGGGGAAAAGAACTGATATGCTTTTACTGTCAGCAGCCGGGGCACAAAGCCGCAGTATGTCCTGCTCGTAAAGCTAAGCTGACAGGATTTTGTTATGTCCCTAGGGAAGAGGACAAAGATACTGACTTTAGAGGGGAGAGTCAAGTTTTGTGTGATGTAACTATTGATGGACATTTTGTGAAAGCACTGTTGGACACCGGTAGTTCCCTGTCCCTCCTAAAGCCATGTTATGTGTCAAATGTTGACTATGCAAGCACCGCAACTGTCCAGTGTGTGCATGGGGATGTGAGGCAGTACCCCAGAGCTGAAGTAGTTGTGTGTGCACAAGAACAGTCATTTCTGATGAATGTTGTTATAGTTGATGATCTGCCTGCTGATATGATTTTAGGAAGAGACTTACCCATACTTTATGAACTGCTACAAGCCTCCATGAACTCTGAGACTGTTGTTACTTCTGCCATTGTTTCTAAATCATGTCCTGCTCTTACCCGGGCTCAAGTTAGAGCAGGTTTGCAGCCACTGCCAGACTTGCACAGTAGTCTGTTGCAGGGCGGGACCAAGGGCCCAAGAAAAACACGTCGACAACGTCGGCTCGAAAAGTACCTGGGTTCTCCAGTCCCTGAGACCTCTGTGGAGGGCCTCAAAGCTGATGACTGGAGGATCCCAGAGAACATTGGGGAACTTCAAAGAAAGGATGAGTCGCTTAAGTCACTGTTTGAAAAAGCTGCCAGGGGGGAAAATTCAAACCTGTGTGATGAAAAGTATGTGATTTTGAATGATGTGTTGTACCTGCAAACTAATGATGTTACTCGTTTAATTGTTCCTAAATGTTGTAGACCACTTGTCTTGCACCTCGCACACACCATTCCATGGGCTGGTCACTTGGGACAGCAGAAAACATATACTCGCATCAGTTCACGTTTTCATTGGCCGTCACTTTACACTGACGTACAGACATACTGTAACACATGTGCAACATGTCAAAAGACCAGTGCTGTGTCACAGCGGGGCCGAGCACCTTTGTACCCTCTCCCTGTTATCTCTACTCCATTCAGGCGCATCGCCATGGATATTGTGGGGCCACTTGAGAGGAGCAGTGCGGGACACCAATACATCCTGGTGATATGTGACTACGCAACCAGATACCCTGAGGTCTTCCCACTCCGTTCCATTACCACCTCAAAGATCATTCAAGCCCTTGTACAGTTGTTCTCCAGGGTAGGAATCCCTGAGGAGATTCTGACAGACCAAGGGACAAACTTCACATCGCGGCTAATGGGGCAGCTTCACCGCCAGTTGGGCATCACAGCCATAAGGACCAGTGCCTATCATCCACAGACAGATGGCTTGGTGGAGCGGTTTAATCAGACGTTGAAAAATATGCTGCGGAAGTTTGTGTCAGACACGGGACGTGACTGGGATAAATGGCTTCCATTTCTACTGTTTGCTTATCGAGAGGTACCTCAAGCTTCAACCGGTTACTCCCCTTTCGAGCTGCTATACGGCTGGCAAGTTCAAGGACCCCTGGACCTGATACGGAAGAGCTGGGAAGATCCTGCTTGCAGAGAAGGGGAGAAGGGTGTTGTTCAGTATGTGTTGGAAATGAGGGACCGACTTGAGCGTTATCAAGAACAGGCAAGAGAGAACCTGAAAGAAGCACAAAGAGCTCAGAAAACGTGGTACGATCAGAACGCGAGACAGAGACAGTTACAGCCGGGGCAGAAGGTACTACTACTGTTACCAACCACAACCAACAAGCTGCTGGCCAAATGGCAAGGGCCATACACCGTGGTGAGGAAGATGGGACCGGTGACCTATGAAATACACCATCCCGATAAGGGGAAAGCCAAGCAGACGTATCACATCAACCTGCTCAAAGAATGGAAAGAGCCATCTGTGAAGCAAGGGACCGCAATGATGGTGAGAGAAGTGACTGAAGTGATGGATGAGGAACCAGGGCCAGAAGCCAGGGCACAGAGAGAACCAGCTGAGGTAAAATTGGAGCACGTGCAGGACCCCAACAGAGCTCAGCTGCAAAGCCTCCTGGAACAGTTCCCCACTTTGTTCTGCCAGCGGCCGGGGAGGACCAAGTTAATCCACCACACAATCCACCTCACTGACCCAACACCATCAAGACAGCGACCCTACAGAGTGCCCGAAAGGTTGGTGGGACCCTTGAAAGAGGAAGTGAAAACAATGTTGGAAATGGGAGTGATTGAGCCATCCAGAAGTGAGTGGAGCAGTCCTATAGTCATTGTTCCGAAGAAAGACGGAACCCTACGAGTCTGCATAGACTTCCGTAAGCTAAACGCACAGTCCCGTTTCGATGCTTACCCCATGCCGCGAATAGATGACTTGCTGGAGAGAATTGGAAAGGCCCGATTCATTACCACCCTGGACCTGTGCAAGGGGTATTGGCAGGTGCCCCTTGACAATGACTCCAGACAGTACACGGCCTTCAGGACACCGATTGGGCTGTACCATTTTACAGTTCTTCCCTTTGGCCTGCATGGGGCACCTGCCACATTTCAACGACTGATGGACCAAGTGCTTCAGGGATGTGAGGGGTGGGCAGCTGCCTACTTGGATGATGTGGTGATCTTCAGTAACTCCTGGGAGGAACATCTGAGACATTTAAAAGATACCCTAAGACGAATCCAGGAGGCAGGACTCACCCTCAACGTCGGGAAATGTGAGTGGGCAAGGCAGGAGACCAGTTACCTGGGTTATCACCTGGGCAATGGCAAACTGAGACCCCAAGTGGACAAAGTCGAAGCCATCCAAAGAAGCCCACGGCCTAAAACGAAGAAGGAGATGAGATCCTTTCTAGGCCTGGTGGGTTGGTATAGGAGATTCATTCCTGACTTTGCCACCATCGCTACGCCGCTTACTAACCTGCTGGCAAAAACGGCAAAGAGCCCGATTGAGTGGACCGAGGACTGTGAGCTAGCTTTTGGAACTCTCAAAGAGAGAATGTGTTCCAGTCCGGTCCTGCAAAGCCCTGACTTCAACCAGAGATTCCTGGTCCAGGTAGATGCCTCAGCCACAGGAGTTGGGGCTGTCCTGGCCCAGGGGGAGGTGGGAGCAGAAAAGCCAGTGGTCTACATCAGCAGGAAGCTGTTGCCCAGGGAGACCAGGTACTCGACTGTGGAGAAGGAATGTCTCGCTATCAAGTGGTCCCTTGAAAGTCTAAGATATTATCTCCTGGGGAGGGAGTTTGATCTGGTCACAGACCACAGAGCACTGACGTGGATTCAGACAATGAAAGACCACAACTCCAGAGTAATGAGGTGGTACCTAAGCCTCCAACCCTACAAATTCAGTGTGCGGCACAGACCAGGACGACAAAATGTGGTTGCCGACTACCTGTCGCGGTACCCTGGACAGTACGCGGCCGAGAGAAGGGGGAGGTGATGTGATAAAGTAGATATTCCCCGCTGGGCACGCACGCACACACACACACGCACCTAAATACATACCCCATTCACGCTCCATTTCCCTCTCCTTACCTGCTGTTTCTGCCGTCGGCAAAGCGGGTGCACACGCCGGGCCGATGGCCCATGGACATTCCTCCACATCACATTTCCCTTTAACGCAGTTTCATGCCCGATCCTTATACACACACACATCGTCTTTGTCTTGTGTTTTGTCTTCATTCAATTGTTTGTTTGTCTGGGTTTAGTCTTTCGGTGGGTAAACGCTGTGTCGGCCAAACAGAGCACACGGAGGGCGCCTGTTTATGACGTAACGGATGGTCGCGCCGGCGCAGCGCAACCGGAAGCCGGCTAAACCATTGTCTTGTGTGGGGTAGGGAGATTATGTGTAAAATATGTGTTGAAAGATTACGTGTTTTTGTGTTATTGAGGACAATGAATATATTTATTTGAATTGCCCGTGAGAATTATTGTTTAAGGTTGATTTAGTGAGTCTTATGAAAGATTTAAAATGTCCAATGTATAATACTTACCCTTTTAATGAATTATGCCAAAAGGGGGTGGAGTCTGTCATATAAAAGGGGAGGCTAGACTCACATTCATGACTTGTTAACCAAGTTGGCGAGAGTGTTGTGGTGGAACCTCAAGCAAAACCCCAAAACCATTGTATATTGTGGATACAGTTTTCGTCTTTATTTTTTTGTTTTATTGTTTTGGTACTTTTGGGTTTTTGTGTGCACCTGTACATAGACTTCACTGTGGACTGCTTTATTTCTGGCACTGTAAATAAAGTACACCCTGCACGGAAGTGCTGTGCGAGTAAGCCATCATTTATTTTTATTTTTTATTTTTTATTTTTTTTTCCTCTCACGGACTCCCGTTACTTTTCCCCTCCCCCAAAGCGAGTATTGGCACTCGCTTCACTACACAGATACAAATATATTTAGATTTCACTCTTCTCTGCAAGTAGCAGCAGCAAAGTATGTAACCACAAACATATATACACTAAGACAGCACTTCATGTTCCATTTCATCACTTTTCTTTCTGTCCGTCTCTTTTATAAACAGCCACACATCTCAGGTTACTTGAGTTTAATGATGATTAATGTTTATGTAGTGTGTTCACTGAAAACAGATTGATGTTTTGGATCTTGAAGAAACACAAGGTCAGACCATTTTTCCCCTTGACATTTTTGGGATTGACAGTCACAGCTGGAGGGGTGCTGGGTGGCATAACTGAGTGACTGATGGAAATAAAGAATGAAGGGAGAGCTCATGAAATGGTCACCAGGACTCTACCTGGGGGGAGAGAAAGAAATGGGATACAGCAAATGAAGACAGACTTCAGTAGTGTTTATGAGAATGACTAATAGTTTTATAAATAGTTTATTTTACCTCAAGTTCATTTTCTTCGGTTTGTTTTCGTTTCGACTATGGTCTAAACTCTAAATCATCTGTGTACTGGTGTGTAAGCAGTTCACTACTCATATAGTTGTTGTAGGTATAACAAATGTTGGCAGTTGGAGGTTACAGGTTTTCATTACTCCAGTAGGTGGCGACAGGCGACTGTCTTTATGAGTGAATTATTGAATCATTCCGAAACACTGAATCATTCAGGAACAAAATGAGTAATTGAATCATTTAGTCAACCAATTCATTCAACAACACTGATTAATTTAACAATGAGTAATTTAATCATTCATTTTACAGATTTGCTCGAAAACAGGGATTGGAACTATTTTTAATTTAACCAAGGGTGTAAAATATTATTATACACAGTAATATACACTATTATAAAATACTAGTAATATTAATTGATTAATATACTTAAGTTTTATTTTGGGAGATTTTTACTTTTCTGGCATGCAAGTGAAACTGAATACTTGTATTTTTACTTAATTACATTTCTAAAGGAAAAAAAAAACAGTACTTTTTAACTCCTTACAATTTTATTTTGACTTGTGTTCAGTGGTGTTCCATTTTTTGGCTAAATATTTGCACTTTTAACTGAGTAATTGACTGACAGTGGTGATTTAGGGATAGGGTTGGTTTTGGGCAATAGAAAATGCACTTTGTACAGTATAAAAACCATTACGCCTATGCAATGTCCTCACAATTCACAAAAACAAACCTGTGTGTGTATATATAGTTTAATTTGTCCATTATTATTGTTATCTCTGTCTTCCTCTCCTTTTTAAAAGCTTGGAAGTGTGACCAGACAAACTGCCAGAAATCCGTATCGACTTCTCACAGTATTGATATTCTCATTCTTTGAGATCAGTGTCCTCTATCCCTGCTCCATCATTACTAATAACTTTAAAACGAATGCCTTTTCCATTAACATGAGGTTTCTCCTCTTTGTTTTTCTCATCATTCACAGAACACACCAGTAATCTCGCTTCTTGACAGATGGTTGACCGTGCCATGGCTGCTCTCTCTGCAGTGATGCTTTTCATAGAGGTTGGTCTCTTGAGGATAATGACGGCCACAAGATCGCTTTGTCACTGACATCAGAAGATGTATGGCACACCGCTTAAGATACATGCTGTCACTTTGAAATCCCATCCAGTGGAATTCCATCCAATTTCCTGGTATTTTAACCATTACATACATCATACCTTTTTAGATTAAAAAGGACAATTTCATCTTATCCGACGTCAGGGAACAGCCTGACAAACTATGAAAAGAGCCTGTGCACCAAAAAAACCATCTGTGATCTGAGTTAAATATATCTTTAATGAAACTGGAAGTACATATTGCTCTGTGATTATTGTAGATAGGTAAGCGATGGGTTACGGGAACTTGTCATTTACTGAAGCACAGATGGAAAACCTGCCTGGAAAAAGTCTGGTCTTCAGCTATTTTAGAGTCATGCACCTGTTAACCAATTTAATTTAATGTTGTACCTTATTGTTGATTACAGATTAAATGGGAAATCATGAATTGTACATCACTGACATCAATTATAAACACTGGATTGGATTTAAATGTAGAGATTGAAAGGAAACCTGTATATTTAATAATATACCTGTATATATATATATATATATATATATATATATATATATATATCTATATATATATATATATATATATATATATTTAATGACATGGTTATTACATGGTAATGACATGGTTATTACACTGGTATTACAATGTAAACATGAAATATGAGGACATTTCATGAGTCCTCATTTTTAAAATAGCTTTAAAAACATACTAAACAATGTTTTATTAAACATTCTTTGAAAACTCAAAGTTTACATGTGGTCGGTCAACTTTCAGATTAGCACTGTAGATCAGGATTTTGCCATTTGGTAGCCTGGGATGACTAACAAAAAGTACTGTAGCAATTTTTATGAACTGTGTTTTGGTAATATTTGGTACTATTATGTTTTTTTTCATGGATTATATGGTTGTATAATGGCGCTCTTTGATGTACCTTGGATATTGGAGTGAATATGGTATTCGTTTAGTTCCATGTTGTGTTTATACATGTTCTGTGGGTCTAGTATACTTAATCACTGTGCTGCTATGTTGTTTTATATACATTGTTTACATTTATATACATCAAGCGTATAGCGTTAGTTCTGGCAGGTCACGTTTGTCAAGCTTGCATCAGCTGACACTCAGCTGATTCACATTGACCTATAGGAATACGACGCCTATCACCACATCCGTATATATATGGTCCATTCAGCATTATCAGCAACTTTATCACATTGCTCAGGAGCTAATTACCCTCCTCCATCCCCAGCTCCTCCTTTGTCCAGTCAGAACTTGCCCTTCTGATATTTATTTTAATCAAACAAATTCTTCAGTTATGTTGTTACATTAATTATTGTCATTAAGAAAATTAATATTATTGCAATACTTGGTTCTGTTCTGTTTACTCTAAGGGGGGTTATCACTGCTCTCCCTGCTCTTATCAATGCTAGGCTGCATGGATGTGCAGGGAGTTTTTGCCCAGAACAGAACCATACCGCCAATCCAAACTGTATGCTAACTGCCAGTCATCTTTGACAATAGTGATCCTGACAGAAATACTGTTGTTGTTAGATAGATAGATAGATAGATAGATAGATAGATAGATAGATAGATAGATAGATAGATAGATAGATAGATAGATAGATAGATAGATAGATAGATAGATAGATAAAGTTAATGTAGGTCAGATTGAACTAGTCATTTGATCTGTAATGTTATTTACTTCTCCTCTTTGACCTTAATACCTCAACCAGATCAAATAGTTACCTAATGCTAATGATAGCTTTCAAGTAAAAATCAGCTAAATCACTGGTCATCTTGTACCACCACAGTGCCACAGCGATAGCATAAGCATATTTAAACTAGCTTATTTAATCTTGTCAGTTAGCTGCAGTGCTGGTAAATGAGCTCGTGTTAAAGCCCACTAAACCAGCTAGCATCTCTTTAGCATGAGGATTATGGGAGAGACACAGTGCCTCTGACACAGAGACACACATACTTACAGCATCTTAGTCTTAATCTCCCAGATTCATTTAATCCACTCAATAATCCACCACAGCATCCAGTCACCACTATCTTAGCATCACGAGCGATAATCTGCTGATCTTTATAGGCCAGCCTGTCACAATGTCTATCTGTTGGGTTTTGTACGAATATGGCCTTTGATCTGGCTGAGGATCTGGGTTGTGGCTTTAAGTAAGATATTGGATTGCAGATTTATATCGTGTTTTAATGGCCGTATCCATGAATCGCTGATTTAGAGAAATAAATGGATGGATGGATGGATGCCCTTTATTGATCCCCGAGGGCATTGTGTACTCACCGAAGTGGGCCGGTACTCACTGGTACACAGTACCAACAATTCTGCACTATATGCTTTTCACAGTAGCGGGAATTATTCTTGCATACTGCCGTTATGCTTTTCTGTTCAGACAGTCTGTGCTGTCAATAACACTTTACACCAAGCGTTAGTCTTGCTAGTCAAAGTTCAGCATTAAATCTGCTGCATATTATAGCTAGAGGGGCCTGAGACCATTGAAAATCTGGGATTTAAAATCTATATGGAAATAAGACCATTTTAGATTTTTGACAAACCAAAATAAATGATTATAATATATATAGGGAAATTACGTTTTGGAGGGCATTATTTTGACTTAATTTATTTTATCAATGTAAAAGAGTTAGAAATAACTACTAGAATTTATTTATTATTAAATATTCTATTCAAAAGAGGCAATACCAGTTACTAAATGTATAGGTGTACTTATTTGACATGTACATTTTTATGCATTTGGCAGATGCTTTTTATACAAATCAACTTTTGCATTCAAGGCATACATTTTATCGGTTCTTGCTTTCCCTGGGAATTGAACCAATGATAATAGCATTTCTAGTGCCATGCTTTGTTTGAGCTACAAGAAGCCATTTTCTCCAAAGAACACAACTGAATTATGGATATTTTCCATAGATTTCATAGTCAGATTTTGATTGTTATTTGTTAAATTATATCACCTTCAGTACTGTCCAAAGCAAGTTCTAGTATTGAAATGCCGACATACAGTATAGCTTTTCCATTTTAAACACTGCCAGAGGAGAAATTATGATAGATAGATGTATAAATATGGCTATATTTGTGTGTGTATATGAGTTACAGAGTAAGATAAAGTTTAAAAAAAAAAACAGAATTAAAGGTACAATTTGTGATATTTTTTCCGCTAGAGGTCGCTAGAAGCCTATTCAAAACAAAGGCGTAGTTTGATGATGCCAAGTTTTAGAGCGGAAACTTGGGACATGTGGTCTCCATCTCAACGGACGGTGCAAAAGAATAGGGATTGGAGTCTGGAAGAACTCATGTTCGTGGATGCGATTAAAAACGTTACTGTAGTATGAAGCAGAGCAGGAACGAGTGTTGCGGGAGCTGAACGAGGAGCTGGAGCGATTGATCAACACACGCCTCACGAGCAGCGGGACTTTTATTATGACACAGTAGACGGCGCCGCTTCCGCTTTTCCGGTCATGAGTTTACGGGAGCTGTTCTTGTCGACAGAACCAGCGGCAGATGGTAAACAGTAATTATGTTCCATAAATAATTAACACAATCCACCATAAAACGTGCAAGAAGTAAATAAGGAACTGCTTGAAGCAAGCTAGTGGTTTGCTGGACCAGCTAGACACTACTTCCGCATTTGTCCACGGCACTGTTGTCATGTGGTTTCTACGTCAGTAAAGGCGGTAACAAAGGGAACTGACATCATTGACAGGCGACTGCACTGCCCCGTGTCACTGTTTAGAATGGGAATTTTCTCATGATTTACAAGTAGTTGAAAACATTAGAGATATTGTTTGTAATCAGCTGGACAAAATATATAACACTTGCTTAGTGGTTTTTGGATATTTTACTGCAAAAAGTTTACATATTGTACCTTTAAAGTGATTGTTTGTAATAAAATGCATCAGTATGGGCATACTGGTAGTTTTCCTCTGTCTCTGCAGAACTCCATGAAATCAATCTTCTGTTTTATTCTATTGATATTTTGATATTGTCCACTTGAGCCTTTCCAGAAACCATTTGGTTTTGTTTTAAACATACGTCTTTTCTTTTGTTTGTCACTTTAGCATGTGTGTTTAGCTCAACATTTACAGCAAGTCAATCAGGCCCCTCCTCATGATGATGTATAATTATCATGTTTCTGCATAAGCTGCAGATTTTCATTTTGTTTGTCAGCCATCAGCCATCTTATCATGCTCATTTTCTTCTTTTTATTTGTATTTTTCCAGCACGTGTTACAGCTTTGCCGTAAGCGCTCGTTGCATGTCAACCCCACAGCGCTGCGTCCGCAAAAACAAGCACAGTCTCACATATGCGACTGATAAGGCTGTAAGAGAAACTGATTGCTTGGTGCATCAAAAGTTGCTGTTTAACTTGCTGAAAATAGGCGGAGAATGTACGTGAGACTGTAGATATTTCCTTTTCGTGTCTGAGAACAAGCTGCGTTTAATTCTGTCATTTTTATGCTAAGATAACGCATAATCAACATCAAAGGCAAGCTTTTTTTCTCCTTATCTAAAGCTCACAGGCAACTAATTACTTACAGTATTGTGTTAGACACCCACATCAGCTATTGCAAGTTACAGCTCCGAGTTTTACACCAATATCACAATGTCACAAATGGATAAAAGGGACATGTAGTTCATTATAATGTTGCATTGTGTTTTGTTGCATTTGTAGTACCGCCCTTGGAGGAAGTTATTTAGAACAAAGACTTTGCTTTGTATGGACCGTATAGCAGGAAAAAAAAATGGTGTTTTACTGTGCTATTAGTAGCAACATTTCTACTGGGAGCAAAGGAGAGAGAAGAGACAGATGGAAATGGTGAATAATTACTCTCAATGCAGCAGGAAAATGCATTTTACATGTTTACCTCTCACAGCACAGCAGGTTAACCTCCCTTAACAATACTTATTCTGAAGCGCCGAGACTTAATGAGCAGAGTAAATTGTAAATCACTTAAGAAAAGTCAGTCTTTCAGATAATTCAGTAAATGCGTTGAGAACTTTAACTGTGATTTATTCATTCGTTTGATGTCAAGCGGTGGTCATGTCAATCTCCATAATTTCACTCACCCACACGCTCGTTCAGCAACACACACAAACACATAAAAACACACAAGCGCACACACTGAGGGTGTGTAGATGCTCTCTGAAATGCAAATACTCAGATGGCAGGCAAAGCAGATGGCACAGATTAATGGACCTAGACTCACAGTTTCTTGCCTTGTCCCCTCCCTGAATGCTTATATATGAAGTGATAGCCACGAAAGCATCGGCTGAATTGCTGAATTGCTTACATCTGGGTTTGGAGATCAACATGGCGATAAGACCTGAGATAAGCATTTTGAAGTATTAAAAACTCCCTGTGGATTAGTTGCTTACCCTTACTCAATATGACAAACAGCCACACCAGTTGTAAGCCTGCATTTTGAGCTCTAGTACAGTAGATTATGAACCATTATGAAGATTTACTTAATTAAGAAGCGCTGAAATGCTCCCCTCCACTTGATGTTTGACATTTAGCAGATGGCTGTGTCCATTAGGACAAAATATGTCAGACACAAACATTTTTGTCTGGTATTTGACATTTCATATCTATTTTAATGCTCTCTGTGCAACGTAATGATACATGAAGCATGCATTTGGACATAATAACAGCATTTAAAATGTAAATCGTATGAACAGCTCTACAAACAAATGTAAATAGCATCACATTTAATGTGGTTAACATAAACCTAATTTGACATTATAGTTTTTTGTTGATATATATTTATATATATCATATGTGTGTGTGTGTGTGTGTGTATGTATATATAGATATATATATATATATATATATATATATATATATATATATATATATATATATATATACATATATATATGTATAGAGAGAGAGAGAGAGTTATAATTTTTCTAATTACAGTACATAGTCTTTGATACCTAGTAGCTCTTTTGTTTGTTTTTGCAGGAATTTGGCATTTAATCAAATCACTTGACATGTATTTTGATGCATGTAACACTTGTCTGTTTGCTTAGATAATTGTCACTTTTGATTGTATGATTGTAACACAGTATATGCACTTCCTCCACATATGTATGAGAGAATCTTGTGAAAACAGGAATGTGAATGTAAAAAATCTTAGCCTAGGGTCCCGTGATAAAACGCAATTATCAAAGCTTAGACTTTATAAGACATGTCCAATTCAGGGCACATCCACAACTCCATTACTAACGGATTCTATATTGTTGATGTATCGTAATAAGTAAGTGAAATTTGGAGCCTTGTTACTCAAAGTCCTTCTGAGATCATCCATGTTTTTATTTCATGTTGGGTTGATTAGTTTTTTTGCAAATTTTTCATATTTATTGTTATGGATTTAAAGGAACCTCTTAGCATAAATATTTAACTTTGGTGTGTAACTTTTCCCGCTGTTTATACTGTACATAAAAGATACCCAAAATCATGCAGCTTGTTGATGAGTTGTTCCATTAGTCAATCAGATTTATGATTTTCACATTGTGAATGATGAAATGAGCCCAAAAAATTGAAGGAAATAAGTGACATCTGTAGAAACCTGGGGCCGGATTCACAAAAATCTTAAGACATTCTTAGGGTAAGTTTGTTATATTGTTTCTTAGTGTAGTTCTTGAAGAATTCTGAAATGTTTTCTTAAAGGGTAAGTTTACCCAAAAATTAAATTGTGTCATTAATCACTCACCCTCATGTTGTTCCACAGCCATATTTTGGATGAAATCCGATGGCTCAGTAAGGCCTTAAAACTTTCAGATGCCCAGAAAGTTACTAAAGACATATTTAAAAGTTCATGTGACTACAATGGTTCAACCCTAATGTAATGAAGTGACGAGAATACTTTTTGTGTGCCAAAAAAAAAAAAAAGACTTTATTCAACAATATCTAGTGATGGCCGATTTCAAAACACTGCTTCATGAAGCTTCGAAGCTTTACAAATCTTTTGTTTAACTGCCAAAGTCACGTGAACCATTGAAATGTTGAAACATTTATGATGTATCGAAGCCTCATTTACTGAAATCAAGTGACTTTGGCAGTTTGATACACGCTCCAAACCACTGATTCGAAACAAAAGATTCGTAAAGCTTCGAAGCTTCATGAAGCAGTGTTTTGAAATCGCCCATCACTAGATATTGTTGAATAAAGTCGTTAGTTTGTTTTTTGGCACACAAAAAGTATTCTCGTTGCTTCAAAACATTAAGGTTGAACCACTGTAGTCACATGAACTGTTTTAAATACGTCTTTAGATAAAATTCCTTTTCTGGGCATTTGAAAGTATTAATTATCTTGCAGTCAATGGAGGCCTCACTGAGCCATCGGATTTTATCATCAAGATCTTAATTTGTGTTCAGAAGTAATTAATGACAGAATTTTCATTTTTTGGGTAAACTAACCCTTTAAGAATGTCTTATTTTCTTAAGAATAAAATGGAAGACTTTTATTTTGTTTGATTGTACAGAGTTTTGTCTTGATTTGTCCCAGAGCCAATACGTTGCTATCGGTGCTGCTTGATCATGATTTGTACAATAGTGTTCCAGGCTTGACGTTTTAGAGTTTAACGTTTGGCACCAGAAAGGCTTAGCCATTGTTTTTTGAGGTCAGCCTTGATCTGCTTTACCCAGGTTTTCTTGGGCGGCATTAGTTGAACCTTCCATTTTGCAGGCCGCTGCCTCCAGAGTAGTCAGTAAGGTAGGCATCATTTGCTCATTCGTCATATGTAGCCGAACCACTGTAGTCTGTGTTTTTGTATTACTTCTTACTTCCACAACCTTCCCAGATCTCCCAGAACGCCAGCAGCCATATACTGTAGCAACACCCCACCATCATGGTGTTAAGGTACTTTTTACAGAACATATTCTTCAGACAATGTAAAAAAAAAAAAAAAGGATTTCAACAGCATTACTAACCTTACTTCCTTGCGCTCTTACACATGCAAGGAAACACATGCAGGTATCATCCTCCTCAAAGGCTCATCAATTTAATTAAGACAATAGATTAGCTGATCCTTCAGTAAAGGTAATTTTTGGATTTCTTGTGACACACACACTTCCCTCTTTCTCTTTTATACGTACTTTCTCAAGAGCCCAGAGCTAATTTGAATTGATGGCTTGACTATCCCGGTGAAATTAGCTCCATATCACATTTAGGTGAATAAAATAACATGTTTTCCCTCTCTGTGGAGGCTAAGCCATGCCAAAGAATGGGCTACTGGGTTTTTGGCATCCTGTTCCATACAAAATTGCCAAAACAACCCTAAGACAACATGGATATTACAACAAGGTCAGAAAAGAGGAGCTTTCGCAGCAGGTGATCAATCAGGAGCTAAAAACTAACCGTGAAAAGGCAGACTCCTGTAGTGACAAACCATTATCACGGTTCACGCTTGTGAATAAGCAAATTCAGTATGTTCAGATTATGTAGTGGAGGCAGGGAGTATATTTTGTTTTAGTTTTTTTTTTTTTTTTTTTTTTTTCAATATTTATTGTACATGCCTCATACTGTTAGATGATTTTTGTGCTAATTAACAAATGTATTATTCTGAAGTTATTCTGTGGTCTGACTGCAGGAGTGAATAAACTCAGGGATCTCCCATAGTTTGCCTTTGTCTTTCAATAGAATGGGTTTTAGTTTAGTTAATCAAATGTTCCCCCTTTACATCAAATACGGTTTCTTTGATCTCTGTTTTATGGAAATATGGAAATTATTTTCCCTCTCCTCTCTCTGAAAATAAATTTAAGCCTGTCAAGCTATAGTATGGCTTCATACAGACTACTTGATCATACTTGATTGATCATGTTGCTTTTTTGTCCGGTTTGGAGCTTGACAGCCTCTGGTCACATTTGTTGCTTTGATTGAATGGAAAACAGCAATGTGAATACTTTTTTTTTTTCTTTGCAGGAAAAAAAAATAAAAAATCATACTGGTTTCACACAACATGATGATGAGTTGATGATGCCAGAATTAAAATTTTTAGTTGAACTATGAACTGTGAAGTCTTAGGGGGAAAGTATGTACTAGCTTTGCACACTGTTGAGGTGGGTTTTTGAGGCAGAAATGCTCAAGGCTGTTCAAATGACACTTCTGGAAAGTACCCTGCAGTTTCCAAATAGTGCCAGAGATTCCCATTTGAATTGAAATCAGGGATCTGATTGGGTCGTTGTAGGACTTTAAAGGACTAAAAAAAAGTAAAATGTAAAAAAAATGTCATTTTATATATAAAGAAATGGCATTTCATGTCAAAAAACGCTGCCAAGCCCTGCTATACAGACTTTCACACGATTCTTTTTGAGTAATTGCTTCTTTTGTGCCATCCAGCCGTAAACACCATGGTGGATTGCTGCACTTTTACTCCTTTCTCAGCTACTGAACTCTGCAGCCCCTAATATTGGTTGGTCTCTCTGTGACTTCTCGCACAAGTCTCCTTGATCGCATTGGGATTTTTTTTGGGGGGGGGGGGGGGGGGGGCACCGTCTGGATGACTCCCACTGGGACGTTCAAACATTAAGTCATTGTTTTCTACACTTGTACCCACTGTCTAGTTTACCTCTAACTTCTCTGTTATGCTTTTGTCTTTATTTTCACAGCTGTCCTTTAGATTTGAGTATGCAAAATTACTTTGAATATGGGCAAAATAAATATGCCAATAAATTCTAAATAACTAATAATATTTAATTAAACATTTTATTATCTCCACACATGCAGCTTTGATGTTTGTCCTGTTTTTATTGAGGTCAATGTGTGATGTCTAGACCTTCTATTTATCTGCTGTTTGAACTTTGGTACACAGCGAAAGCCAAAATTACTTGACATGTGCTTGCGTTTCCTCTGTCCCATGTTTACATGCATATGAAAGTAACACAAAGCCTAACACTGCACCTTAACTGCAAGGCTTTTGTCTAGAAAATGTGGATTTTTTCTTTTTTGTTTTTTAAATGAGTCACGAATCAAAGCCTATTGCGTGGTAATTGTGTCCTTTTTTAAAGCAGTTCGTTTTCATTTGTGTATTTTTTTTTTAGCTCTTAAAAAAATAAGTCACTGCAATTATAATGATATTGATTAGGAGGCTCACTCTAAACAGGCATATGCACAATATATATATTTTTTTAATAATATTTTTTTTTAACCTTTGTTGAGATGTTAATTGAAACATTGGCCAGTTTGTTCTCTGAAATCTTACGCTATTGAAAGAGATAATGAAAATGTATCTTTTGAGCATTTTATCAGTAATAGAAATATTTTCAATTAGTTATTAAGACATGTATCCTTTTGGTTTTTCTGTTCTTCAAAGATAAGATTTTAAAGACAGGATTTACGCAAAGCCTAAAGTGAAGTAAATGATGAAAATTAAGATTATAGCAACATTTATATAGCTAATTCAAACAGAAATAGAGAATACTCAAAGTGCATTTCAGATGTTGATTAATTGGCTCTGATCTGAAGCCATTCATCACTGGAGGCCCTTCGCACAGCTGGAATCAAAGACTTCGTCTCTGTCAGAATGATTCGCTATCCTATGATTTTCTTCTAGAAAACTGAATATGGACATCAGAAGAACCACGTTGGGCTCCTAAAATGAGCTAGTAATGGGACTATTGCTTTTGAAAAGCACAGAGAGAAAGCAAATAAGAGAGAGACATCTTAAATTAGATCTAATAGAAAATACAATAAAAATAAAAAGTGCCAAACGAATGAAAAATATATCCTGCTGTGTTACCATAGTAACCTTCTGTTTGTCAAGATGCGGGTAGTTGACAGCATGCTGGCATAGTGACTGTGTGTATGCGTACGTGTGTTTTATCTGAATGTGATGAGCGTTCATGTACAGAGGCACAATGTCCATGTCCTTGTCCGTTGTGGAGAAGCGTCAAGGTTAGAGACGTAGAAAAAGCGTGTGAGTGTGTGTGGGAGAGAAAGACGTTTGTTTGAACTCCCTGATGTAAAGTTTCCTAATGTGTCCCATGGGTGTCATTACACACACAAAGGCGAGACACTCTTTAAACACACTTCTCATATGCTCGGATACAGTCTTAATTATGAGTCTATCAAACCTGCTCCCTGTAGACAGCGCACACACACATACACACAGAAGTTTTACACATAATTGCATAGAACAGGCTGTTACAACAAATTCATTCAATTGTACGTGCATTTTGCATGAGGACTTGTTGAACATGTATTTTACACATTTATAACAGTTTTTACGCATATGTCCTCATGCATAATACAAGACCCATGCAAATATGACACTTAGCTGCTTAACTTATGCATCACTCTGTTTACGTGTACACTGGGATACATTCTTAAAAGCTTCCAGTTCTAGTAGAAGCTCAAGGGATGAGTGGTACGGGAAGATATGACCTCCTCATCTTGAAATATGACCAATTAACTACTGTAGCTCTCATTTTGAGAGTTTAACAGCCCAAAGACATGCTGTGATTTAAATGAATACGAAGGCTGAATTAGCTAGACTACTTTTCTTTTTCTTTTTTTTTCTTCCTTTTTTTTGCAGTTTATTTGATATAACGCCGGATCCTGCAAAAAAAAAAAAAAAAAAAAAAATAAATAAAAAAAAATATATATATATATATATATATATATATATATATATATATATATATATATATATATATATATATATATATATATATATATATATATATATATATATATATCCTAAACCATTACTTTGTATTGATATGTTGGAACATGAAACTACATTATGGAAATTAGAATCCTCCCTAAAATAGTCTCAACCTACGACTGTCCATTAATATTCAAAAGCTTATAATAAGTGGACTTGACAACACTGACATTTTCATGAAAGTTTTAGGTCTTTTCCCAAATGGCACACTTCATGTGCACTTGATGTCTTGTGGACTTACAGTGGCCGCCTTGTATGTTAAGTCAAAACCATAGGGTGTCCCCTTGGTAGGGTGACCAGACGTCCCTTTTTTTCCTGAGATAGTCCCATATTTCAGCTCTATTTTTAGTGTCCTGAGACTTAAAAAAAAAAAAAAGCATGTATTGTCCCATATTTCTTCTTTCCTAAATTATCTTTGCTAGGTGATCATATAAAAGTGAGTACAGCAGTCTTCTGTCATGCAAGAATAGCCTAATCAAAGTTACATTTATTAAGGATCTTCAAAAAGAGTTAATATGCACAGTAAGTTGTGACAAAAAAAAAAAAAAGAACTCAATGTGTATCGTGCTGAATGAGAAACACCAAAGCACTCTCCCAGACAGCACACAATCCCGAATTCAGTTCTCTTTGTGCCTGAATAATCAAATACAGACACATCTGTCAAAATGCTCATCACTTGGAGTGTCTCATGTAAATACAGTCGGTTATGGCTTGAATGTAAAAGCTTGGTGAAAACCGGATATATGTGTCAGTATATTAGATCCTAGCATTCGGTCTTAAAGTGACAGCAGCCTAAAATACCTGTCTGTGTCGTTAAAGACACCCTGTGGTGAAAATCATGTTTGTCTATCTTGATCCTATCTCTTATATGTCTATCTGGTGTTTTTAACGTGCTTTAAGACAAACCATGTGGAAATTCATAAGTTAACACCATTGCTGAGTATTTTCTCTTTAAAACTGCAGTAAAACAAAGACAGTCTCAAACCCGCGGTTTGAAATCGCTGGTGTTTCTGACATCACAAACTACCTTGTAAGCAATCACCTCAACGTGCCAGTGGGCTTTAGCATATCATTAACTGACCACGCAAGGGAGTCTCAAAAGAAGGTTATCCCGGTATATTTTTCTGTTGATATGAAAAATCGGGTCAAAATGGTGTGTATGATTTATATTACGATGTTATGATGAACTATGTACCTTTCTCCACAGTAGATTAGCAAAACGCTAATCATATTAACGTTATGTGTCCGACGTTGTAAAAAGCGATACCATTGTGCAGCGTTTACCTTAGTAAGTTGACTGAGTGGATCTCGTCTCAGCTCGTGGGCGTGAGTGGAGGCAGAGCTAATTATCATATTCATAGATCTGTGTATATTAAATGAGGCAAGGGTGAAGAGTTAAATTCAAGCTATTTTAAGGCATTGAGAATTTTTTTCACAGGAAAAAACATTTAAAGGTCCACTGAAGAGTGTTGGAATGCGCAGCATTATTTAATGTATTGACGTAATTTCAACTGAAACAGGAAGACAGGGCGATATATCAAACAGCCCCACCTCTTATAAATGTATACATGTTAAATATACGTAATGTCCCTGAAAAACTTTGTTTCTTTAATTTGTAACTCGATCGTATTTGTCCTATTTTTTGTAATTTGCTGCTTCTTTTTTGTTCATTTTTATATTACATAAATAAAATAACTATATCGGAAATGCACAATATTAAATCGTTCAGTATTAAATTGTTGCCATCTTTAGATTTATCAGCGATGGCCAGTTACATGTAACTGCCTGCCAGTTTTATATATTTTATTAGATATTTAGTTATTTGTCAGTTTTAAAATTCCCTGACAGCAATTTCAATAGATTATATTGCTGCATATGAACAAAATGCTTGTCTGTCACCCTTATAATGAGCGGGAAAGTTTACTTTCACTTTGTGCAAATCTTTTCTCTTTTTTATGTCTCTTGGTAATGGCTCTCATGCTGCATAACCCAGCAGAGGCTCCCGCATGTGAATCAACAAACACACCGAAATGATTCCGAACATCCTGGTGCCGTTCCAAGCAGAGAGTGCTACGTCTGCTATCCATACACTGCATGTGAGTGTGTTTATGTGCAGTAATGTTTTAAGTGCTTCCTCTGTGAAATGAGAGGAACAGATGGGTTTGGCAGATCCCATGGTACTGCTATCAACTCTGAGTCCCCATTGACACAGACAAAAACTACATCCCTCCTCCCCCCACCCCCTTTGTTAAGCATGGCTGAATCATAATGCTTTTCCCTCATTTATTTAGTTTTGATAATTGCTTTAGATAACAGGAATGCTGATGGTGTAAATGGGGATGCAGTGCAGGTTTAAAAACATATCCCTGGATGGCAAATTTTTGGCATGAGTATAATTATATTATATTATATTATATTATATTATATTATATTATATTATATTATATTATATTATATTATATTATATTATATTATATTATATTATATTATATTATATTATATTATATTATATTATTCTTTTTTAATATAGTTATATTAATTTAACTTCATATTAATCCTACTTATTTTATCATTGTACTGTATTATATTATATTATAAATATCCTTTGTAATTTAATTCATATTATTCCTATTTATATTTTACCATTATTATATTTCCTACATTGCTTTGTAAAATTACTAATAAAATATTACTTAATTTGTTCATTCTGGATCTTTTAGCTGTTGATAATTCAGGTTAATTGACTTCACATTAAAGTTGTTAATGTGATGGTGCATGTAAACTCATTAACGTTGTACTAATGAAGTATTAATTAAAACCAGCACAGTGCACTCTCGTACATTATATTTCTGCCTTTGGCCATGGTACTGTATTAGCTGTGCGGATACATAGAATTTAACTATAATTCTCATTTTTATTCCATCAGAACTGTTTCCTTATGTATGACGACTGTCATGTGAGTATCATACTGATGATGTGGGATCAGATTTTTCCCATTCTAGATAAATGTCAGTTATAAAAACAGTTCTTAGTCCATCACTCGTGCCCTGACACACTGTAAGAATAGTGACCCACGTCTCACACTCTGCTGTGTCAATCTGACAGAGCTCCTCGATGGTGCATTAACATCGCTGTAAGAAGTCTTCACCTGTCAATCAAAAGGCAAATGATTGACAGCTAAGTGCTACCGTATGTATTTATTAGTCTATCTTGGCTATCTGATGCTAACTTCATACTTACTGCAGTCTCTGCAACACATATACGAACTCTAACTTCTTCACCTTCTTTCAGATTATGTTACAAGAATAAAGGAAAAGCTCACCCCCACACAAATGCAGAGAATAAGTGACTTCATGTGTGGCGGTGCCAGCTCACTGATAGCTTCTCCTCTTGTCTAATCACATTTGAATACCAGGATCTTAGCAGATGTTACTGTTTCTGCAGAACTGGAGCTCAGTGATATAGCGAGTTAAAGAATCTGTGATGCGAAACCCCTCAAAAAAAAAAAAATAAAATAAAATAAAATAAGCTAATTATTTATATATTTTGCTGTAGTCAGAAGGAAATATCAGTTCTAAAATTCCTTTTGCCATTAATTGTAATAATCCAGTGAGATTGTTGTATGCAAAAGGAGTCTGACAACAGCCGGTATGCTCCACACAGAGATTTGATCCAACCATCATCGAGTCTGTCTGTGATTACATGAAGAAACTAAAAAAACTGAGGCAGAGTAAATACAGAAGAACTGTGGCAACGTCTCCAAGAAGCTTTAAGAATCCTATAGTATACTAAGACTTTTGCATAGTACTGTAGATGCTATCAATAGCCACAACATTTGGTCCCAAACTAGGTAACCAATAGCTTAATTTTAATCTAGTTCTTCTTTTAACATTTAGCCAGTTTAATCTGTTTATTTAGTGTTTATTGCTAGAAAGTAACACAAATGTAAGAGTTCTCTGTCTTTATTTCTTGTTTTGAATTATTGACAAGTGCCATACAGTGGCGAGGCTACTTAAGGGACTTGGCCCACTCAGATTGACAGCTGGTCCACCCAATAAAATGAGACAAAATAATTATATTGTGGAATAGGAAATAAAAATATATGAAAATAATAATTGCTCAAATACATGAATTTAGTGGATGTCACTCCCGAAAGTGTGAACTGAACTGGTCGCCTAGGAAGCGTGAAAAGAGTACTCACTGTATCACTAAACAGCTGTCACTCATCTTAGTTCATTGCGATGACACGATCTCCCGAAGTTCCGTTATAATCAAAGAATCTGTCTGCACTGCACAATGAATCTCTTTAATTACATAATGTCTACACTTTTTTTGTTATAAATAGAGGATTTGCAAGCTCTCAGCACTGGACAAAAACTTTGAGCGGATTCGAACTTAAACACCTCTGATTGGCTGTTGCGCTCAAGAAATCAAAAGACAAAAAAAAAAAATGCTGTAAATAGAAACCTTTGATGATCCCCATATTATTACCTTTGTTTATTGTTCTTATGTTTTTATTACACTGGTTAATTTATTAATTAATGGATTTTGTTGTTTTCAATAAACAGTTGGCTGACAATAAGTCAAATTAAACTAATATTAATTGTCAAATTATTTTAGCCCATGTAGGTCTATTGTAAAATGTAATTTGAGAGCTGGTGTTGAGGTCCATCCTATTTCACCCACTTTAAAATTCCTCACCACTTGTGCCATATACATTACTGTGCAAGTTTGGGATCAAAAAGATGTTTTATTTATTTTATTATTGTTATTATTATTTAAATAAATTAATACTTTTATTCAGCAACTACTCATCAAATGTATCGAAAGTGACAGTAAAGACATTTACAGATGATTCCTGTTGCAAATAAATGCAAATGTTCTATTCATCAAAGAATCCTGATTTTATTTATTTATTTATTTTCTTTTTATTACAGTTTCCACAAAAATATTAAGCAACACAACATTTTCCACATTGATAATTGATAATAATGCAAATTTATTCCAGGAATGAATTACAATTTAAAAAAAAAATTAATTTGTAATTATATTTCACAATATTACTGTTTTTACTGTATATTTAATCAAATAAATGAAGCCTTGGTGAGCATAAGAGACTGTTGCAAAAACATTAAAGCATTTACTGACCCCCAGTTTTTGAATGATAGTGTATACGGGCCAAAAAGTGGGAAAGTTAGGTGAGAAATGTGTGTTCAAAGTTAATTGTATATAGAATAAATTGTAGTGTAAAATGTCTATTCCGATGAGGCCTTGTTTTAGGCATGTAGACATTCATTTTTATCTTGATTATTATACTGATTTTTATGGACTCGATATGTGTTGCTCTCTCTCTCTCTCTCTCTCTCTCTCTCTCTCTGTGTGTGTGTGGCTGTGTTCTGCTTACTCAGCTACTTTTAAAGACCCATTTTAGTTGAACTCATCTAGAGTGCAGCCTCAAGGACAACACACCTCGATCGCCGTAAACCTGTGTACATTTCAGACAGGACGTAGAGTTGTGCGTGTCTGTGAGCTGTTGAGTTAAACATGCACTCTGAACAACTTAGCCTGCATTGTGGATCTGTGTGTGTGTTTATAGTCTGTATTTAGTATTTGCATCTGAGTCACTTCCAGGGAGAGTGAGGCGATAAATTCTTGTTTGAGTTAATCCAAATGTCAGAGGAGTGAATTGTTTAAACAGCACGGCTTGAAAAACATGGGAGAGAAAAATGTTAATGCTAAAGAGCGTAGGGAAAGATTGGATTAATGGAGCTAGTGAGCGATGGAAGAGGGAAAGATGGAAAAGAAGTGGAGAGAGAGAAAGGGCATGCGTCTCTGTTCTGCATGCCTGTGTGCCAGTTTGCTGCATTAGCGCGCTTCTTCAGAGGCTGACAGAATTTGCACATGATAACGCACCCTGCCAAAAGCAAGTGCACAAGCCCAGAGACAGACCGAGAGAGAAAGAGAGAAGGGGATGGAGACAATGAGAAAAGTTTCCCCGAAGTAGGCAAATGTAAAGCTGCCAACTGAACTCCACAAGGTTTTTAAAGGGGCAGTTCACACAAAATAAAAATACTGTCATTATTTGGACATCCTTGTGTCATTTCAAACTCATGTTATTTTCTGTAGACCATAAAAAATGATGTTTAGAAGAATGTTCACAGTGCTCTTTTTCCATGCAATGAAATTAAAAAAGTTACCAGGGTCTGTCAAGCTCCAGAAATATTCAAAGTGGGAGGAACAGACCAAGATTACATTGAAGTCACATCTTCAAATTTGGCACATTGTGATTGGTTACAAGTCACTTGATAGCCAATGTCTTTTTCTGACATCAATAGGTGTGTTCAACCAATCGGCGAGATAGGTCACTTGCAGTTGGGGCAGGAGTTAAAAATGGAGATGTCTGCTTTCCGTATTGACGCTTGCGCAGTGTTTGCATATATCATAGATAAAGTGGATTAGATGCACTATTTGTCAAATACATATATGTTTCAGACATTATTGAGGGTTTTTAAAAAACAACAACAGAAACAACAATAAGAATACAAAGCAAAAAACAACTAAACAAACCTACACTAAAACATGCTGGGTTAAAAACAACCCAAGTTGGGTTGAAAATGGACAAACCCAGCAATTGGGTTGTTTTAACCCAGCGGTAGGGTTAAATGTTTGCCCAACCTGCTGGGTAGTTTTATTTAACTCAACTATTGTTTAAAAATTACTGTATTGCTTAATTAAAATGAACCCAAAGTATGTTGGAAATGAACATTTAATAATTATTAAACAATAAACATTTATTAAATTGCTTATTAATAAATGTATATTAATGAACTATTAAACTATTAAATTTATATTAATACAATATGAAAGCTTATTAATAAACATTCACCTTTTGTCTATTATTGTTGTCTCTAATAGCATCTGGTTTTTCATTTCCCAATTATTTTGGGTTCATTTTAAGCTAGCCATATAGCAATTTTTAAACAATAGTTGGTTTAAATAAAACTACCCAGCAGGTTGGGCAAACATTTAACCCAACCGCTGGGTTAAAACAACCCAATCGCTGGGATTGTCCATTTTCAACCCAACTTGGGTTGTTTTTAACCCAGCATTTTTTAGAGTGTAGAACCCAACCAAAACCTATCTCAACCCTGGTAGATTTCAAGAATATAGAAATAAAACACAAACACAGTGTCTAGAAACAAAATACAGGTTTACAAAGAAGATTAAAAAAAGTTGACACAATATCAAAAGTAGCATGCCATATATTCACAGTGTTAACGTGGGACCCATTTATACAAGAGTTCTATCAATATATTGTCCAACAAGACAAGACTGTGGGTGACTAGCTCATTTATTTATTTTTATTATTTGCCACAGAGAGAGCAGCTAACACTAAATTTCTTTGTTGAACGCATAAGGTATGAGATCCCAAAAATCATTAAAATAAAAAAATTAAAATTGGATGGAGTCAAACATATAGTATCAGTGACCATTTTAGACGTTTTCTTGTAGCAACAGAAACACTTATCAATACTTTATACTGCTTAATCTTGTCTGTCTTCACGTGCTATCGGAATTATCGTAAATACGAGTTTCCTAGTTAAAAATTGGACATGAACCAGTGGCGGCTGGTACAAAAAATAATAATAATTTAGAAATGCAGGCATGAATAGGCTAATTGTTAAATAACCATTTAACAAGTGATATAATAATCTATCTATCTAAAACATGGAAATATTGTCCTAGAAACAATGTTAATATTGAAGGCTATAAAAACAAACATGATTGTAACTGTGTAGTATATGCTATAAATGATGTGCAAAAAAGGGATCAAATCACATTGTACCTTTACAATCTAAAAACAAAATGTTTTTTGAAGCAGAAATTAAATACACTAAACTAATAATGAAAATAAATACAAACAAAAGAACAGCGGCGCTCGTTCATGGAAGTTTGTGCTTGCTGAAGGCTCGTCCACGCCTGACTGCAAAATGGAAATATTTTCCTTTCTAACTTTTACAGATGGAGAATATGTCTGTGAAATGTAAATTATGCACTGAGGAAATTATTAAAAGTCACTTCAGCTTAAAAAAAAATTATTAATAGAGGTATGTTTGTTTCCACCAGTCACTGCACAAGTTAAGATTACATATGATGACGAAAGCACGTTAGTGCAAGCCCTCCCGGAACCCATAGAGATTGCATTGCAGTGCCTGCAGCTCGAAAAGAAAATTCTTTGAATGGAAGTCTATGGGAGCAGTCGGGGCAAATCTCCGCCAGATTGAAATGCCCAAAAAGAGGCGGTACTCCACAGAGCGTGACTCGAGGCTGATTGGAGGCAGAACAAACAGCCTAGCAGTGACCTGCTGTGACTGGTATTCTTTATTAGTTTTTTCCCCAACAGCTACATTGCCTTAGCCTGGTAATACCAGACTCTGCTACTTCACTTTGCTTCGTAGACAGAGTCTGGAATGGCATAATAGAGAAGTGTTTTCTCTCTCGCTAGGGGGCGCTTGTCTGAAGTTTAAAATCATTGGTTACCCGTAAGCCAATCAGATACGTTTAGTTATGACGTATGTTATGTGCCTGTACAGCCGCATCGAAGCACAGACATCATGCATCGAACTCAAATCTATGATTGAACTTCCACTGTAAACCTGTTGTAAACACATGATAAAACAAATGTTTATCAAACACTCTTCTTGTTCTGGCTTCAGTTTGAAAAAGAGTTGAATGTTCTCCATAACAGAGCGAATTGCATCCCGTGTCTCGTTTCCCATTTCCGCGGTCGTTTCGGTTTTCGATTTCTCTAACCTACAATGTAAAACTCGGCGCTTAGCATCTACGTCACGGCTCTCAGCCCGCCCTCTGTTCGTTGATTGGCCCGGCTGTTTCCAGACCGGTGGCAAACAGAAAGCTCTGACGCTGTATCAGACTGAATACAGAAGCGAAATGAAATTGAGCGGAAGTAGGAAGTCTGACGTAGTCAGGCTAACATTGCCTTGTCTTGTTGTTAAAATAGTGCATATTTACATATATGAATAATCATTTGAAGCATATTGTATCTTTTATACTCAGTGAAAATAGCCTGTATTTGACTGAAATTCCAGAATTGACAGGAAGTTGACTATCTAGATAGCGCAGTGAATGTTTATATAGTTGTCAGTGAATGGGATGCTAAATATAATTATGGCTTTAATAAAATGTTCCCGATAAATATGCAAGAACAAACCTGGTATCCTCCATGATTCCTGTTCTTTTGACTTGGGTAAAGTTGGTTTTATATTCCCACATTCGGGCTTCTGATAAATTCAGACTTTCCAATAAATGTGCAATAAATTAATGTTTGCGAATTTTAAGCAGCGATATATTATATTGACAACCAACGATTGTCAACTTACAACATCTTTCACAGTCGAACAAAATAGGCAAGTATTGTTTTAATTGCATATTTACTTGTGAATGTCCACTGAATGTCCAATATAGTGTGATAAACAAGGCTATTGAATACGGATGTCCGAATGTGCGAATATAAAACCAACTTTACCCAAGTGTTGTTTTGGACGACAAAGCACTTGAACACGACCAGCTCGAAATCACAACTTTAGAAGTAGGAAATATCCAATAACGTGAGGACAGCATAATACAGCACCTGTATTTTTTAAGAAAGTTCAACATAAGCCTATACTATTTAAATACCAGTAACACTTTGCAATAAGGTCTTATATGTTAACTTTGTTAATGCATTAACTAACATGAACTAATAGTGAGCAGTAAATTATTAGCGAACTAAAGGTCAGAATAAACAAACACACATTATCGTTGTCATTGTTGAATCCAGCCAATCACCAAAGCTTGTGCATCAGAACTGGAGAAGCTGCGAGGATGAACCGACCGCTCTTAAATTGTTCTGCCGGTACTTGTACAGCATATACCATCTGTACCGTCTCAAACTAAATTTCTAAGCAGCATGCACAGTTTCATGTCAGACACCAATCAGTCTGTGCAGCGCTTCATGGAGTCGGACACATCAAACCTGCTGTGACACATCTTGATGTTCCATATTTGAATAAATATGTATGTGAATGGGATTTGAAATCTTTTGCGGAGAATGGAACTATCGGCAAATAATGAGCAATACGATTACTTCTGTATGTCTTTTCCTCACACCCAGAATAAAGTAAATGAGTTGGACTACATTTATGGTGTTTTTTTGTTATTTTCTAAGCTTTACAGCTCCTCTTCATCATTCACTTCCATTGTATAGAAAAGAGCAGCTTCAACATTCTGTTAAACTTCACATTTTCTGCATTTCCAGTAAATGAACTTTCATTTTTGTGTGAACTATTGCTTCAACATTTTAAAGCCTTGAACAAATTTGAAAAGAAGGAAAAAAAATAAAAAAATAAAACAGCATGATACTTCATAAAAGGCTTACAAGCATAACATCATGCATTTTTCCATGGCATAAGTTGATTCTATGGCCTTACAAATCGCTTAAAAAACGTTTTAAGAAACTACTACATCTCAAAACCGCTTTTTACAAGTAATCTTAGATGTTCTACTTAAAGCGGCCTTTTTTTAATGGTATCTGACCGCTTTCAGCCTGGATTCTTCGAGGAGCTCAGGCTGGGCGAGAAAAAGGAGTGGCACCCCAACTTCAAAGCCACCCAGATTTCACATGTGATGCAAGACCTTGCAATGCTTTCGCCTGAAGGGCATGGTCTTGCTGTGTAGCAGGTGTTTAGATAAGACTTGCCAAAAATACAGAAATATAAAAATACCCCTCTATCATAGATATTATTATTCTAGAAAGAGCTGATTTAGACAGTTTAATATTGTGATGTGTTTGCATCATTGTTACCATGATTTAACATTGAATATGACAGCAGAGTTGTGCTGAGAGAGTAACTCTAACTTAAAACACAATATGGAGGATTAACTCATGCATTTATTGAGTTGTATTTACCAAGCTGCTTCCTGTTTGAAATTGACGTTGAAGTTTTTATACACAAAATTCTTTTGAGCTTTTGAGTTTGCATTATTACGCCTGCTATCTTTAAATTCAAACTTGAAATTACTGTCAGTCATCAAATATTGAAATAACTGAAAAGAGAAGTACAAAATAAGTAAATCTAGTTGCTTTGCTTTTCATATTCTTCATCTGTGTTTTTATTTGTTTAATGGTGCATATTTGAGACGGTGTAAAAGCCCGAAATAATAATAAAAAAAAAAAATGTTTTTACGTCAATAGAAAACCATGGAACATTTATTCAGGCGCATGCTGTTTTGTATGGATGGAAGCGTAGAACTTGTTAGCATGCAACAGTTTGATGTAATTTATGTTTTCAAAGCTCTGGTAAATGGAAGAAAATGTGATAAAGCCTTTATGTGAATCAAAGCTTATTTATACCCTCAAAGGAAGAAACAGGCATATTTTTCTCTGCACATTTTCCCTTTCTTTTATTCTTTTTTTTTTCCTCTTACATAAACACTCTTCAAAGACAGGACGAGGCCCAGCAGCAATAATGGCAGACAAATAAAATAATTCTTTAGGCGTATGCCGCTAAATGGCTTAATCAGCATTTGAGAAGTCTTTTTTTTTTTTTTTTTTTTTTTTTTTAATGAGTAAAGAAAATGGTACTATTCATTTTTTTTTTTTTCTTATGGTGTCAGAAAAGAGAGCATCATATTTGTATATAGGCATCTTAAACACATCTTTAAAAGAAAAAATTAATATGCTTTCTAAATCATAAATGCCATATTCGCTATGTCATATCCGCATTTTGGTGACATGTTCTTACACATACATTGAATAGGGCCGGATATGCCATTGGACAACATTGCAAATTGAACTCTTAAAATCACTAAACTGTTTAACAATGACACAATAGTGATCATTTGTTTCTAAGTAGAACTTAAATGCATCATTACAGGAATTATCAAGCCCAAAGGAGCTCAACTAAGGCTGACATTTTTGTTATTGTTGTTATTTTCCTTTGGTTAACTGCCCACAGGATTACCAGTGCTGTCATGAACTCCACCCTTTATAATGCTTAAATTTGTGCCCTTGTAACTGCTATTATCCAGAGTCCAATATGTGATAGATGGACAGATAGACAACTGGAACAGTTTTAAACCTGCCATACTGGGAAGAAGAAAGTGTGGGAAGCACTCATTTAGCACACAAGCTCACTCAAATATCTTTTGTTAACACTTTATTTATATCTGTTACTTTTACACTTTATTTTAAGCCTTTGTTAATGTATTTACTGTATAATAATAGCAAAAAATTGCAGAGAGTGTCTCTCAAAGTAGGCCAAGTTAATCAGATGATATTTTAAAGGTGATTTGTTTTTTTAACCAACGATTTACTTTTTTAAACTGTTGTTGTTGGAAATATTATAATAGTTTTGCAGTGCATTGTCATGTATGAAGAGTGCCTTTGTTTCTGCTAAATAGTAATAAGTAGTCCCAAATAGTGAAAGATGTGTTTAAGTCGCATGTCGTGGAATTACAAGTGGTCGAAGGCTCTAGTTAATTTAGGAATGTTTTTGTTACATTTTGACCCCCTGTTTAAAATGTAAAAGCATCTATATTTTATAGAAATGTTTTCCTTTCAATTCATATTTATTTCATAACATCCAAATGAGTGTAAATATATTTCCAAATCCTTGTAGGTAACACTTTATTTTACAGTGTACTTATTATATGTTACATGTACTTATAGTAATGCTATTGTAATAGCAATAAATTATGCATAATTACATGCAACTAACCCTAAACCAAACAGTAATCCAAACACTAGCCCGTAGTTCACTGACAAGCTACGCAATATCGCGTTCATTATCGAAGACGATTCATCTGTGATAATGAACGTGATATTTCGTAGCTTGTCAGTGAACTACGGCTCTGTTTATTAAATGCCGCTCCATTTGAAAGCAGGTGATGGCGATTTAGCGGTAATCAGGGAACCGGCTTTACTGACGAAATGCATGTGACAATTGCAAGCGATATATCGCCCAGCCCTACCCTCCACCTTCCCCAGCTCCACCTGTATAGATCTGCTGCAGGTAATTCACGTTTGCTATATTGTACAGCAGCAGCATGTCTTACTTTCTCACAGCAGTGTGTATGTATTGGCAATAGCAAGTCCCGTACTTGCTCTGCAGCAGCAATAACCTACAGCAGCAGAACTATTCTGCCAAGACCAAACATATCAACATTGTCATACCCATTATCTCCATGCATCTTCTATTAACCCCTTACAAGTTTTTGAGAGTCTCCGGACCTCAGTTTGACAATTAGTCTGTCAATATGGATTTAAGAAAATCAGTAAAGGAGTTGTTGTATGGTGACTTATCTTTCTATCTTTAGTGACGCAACTATCCGCTTGGAATGCATCACTCATTGGGCTGTGATGGACAGCTGATTAATGCTGCCATTCTTTAATTATTCATAACTCACTCACCCACTTATTTAATCACTGACTCACCAAATGAGTCAGAGGTCAGTCAGGCATTTTAATAGACTCTTCTCTCCTATCAGCTAATTATGTTTATTGCCTGCTTGAAGATCGTTTATTAATGCCTGTTAGAACCAGAAAGATGATGCAAGATGGCACAGATGATCGCATTTACCGGGACGGGTAATTACCGAAACTTTTGCTGACCTTTGACCTTGGCTCATATGTGCTCTAATCAGATTGCCGTTCAAAAGGTTAATATGTCAAAGTCTACTAATGAACCAGTTCACTCCTGACCTTATTTAAACACTCTACGTTGGTGTTAAGAAGCGTGAGCAGAATGTTTATCAGCTTGTGTGTTTTGATGTTTCTAAGGGTTCACTATACTGACAGATAACTCAGTAAATCTGGATTTTTACATATTCACAGTGCACATGAATAAGTTGCTGCCACAATGCTAAGGTATTGTGGTTGGTTGCAAGGGTGCTGCTAAACAGTAGTTAGGGAGCTCTGAGTGGTTGCTAAGGTGATCTGGGAGGTCACTAGGTGATTTATTATCCCTCTGGTTTTGTTAACTTGTGAGTCACACTTGTACTGTTAGCAGATCAAAACAGGCCAACAACACAAGGTTTTTTTATTTATTTATTTTATTTATTTATTTTTATTAAATGACTATACTATATTTATTTTCCATAATTATTTTACTATACTGTATATAAAGGGCTTGCCCTTAACGTTTTTGCTCACCAGCATCTTTGACTAGTGGTTTTCCAAAGTTACTAGCAACTCACTCAGCAATTTCACTGCCCACAATTTTGCCATCGATACCATGGGGGAAAACTGCCATATAGATATTTTTAATATTATCTCATAATTTGGCAGCAGGTATATTAGGCTGGTAGTAATCAGATTATAGTTACATTTTGAAAAAAAAAAAAAAAATGTAACTATCAGGATTACAATGGTTTCATTTAAAACTAAATAAATCATTATTTTGCCATAATACTATATTACTGTAAGCGCTGCTTGATTATACAGTAGTTCCTGGTTCTGTTGCCAGTGATGACTCACACGAGCCACCGACCGGTGAATGCGCAAATAACACCCGTCTACAATCTCCTTAGATGCAGATTGAATCACTGCTGCTAGTTGAAAAGATGCTTCCTGTGGGGAAGAAGTGTTTTCAATTCATGGAAATTTCGCTGCTATTTTGTTTTCAAAAAAGAATGCAAACAACATGGTTGTACAGAGCAAACTCTGCCTACCAGCTACGAAAACACTTTCTTTCAAATGACTAAAAAAATAATCTGTAATACCATACTGTAGCCACTAGATGTCATATAGCCCTTAGCCCTTTACATATATATATATATATATATATATATATATATATATATATATATATATATATATATATATATATATATATATATATATATATATATACTGTATTTTCAGGGCTGTGGAAATGAGACATGATTGTTTATTATTTTTAATAAGTAACCAAAATGCTAAACATTAAAATAAAAGCAGAACAAACATGAACAGAAATGTTTGATCCGAGTTTGTTCAGTTTGTTTATGATCTGATGTCACTTTTATATTTTTAATCTCTAAACAACAACAACGATAATATTATTGCAATAGATAATTTATCAGATTTTTAAAATATTTTTATTGTTGAGACCCATTCAAAAGTTTGAAGGGTGGAACATTTAATAACTTGCAGAAATTGAGAATAAATAATTAAAATATAATTTTAAAAATGCAATTAATTTACAGTATAGTTGATCCTCCCACCTCTCTTTCTTTCTTTCTTTCTTTCTTTCTTTCTTTCTTTCTTTCTTTCTTTCTTTCTTTCTTTCTTTCTTTCTTTCTTTCTTTCTTTCTTTATGTGACATCGAAGTAATCCAAAAGTAATCAGAAATTTGTAACTGTAACGGAATACATTTTTAAAGTAACCCTCCCAAGCCTGCTGGTTTATTATTACATTTTGGAAACAGTTGTGCTGCTTAATATTTTTTTTATAACTAGTGATACTTTTTTTCATTTTTTGATGAATAAAAAGTTAAAAATGAACAGCATTTATTTCAAATAGAAATCTTCTGTAACAATATACACCACCGTTCAAAAGTTCGGGGTCAGTAATTTCTTTTTTTTTGAAGAAGAAGAAGAAATTAACTCAGTTTTTATCAATGTTGGAAACAATTGTGCTGCTTATATATATATATATATATATATATATATATATATATATATATATATATATATATATATATATATATATATATATATATATATATATATATATATACTGTAATAATATAGTATATTAAAAAGGAAAACAAAAAAACAATAATAATGTGTAATAATATTTCACAATATTGCTGCTTTTTTCTGTATTTTTGATCAAATAAAAGCAGGCTTTATGAGCATAACAGACTTCTTTCAAAAACATCAAAAACTAGTAATGTTCAACCTTTTGACCAGTAGTGTTTTTATTGTATTTAATCATTTTAGTTCTAAATTATTCACCATTTCCACTTAAAATAATACAAAAGATATTGTATACACTCACATCCAATGTCCTGATGAACAAATTCAAGTTCTGCTCTACATTTTTTCTTATTCGAGAAGCTGTTTCACTTTTTACAGTAGGGAAGAAAAGACTCTCACTTCCATTTCTTTTCCACAATTTGTTTGTGTTCAAACAGGAAACAAAATTCGCCAAGTACCGCACCATTCAGATGAAGTAAAAATTAAAATCAGGGGGAAAAAAAAGACCAAACAGTACCAGAGGGTTAAGTTAAAAGTCTGTGGATATGATTTTAGCATTAGCTTGTCATTTTGTATGTTTTGATAATTAGAGTTAAAGAACACACACAGTACAGTTGTACAGTTTTTGAGTATGCAGATTGTTAGTCGCATAGCATGGCACCGTCTCCAAGCAAACAAAGGCCTGGGTATCATGTGATAGCCCACCCCCGATTTTAAGTTTGTTTATTCGACTAACAAGGCTTTCTTTTTTTAATGTTACATTTCACTTTTGAGGCTGTTTCCTGGCTCTGAGCTCTGAATGCACAGTGGACGTCTGTGGTAACAAGAGCCTGAGCTACAGGGAGGAATCTAAGATGGGATCACGCAGAAGGGCCTGGTGTTTTTGCCGGCTGACCTCTCTCGCTGCCGCTAGCCTGTGTAATGCTAATTCTCTTTCAAGTGTGTTACATTAGCATCTGTTCGTGGTGCGTCCTGAGCCAATCAGCTTTGATCTGAACATTCTGTCTTTTCAAAGGGCTAAAAAAGAACCCTAGCCTCAGAATCTGCATCGCTCGCGAATGCCGGTGGACTACCAATGATAACGCCCACAGACTACAATAACCGCGACCTGCTAACAAGGAAAAAAGGCTTAGCGTGTAGCGTCAGAGTTGTCAGAAGTGCACACTCGCTTGTTCTTTTCGCAAACTGTAGGCGTTGCAGTGTCTGCTCGATGAGAGCTTGTCCATAAAGTGCAGTCATCTTTTGAGAGCGTTGCACTGAGGAACACTTCACACAACTCTTAATGCATAAAAGAGAGCACGCTACCCTTGACTTCCAGACTCTTTATCATTTAATTCAATATGTTTAGTGCTGTTAAATCTATTGACGAGTGCTAAGCCTCTTTTTACGCATCAGTAGTCGTGCCTTCACAGACGTGTGAAGGATTAGCAAATTTTATTTACCCTAATGTTTCCAGATTGATTATAAACAAAATGAGGTCAAAATGTTTAGCTCTTCAACCTGAATTCCTGCGCAACGTCTGGCATTATGTTAATCGGCTGTTAGCAGACATTACACAAAAGAATGTCTTAAGCCAAAATGCAATTACATTTCTTTAAAATCCTGCTACTTCTATTCATTATTCTTTCAACAAAATAAAGTTTACTTTGTGTACGTGCTTCAGTTCAAAAGTGCATGATACAAATTCAAAGCCCAAAACGTTAACACCTTTTGAAATGAACATCCAATGAAAATGTTAAATGAAATAAAATTAATTTTAAAAAAAAGATGCACTAATTATGGTATTACAGAGGAAATGGAAATATCAGGACACATTGACTGAATTAAAAATTATAAAATAAAATAAAATTATAAAAATTTTAACAAACTATTACTATCACTACTATAAAGTAGAGGAAACCAAAGGTCATTTTATTGATTTGATTTGAAAAAATAAAATAAAATAAAATAAATAAAACAATAAAAAATAAACAAAACAAAATAAAATAATGATTTCACCGTTACAAAAGTTGGGGTGACCAAGGCTCATTTTTATCGATTTCATTAACACAATAATAATAAAATAAAAAGCTTTGATTTTTACTATTGCAAAAGTAGAGGAGACCATTGATTTAATTTAAAAACAAAATAAATAAAAAACAAAGTAAAATAAGATCAAATAATAAAATATAATTTCACTATTAGAAAAAGGTAAATGAAAGGTTAGATTTACTGATTTTAAATACAGTAAATACATAAAATATGCAATAAAATATTAACTCTAAAACTGATGTTTTAGGTTTTCATGTCCTTATGTGACAACCAGCCTTTGCTCTCTCCTATGTAAAATGCATACAACAGGAGGGAAAAAGCAACTCTGAGGCAGATAAATATTTAAAAATACACATAGCACTATATTATTACAGTCTGATTTATTTATTGAAAGTATAATTCTCTGTGGCAGTATATGCACTGAACAGGCATCCAATTATATATGTGCAGTACTTTACTATTCTCTCATATTATGTATTGATTTATTTGCTTTTTTGAACAGTTGAGTTTGGGACATAATCTTCTTAGAGTGAAAGAGTTAAAGGGCCACAGGGACCAGATCCAAATCCCCCGCTATTACTGCTTGCACTAGACATACACGCACATGCACTCTGCTTCTCTTTCAGCCACACCAGGGGTGAAAGCTATCCACAGCTTTAATTATGTCCCTTCTCTCTCTCCTACTCTCTCCCTCCCTCTCCTCCTCTTCTGAAGTATTTCCTTTCTATCCCCAGATTCAACCCGTTCACTACCCTGTAGCTCTTCCTCTCAGTAACCTGGTTCCTTTCCTTAGACTTACTTTCTTTTTCTTATTTATTTTTTTTTATTTTATTTTTTTCCGGTGGTACTCTACACTTCCCCTCATTTCTTTCCCTTCCCTGCACTTTCTCTCTCCTCCCCTCCCCATGCCTGTTTCACTGGTAATAGGCATCTTCAGTGTTTCAAGTATGGGGTTGTTTTCTGTTAAACTACTGAATGTTAGTCAACTCAGAGCTATTAATAGAGGCAGTTAGTATCATGTGCAGTTGTTTTGTAATGGCTGAACTGTCTCTCTCTCTCTATCAGGTCATTTTTCTGCTATAGGTTTGTTTGCTGACCTGACCTGCTGGTCTGAGCTGTGGGACAGAGACTTACGATCCACAGGGGCTGCAGTGGCACAATTCAATTGAAGAATTCAATTTACATGTTTTTTCTGTCAAAGTGATGAATTGTGTGCAATAGAACACAGGCTTGGTTTCACTGACAAACATACATACATAGACACACACACACTTACTATAGTGTACACCACATGGCTTTCTTTCTTTCTTTCTTTCTTTCTTTCTTTCTTTCTTTCTTTCTTTCTTTCTTTCTTTCTTTCTTTCTCTCTTTCTTTCTTTCTGTCTTTTTTCTCCCTTGTCCCTTTCCCATTTATTTCCTTGTCCTTTTCATTTCCTTGTCCTTTTCCTTTCCTTTCCTTTCCTTTCCTTTCCTTTCCTTTCCTTTCCTTTCCTTTCCTTTCCTTTCCTTTCCTTTCCTTTCCTTTCCTTTCCACTCTGCTTCCCATTCTTATTTACTTTTCCCTTTTCTTTTCTTTCCCTTTTCACTTCTCATGGTTTCATTTCTTCCTTTTTCCTTCAGGCAGATATCCATATCTATTCATTTACATCTAATGAATTCCTTTCCTTTCCTTTCCTTTCCTTTCCTTTCCTTTCCTTTCCTTTCCTTTCCTTTCCTTTCCTTTCCTTTCCTTTCCTTTCCTTTCCTTTCCCATTTATCTTCCCAGTCCTTTTCATTTCCCTTTCCTTTTCCACTCTGCTTCCCATTCTTTTTTCATTTTCCCTTTTCTTTACGTTTCTTTTAGGCAGATATCCATATCTACATATCCATTCATTTACGTCTAATGAAGTTCTTTCCTTTCCTTTCCTTTCCTTTCCTTTCCTTTCCTTTCCTTTCCTTTCCTTTCCTTTCCTTTCCTTTCCTTTCCTTTCCTTTCCTTTCCTTTCCTTTCCTTTCCTTTCCACTCTGCTTCCCATTCTTATTTACTTTTCCCTTTTCTTTTCTTTCCCTTTTCACTTCTCATGGTTTCATTTCTTCCTTTTCCTTCAGGCAGATATCCATATCTATTCATTTACATCTAATGAATTTCTTTCCTTTCCTTTTCTTTTTTCTTTTCTTTTCTTTTCTTTTCTTTTCTTTTCTTTTCTTTTCTTTTCTTTTCTTTTCTTTTCTTTTCTTTCCCATTTATCTTCCCAGTCCTTTTCATTTCCCTTTCCTTTTCCACTCTGCTTCCCATTCTTTTTTCATTTTCCCTTTTCTTTACGTTTCTTTTAGGCAGATATCCATATCTACGTATCCATTCATTTACGTCTAATGAAGTTCTTTCCTTTCCTTTCCTTTCCTTTCCTTTCCTTTCCTTTCCTTTCCTTTCCTTTCCTTTCCTTTCCTTTCCTTTCCTTTCCTTTCCAGCTTTCAAAAGTTCTCCAAACTCTTTTAAATCTTTGTGCATTTCTTCTATGTCTGCACTGCTATTACACCATCTCTCTCAATGTGTCCCTCCTATTTGCTGCTACGTATTAATCAGCCTGTAGAGGAAGCATGTCGTCCTGTGGTGACGGGGCAGGGAGGGCAGAGAACTTCTTGTTGCTATCTCATTCGCACACAGCGCTCTCCCAGTTGTCAAACCGAGTTGAAACATCTTATTTATAATTGTACCTGCTTATTTAGGTCACTGTGCAAAATCAAGAGAAATGAATGGATGAACTCAAAGTTGTCTCATGTTAGCAGCAGGGCTAGGCTGATGGGTCAGTTAATAGTGACATTATTGACGTGAGTGTGTGTGCTGGGGACAGCCTTAATGAGAACCACTGCACAGTGTGCTCTTAGTCAGAGGGACATAAACAGCATTAAGCTACATTAAAGAAGATTAAGCCAAGCAATCAAACTCCCGTTTCCATGGCAACACATTGTCATTACTCTGGGATGGACAACCGGGCCAAACGACTTAACCACAGAGATCAACTTAATGCGCTCTCTTTCTCTCTCTCTCTCTTTCACTTGATTGCATACTTACTCTCTCTCCTTTCCTGCCTCTCTCTCTATTTTTAAGCAACTGTAATTCCAGATGATCACCCCATCCTGATCCAGATAATCCTTTAGAATACCTTTTATTTAGAAATGTTTAGCTTATTTACACAAAAGGCCAAAAAGACTGTATTCTCTCCCTTTTTATACTCCTTTTTCTCATCAAACAGAGATGTGATCAAACTTACTGGACTTTTTTTAATACTTTTTTTTTTTTTTTCTTTTTTTTTTCTTGCACTCTGTCATCACTTTGATAATACTCTGTCATAATGAAAGAAGTCACCAGCTGTTAAACACTGCTGAATGGACAATTAGCTCTCACAATTACAGAAAATTGTGAAACTGGTGAAATATTGTCAGTGTCAGAAAGGCAATGATTAAAAAATGCAAAATAGCTAAAACAGTAAGACATGCTACTTGCAGCACCAAGGTCATAGGTTCGTTTTCCAGGAAAAATAAAAACAAACAACATAGATACAAAGTGTATACACTAGCGTTTTGGGTCAGAAAGATAATTGTTTTAAGAATTTATACTTTGATTCAGCAAAAGGATACATTAACTTGATCAAAAAATAGCAGTAAACACATGCTGTACTTTTGAACTTTTTTATTTGTCAGAGAATCATGAAAATGTATACAGTATATCCCATTTTCCACAAAAAATATTATGCAGCACAAATGTTTTCATCATTGATAATAAGAAATGTTTCTTGAGCACCAACATCAACATATTAGAATGATTTTTGGTGTATTATGTGACACTGAAGACTGGAATAGTGGCTGCTGAATTTAGTTATGCCATTACAGAAATAAATTACATTTTAAAATACATTTTAAATTTTATTCATATTTTATTAGTACTGTTTTTATCACATAAATTCAGCCTGCCAAATGCACACAAACTGATAATGGTAACACTTTACAATAAGTTCTTATTTGTTAACTTTAGCTAATGTAACTACACAGCAAAATCTCCAGAGTTAAATCAACTCTGCTCAGAGTACATATGGTCTCTCTCTAAATAGTGTTAAAATAACACTGAAGCAGAGTTTAATGTGATAATTAAGCAATTAAATAATGATTGTGCATTAGTGATGAACACCTGCTGCTAACAAGCAGAATCACTGAAGAAATAAGAAAAAAACACAAGAACTACAAATGACTTAAGTTACAGCCTCATTAACTGCTTAATTATCTCATTAACTTCAACTCTGCTTCAGTGTTACTTTAACACTATTTAGAGAGGGACCATATGTACTCTGAGCAGAGTTGATTTAACTCTGGGGATTTTGCTGTGTAACATGAACTAACAATGAGCAATACATTTGTTACAGTATTTATTAATCTTTGTTAACATTAGTTAATAAAAATACAGTCATTAGTTCAAGTTAGTTAACAGTGCATTAAAGGGTTAGTTCACCCAAAAAGGAAAATTCTGTCATTTATTACTCACCCTCATGCCGTTTCACATCCGTAAGACCTTCATTAATCTTCGGAACACAAATTAAGATATTTTAGTTCAAATCCGATGGCTCCGTGAGGCCTTCATAGGGAGTAATGTCACTTCCTCTGTCAAGATCCATAAAGGTACTAAAAACACATCTAAATCAGTTCATGTGCGTACAGTGGTTTAATATTAATATTATAAAGCGACGAGAATATTTTTGGTGGGCCAAAAAAAAAAAAAAACACAAAATAACAACTTATTTAGTGATGGCCGAATTCAAAACACTGCTTCAGGAAGCTTCGGAGCATTGTGAATCTGTGTGTCGAATCTGCAGTTCGGAGCGCCAAAGTCATGTGATTTCAGCCGTTTGGTGGGTTTGAACCGCGATCTGATTCATGATTCGATACACCGATTCATAATGCTCTGATGCTTCCTGAAGCAGTGTTTTGAAATCGGTCATCACTAAATAAGTCGTTATTTTGTTTTTTTGCCGCACCAAAAATATTCTCGTCAGTTTAAAATATTAATATTGAACAACTGTACGCACATGAACTGATTTAGATGTGTTTTTAGTACCTTTATGGATCTTGACGGAGGAAGTTACATTACTCCCTATGAAGGCCTCACGGAGCCATCGGATTTGAACTAAAATATCTTAATTTGTGTTCCGAAGATTAATGAAGGTCTTACGGGTGTGGAACGGCACGAGGGTGAGTAATAAATGACAGAATTTTCATTTTTGGGTGAACTAACCCTTTAACTAATGTTACCAAATACAACTTTTGATTTGAATAATATACTGTATTAGTAAATGTTTGATTGATAAATGCTATAGAAGTATTGTTCATTCTTAGTTCATGATAAATTTGTTAACTAATGCTAACTAATGAAATCTTACTGTAAAGTGTTACCAAGAAAATAAATTATGGAAAAATGCAAGTAAGAGGTCCCACAAAATACATTGTGTCATTTGATGTGTTGAGAACCGAGGAACAATTTTGTTTGTATTTTCTTTCACCTGTGTGTGGAGAATAGAAAATCCGGAGTGGAGTTGGAGCAGACAGAATGCTTTGAGCAGTGGAAATTGCTCTTGCTCCGCTCCACTTACTTACTCTCCTGGCTTCCAGGCATGTCAGTCAGTCACGGTGCATTGTGAGACAGTGCACAGTTTTCATTTAAAACAGCATTTGACAGATATGAATAATCACACTCTAGAAATACTTTCCGCTGACCCCGATGTGTGCTGAATGTAAATGGACACTATATTTTTGTTTACTCTACTCCCCTCATGCCATAGTTTATCTATTAATTGAGTTCACAACATTGCAGCGAGTGACAGAGATGGAAGGAGAAAGGATATTGATATTCACCCTCATCTCTCTCTCTCTCTCTCTCTCTCTCTCTCTCTCTCTCTCTCTCTCTCACCGGCTCTTCCAGAGGGAACTTTTAGCTCCAGAGGATATTAACATATGGGAAACAGGGCCTCCATATGTCTGCTCTCTCCCCATACCTTATTGCCTCTTTATATATTTCAGCCATCCCACCATGTGTGTCTACATTTAGCGTGTTATTCATAGGGAGTTCACAGCAGACATGAATCTGTGTGTGTGTCTGTAATGGAATGTGTGTGTGTGTCTGTGCTTTCATGGGGACGATGAATAAGGTCAGTGATCTACAATCTGGGGACAGTACCGGCACCGTTAACCATTTGTGACCCCCCTGAGAGACATTTTACCTGCAGCCATCTGCAAGAGAGACCCACTGTGCAAATTAATTACCCTGAGAGAGAGGGCGTGTGTGTGTGTGTGTGTGTGTTGGTATTGAAAGTTAAATAGAGGAGCTGATTGTCTTGTAAAAGTGTTGGGAGAATAATTTAATGCATTGTGTTTTCATTGTTTTCATTGGGATTTCACATTGGAAATCATGTTGCATAATATGTTTTTTTAATCATATAAAAAGTAATAATTTATTCACAATTATATTAATATAATATAAATTACATATTACTATACAACTGATATTATTGTTTTGATATAATATATATATTTGATATATATATTAGGGCTGTCAAACGATTAATCGCATACAAAATAAAAGTTTGAGTTTGCATAATTTATGTGGGTGTACTGTGTGTAATTATTATGTATATATAAATACACACAAATTAATGTATATATTTAAGAGAAATATGTTATTTATGTACAAAATATTTTTATTTATATATAATATAAATTATATAAAAATATAAATAAATACATATACTTGTAAATATTTCTCAAATATATACATGAATGTGTTTGTATTTATATATACATAATAATTACACACAGTACACCCACATATATTAGGCAAACTCAAACTTTTATTTTGTATGCGATTAATCACGATTAATCGTTTGACAGCCCTAATATATATATATATATATATATATATATATATATATTTTTTTTTTTTTTAAATTTTGATTTAATTTAATAATTAATGTATTAATATTACCAGAGATTATGCAAACTCAAACTGATTTATTTACTTGCCTAATACCAAATATTGTAGTAGTATTAGCCATATTACCAAGTGACAAAATTTTGTGTCATAATTTGAAGTTTGAATGGATGCACAGCCTTTAACGTCGACGACAAAGGATTTGAGCATCTCTCCTACCTTTTAATAATTTGTGAACCAATTTATTTTGCTATCCTAGCTATGCATGGTTTGTTGTAATTTATTATTTGCATTTAGCAATGTATTTCCCTTTCTGTCTGCGATCATATCAGAACGAACCTGTGAACCATTTTTGAAAACTACTGAGTTGGATCATGTGTTTGTGTGACTGAGAAAATGATTTTCAAGAAAAAAGGAGTCGAAGAGAAAAGTGTGGAAAGAAGGAAATGTGTGTGTGGGTGAGTGTAAAGAGTTAATGGAATAGTAGCGTTAGACTTCACACTGATCTATAGGTGTGTGCATTTAAAAAAAAAGAAAAGCTTGACAGTTGCTTTTAAAGGGATAGTTGGAAATGATGTTTATCTGCTTACCCCCAGCGCATCCAAGATGTAGGTGACACTGTTTCTTCAGTAGAACACAAATGATGATTTTTAACTCCAACCGCTGCCGTCTGTCAGTCAAATAATGCGAGTGAATGGGAACTCGAACAATAAGAGTCAAAAAAACATGCACAGACAAATCCAAATTAAACCCTGCGGCTCGTGAAGACACATTGATGTCCTAAGACACGAAATGATTGGTTTGTGTGAGAAACCACACAGTATTTATATCAATTTTTACCTCTAAAACACCACTATGTCCAACTGCGTTCAGCATTTGCGTAGTGAGGTCTGATCAACGGAAGTAATGTCTAGCACTCATTGAAGTATAAAAGCGTGAAACATCACTGCCGTTGTCAGAGCGCAATCAGACCTCACTAAGCGAATGCTGAACGCAGTTGGACATAGTCATCTACATCTTGGATGTGCTAGGGGTAAGCAGATAAACATCAAATCAACTATCCCTTTAACAAGAAGCGGAAGTAAACTGAGAAGGGTTTTTCTTATTTCATTCTAAACTTGCATATATCTTTAGGTATATTCTTTAGGGCTTCACTATTAATTGAAATAAAACAAAAATCACAATATGACTTACCGTGGTTCTTAAATCCCAAAGGCTGCAAATTAAAGGTGCAATAATGCTAAAACCAGAATTAATATCTGTTGCTTTTTCACACTGGAGACAACTTTGGGAGTAGACATGTGCTGATATTCTGTAATGTGATGTATCTCGATAATAAACGTGCACAGTATTGTTATCGTGGGCAATTCAAAATACAGTGAATAATTATTTATTATGAATTATTTAAATTTTTTATAATACATTTTAAGAATACTTTCCCCATCAACCATATAAAATTTACAACACCGCTGTATGCTGCGTCAAAAGGACATGCGCACTCAGATGTAAACAAGCCCAAAGTGCATGAGAAGCACGTGATGGAACGAGTAAAAGAGACGCGCTGAATGAAACTGCACGTTCACTCTCTGACAGCAGAGGGCACTGATGGAACAGCAGAAATGCAGCGGTTACCCCGGAAACCCTGTAAACAAAACTGCTGCTACTGAACAGTATTTCAATGCAAAATGCTTCAAACTGGCATTTTTTTGCGGTATTTTTTATGGACAGCTAGGTATATGGTATGATTCGATTTTGATGTGTTTTGATAACACATAATGTAGTTTGTGTAGTTTGTGTACCTTTATGAATTAGCTCAACTACAGCAGCACCCAGCATCTAATCAGGAACTATTTTTATGTTTTCAAAGTTACTCACTGTATTGTAAAGATTTCTCACTGGTGAATGACACATGATGTAATCCAATAAAGTTGTCTCTCTGATCTGTGCCCTCATGTGTTTTGGAAGAAGTGTGGCTTTGGACAGCGATTTGCAGGGAGGGTGGGATCGTAAGCTTTCAATGCTAGCAGGCAAAAGTTAGCATTTGCCAGATCACCTACTGCACCTTTAAAGGGTTAGTTTCCCCCACCCTCATGTCGTTCCACACCCGTAAGACCTTCGTTCACCTTCAAAAGACAAATCAAGATATTTTTGATGAAATCCAAGGCTTTTTTTTTTATCTCCCATAGAAAGCAACGTAATTACCATCATTCAAGGTCCAGAAAGGTAGTAAAGACATCGTTAAAATAGTCAAGGTGACTAAAGTGGAACAACCTTAATGTTATGAAGTGACGAGAATACTTTTTGTGTGCAAAAACAAAACAAAAGTAACGACTTTATACAACAATTTCTTTTCTACTCTGTAAGACTCGTTCACAGTTGACGCAGTGAACGTAGTTCCTCACTTCTGTGTTTACGTCCGAATGCCGACCCAGTATTGGCCAGCTCCTGCGTTAGCATCACACACATGCGGCGTGCTGCTCACGTGGGCGTTGGTCAATGATGAGCTGGTATTCTGACATAGAACTTGGAAGCGCTGTAACGGAAATAGCGTAGGAGAATGACAGGGAAAAGACGAATTTGTTGAATAAAGTCGTTATTTTTTTGTTTTTGCGCACAAAAAGTATTCTCGTCGCTTCATAACATTAAGGTTGAACTGCTAGTCACGTTGATTATTTTAACAATGTTTTTACTCCTTTTATTGACCTTGAATGTGATAAGAAGCACCTTTATCACAGCTGTTTTCAACAAAAGAGAAGCTTTAAGTGCTCTTTTCGGTTCTTCGCTAAAATAGTGTTTTGCTGGTTTAATGTTTAAAAAAGAGGAAATTAAGTTAACCATGAATATTAGTTTTGTATTTTTACAGTTGAAATTATTATTATTATTACAGAAATATTAAAAAACAAAATAAACATCATTCTTATAATATTTCACTCTAAAATAAAAAAAGAAAGTGTATATATACAGTGGGTACGGAAGGTATTCAGACCCCCTTGAATTTTTCACTCTTTGTTATATTGCAGCCATTTGCTAAAATCATTTAAATTCATTTTTTCCTCATTAATGTACACACAGCACCCCGTATTGACAGAAAAACACAGAATTGTTGACATTTTTATTGACAGATTTATTAAAAGAGAAAAACTGAAATATCACATGGTCCTAAGTATTCAGTCCCCTTTGCTCAGTATTTAGTAGAAGCACCCTTTTGATCTAATACAGCCATGAGTCTTTTTGGGAAAGATGCAACAAGTTTTTCACACCTGGATTTGGGGATCCTCTGCCATTCCTCCTTGTAGATCCTCTCCAGTTATGTCAGGTTGGATGGTAAATGTTGGAGGACAGCCATTTTTAGGTCTCTCCAGAGATGCTCAATTGGGTTTAAGTCAGGGCTCTGGCTGGGCTTCACAGAGTTGTTGTGAAGCCACTCCTTCGTTATTTTAGCTGTGTGCTTAGGGTCATTGTCTTGTTGGAAGGTAAACCTTCGGCCCAGTCTGAGGTCCTGAGAACTCTGGAGAAAGTTTTCATCCAGGATATTCCTGTACTTGGCCACATTCATCTTTCCTTCGATTGCAACCAGTCGTCCTGTCCCTGCAGCTGAAAAACACCCCCACAGCATGATGCTGCCACCACCATGCTTCACTGTTGGGACTGTATTGGACAGGTGATGAGCAGTGCCTGGTTTTCTCCACACATACCGCTTAGAATTAAGGCCAAAAAGTTCTATCTTGGTCTCATCAAACCAGAGAATCTTATTTCTCAAGTACATTTTTTTGTTTATTTTTTTAAATAAAAATAAAAATAAGTTTGACTTATTCTCTAGTTTGTATGCATTTGTGCACACACACATATATAAGTTGTGCATATAGTACATAGAAATCCTAAAGCCTGAAATAGGCTGTAATTTTCCCCTCTTCTGCACTAATCACTATGCTGCTGTTGTTCAGAGGAACATCCTTTTAAGTTTTATCTCTAATTGTCTTGTTCTCCCTTTAGAAATGCCAAACATAATTACATTTAAAAAAAAAAAAAAAAAAAACACACTTCCCCTTCGCAACCGGAGTATGTTCATATGCACAGGAACTGCAAGTGTCAAATCCGTAGAAGACGGCAGTGTTGTCAGCACACATATGATAGCACTGCGATAACTACCTGAGACACTGCCTGAAACACACACACACACTTTCACTTCATTAAGAAATTATAACAGTATTGTGTTTTAGTATAGCTCACCATACTGTCTTCCCCAATGCTGTGTAAATATTTGATGTGGTTTCTCTTTCTCTGTGTGAGCGCGTGTGTTTGTGTAAGTGTTGGCTAGTTGTGCCAGTACTTTTGTTTGAATTATTTGTGTACCTATGACCATCTGAATAATTTACACATGCTGAGATTAGCATTGTTTTGCTTGGCAGCTGAGTTGCACTGAAAGGCAGTGCGGTGTTCTCGCACTTGCAGTCACAAACGCACACCGTGAAACAGCACAATGTTATACTGTTATATTAACATGCACATAGCCAATTTCTGTGCAGCGGTACCCTCAAAACGTGCCTATCAGAAAGTGGTAATTGGTAAGCAGTAAGCACTGTTTTATATTCAAATGGAGATGTGAGACTCTCTCACTCTTTTTCCCACGCTGCTTTGCTCTTAATAGTCTCCCTTCATAATTGGGGTCCGTCTGACCCCCTCCTCTCCCACCTCTCTCATTCACACACACACACACACTCCGGCAAAGACCATGTATAACGGCTGCCATTGTGTCTGAGACTCCAATTAGTGCAGATCGTATAGGGGTTAACACACTCTCAGCGATGGGAGCTGTCTGGAGCACATTGTAAGGCATTTGTGTACATGCGCATCCTCGCTTGGACCTTTGTTGTCTGTTTGTACATTGTAGTCTCAAGAAGTTTTGGTGTTTAGATTCTCTAAAAACGCTCAGACTGTCCTCACACCAATTAACACTCATTTACAAAGTGAGAAGTGTTTTTGTCTGTCCTCTCTGGAACCAATTTGTCTGTTTTGTGTGTATGTGAGTCTGTGATGGGATTAAGAAGATGGATAAGACATGTTTTCCCAAGTTTATAAAGATGAGGTTGAACTTCTTCAACTTTTAAGTAATGGAAAGCATTTTTTTTCAAGTCCAAGGAGCTCATTTGGGGTCTAGTGTTGACAGGGCTTTATTTCATCACCTCACAGATATATATATATATATATATATATATATATATATATATAAAAAAAAAAAAAAAAAAAAACTGCAGACAGACGGTGTCTCATAATGGAAAGCAGAAAAATAGCTGTGTTAGGGTAGGGCAGAGTGAGTCACATGACTGTCTGTGTGCGCTTGATTGGCTGAGGGAGTGACTTCTCCTCTCACAAATTATAGCGCTGTTGTGTATTTTTGTCTTACGACAAGCAGCACTGTTCTTATTGCTCATGGTTTCTTATTTTTACAAATCCCTCAGGACCCCGTCTATATCCAGAATATAGAGATATTGAAGTGGACGCTTTTAACTTGAGGCAGTGTACAGAAGCCACATGCGGCGCCCCAGAGGCCCCTGTTGGCCTCAGCCTTGTCTAGAGACCATAATATGATAGAGATATTTGGGGTGGATGCTTTTGACTTAGGATAGTGAACAGAGGACCCATGTGGAGCCCCAGGCATGTCTAGGCACCAGAATATTGTAGAGATATTGAGGTGGGCTCTTTTAATTTGGTGAAGAGTACAGAGGCCACCGTTTGGGGCCCCTGATGCCCCTATGGGCCCTAGCTATATTTAGGCCTTAGAACATCGTAGAGATATGGCATTGTTATTTTAGTATTATTTAGTAGTTTGTTTGTTTTTTTCTTCATATTTTGAATTCGATTAGTTTTTATGTTTTTT